>NC_087347.1:31017954-31320984 GCF_030014295.1 Loxodonta africana | reverse complement strand
GAGAATCTTGGCCCAGCCAAGTTGACACATATCCTTAATCATCATAGGCAGCATTAGCCTTGCCTGGTGCCTCAGTGTTCATTATGGCCAGACATATGACATTAATGTGCAAAACAGTCACATAGTAGATTTTAACTATTGTTATAAATGCAATATGATGAATAATAAGACAGTCATTAAGTGAGGAGAAGGTGTATTTTTAATTTCTAGTTTCTGAATTTCCTTATTGCATTTCCTAGTTTTATCATGTCTGGAATCACCACATAAAGTAATATAAATATGTCTTTTTCCGGGAGATTATATATACCTTGACACTGCCCTAAATTTTATGATCACAGTTGAGTCTTAGGGCTATTTGAGGGTAATTTGAGGTCAATTTGAGATGGAATAGAGAATCTTTGAGGGATATAAAGGAGCACTGCCTTGGCCACCTATCTTAAAAAGCAAAGTTTCAGTAAGTAGATTATGCTTAATTCCACGTAAGCATAGTTCCAGTTTGTTCCCATCTTGCTCACTCATTTTTATATTCACCACACCTGTAAACACAGAAAATAAAATTGTACATCTAGCTTTACATGGCTTACGAGCTATCTCATAAGGAAACAAAATTTGATCTCTCAAAAAAATGGACCACATTGAGGAAATGCCCCTACTTGTCTTTAAAAACTGTGGCATCGATTCCTTTCCTCCGAAGCAGATCTTGTGGCCCATAGGGCGTATTTTTGCATTTAGAGTCTGTGTCACAGAGTAGGGTTTGCAGGAACGGGAAGAAGCCAGTACTAGGAAGATTTCGAGGTGCAAGGTAACCTGAAATTAAAAAACAAATAATCACATCACTATGGCATATCTGTCCTGGGAAAAGAAAGAAGTACAGTAACTCCATTATGCGAAATTACCTTCTGGCGTGTTACTGATAGGTCCTCAAACATGTCCTGCCACTGCAGCTAACATTTGTCACTGAGTTTTTTTTTTTTTTTAGGAGCTAGCTTGGACGGTCTTTTGTTTAACCGGATTTTTTTTAATTTGCTAATTTGTTTTAAAAGGTTTTAGAGGCCTATTGCCCCACCAATCCCGCTTCCTGGAATTTATCCTAAGGACATATGGGTAGCTGCAAGGATGTTGCCTACATAATTTAGGAAATAAATCTGTATATCTATATGAGGACATATATTGCAGCAATAAAAATGCTGTCATTGTTTATTTGTTAATATGCTAAAAATGTTTATAAAATGCTGTTAATTTAAAAAGAGTAGGGCAGAAAACATCAGTATAGAATAACCCAAACTTACAAAAATATGTATATTTAAAAATATAGAAGGATACACCACCAAAATTTTATTGAAATTTTTTTTTCTGGGTAGTGTAAAAAAAAAAAATTTTTTTTGGTAGTGTATTTCACATTAATTTTATTGACTTCTTTTTGACTACATATGAATATTTTTCTACAGTGTGTATGTCTTCTTTTGAAATCAAAGCATTTATGCTTGCAGCCAATCTTCCTGATATTAGGAAATATTTTTAGTCTTCTAAAAATTTAACATAATAGCTAAATTATTTCTCCTGTGCACACAGTAGTTTTTTCCTATTTAAACACCAAAAACAAGTGGTATAGCCAAATATGCAGACTTTCCCAATAATTAAAATCACAGAAAGCATGAACCATAATAGTAAAGATTTCTGTAATCTTAGCATTTGCTTTACAGAATATTATACACACAAGTTAAGACAATAGTCAAGCTATGAAATGGAAATCTTCCCATAATCAGGTTTGGTATAAAAACACTAGTTTTCTCCATTTTGGAGAATATGTAGATAATAAATTCTCAAAAATTCAAAAAAGGTAGGTTGAGAAACTATGAGGGAATTATCAAACTTAAAGGTAAAAGAAGTAAGGCCTTAATTTCCCCACAAACCTGAAAATCAGGTAAGAAGAATATGACTACAGGTCTGTTTTCATTTTAAAGAGAAAAAGGAAAAGCAAAAAAATGGTAAGGGCAAAATGGCAAAGTACGAACTACTGTATTAGTAATGAACATAATAAATAGATATTTAATCCAAATAACTTAAATACAGATCTGCACAAAGGAAAAAAAGAAACAAAAGGGAAGGGGAAATACAAAAGTTGACCAGAAGAAAAACAAAGAAGGAAGAGAGAGACTAGAAGGTGATATGCTGATGGCTTTGAAGATGGCCTCTAGACACTAGAAAAAGGTAAGCAAATGGATTCTCCCTTAGAGCCTCTAGAAGGAACGCGGCCCTACTGACACCATGATTTTAGGCCAGAGTCCAATTTTTGACTTCTGACCTCTGGAAATGTAAGGTAATAAATTTGTGTTGTTTTAAGCTGCTAAGCAATTAAAAAAAAAAAAATAGGAAACTAATAAAGAAACTAACGTTAGTGTCAAGAAAACTTTGAAAACTCAGAAAACCTTTAGCCCACCAAACTACACAGTGCTACCTTCTAATATTACCAGAAAGACTCCTGCGTCTCTTAATATTAAGCTCCAGCTAAAACTGCAGTAAATCAATTATTCCCTTTGATGTTTTCATTGCAGTGCAATTCCCCCAAATAAGCCAGAGAGTAGCAGTCAAATGGCCTATTAGCTTTTCACATCATCCTTTTGTCACACAATTCTGCCATGGTGAACTTCATGTGGCATGACCTTTACAATTCTCTAGTGGAATTTCACCACTAATGGGAACCCACTCTATTACACAAATCCTGACTCAGGGTTGTACGTCTGCAAATGGGCTTGTTCCTACTTCATCACAAACATGCTGTGGCTCAGTCGAACGGAAGGCAGACAGGAAGGCAAAGAAACAGATGACCCCACCTTCAGCAAGAGTGCTCTGCTATATGCCACATATCAGGGTGACGGTGCGGCTGTGCCAGGCAGCGTGAAAACCAGAAGCTCAAGTAAAGCCATGTCACAACACAAAGAAAGGGAAAAGAGGACAAAGGCATCATGGGAAGGACAGATGGAAGGGGTGGCAATTTGTATCCAATATTACCTTCCTTGGTAAAATTAATCACACTTTTCAAACGATTTGAGAAAATTTTGAAAGAATTACAATGAAACCTATAATATTCTTTAATGTAATTAACTACAGATATGCCTGCTGTATAGGAGAATTCATCACAGGGTTTCTTTAAAAACAAGCTTCCGTGGTATTGAAAGTACACAGTCCTCACTTTGTACAGTTTCATGATAACTAAAACTTGACTGTTAACCAGGGGACGGTGCAAATAAGGAATTGGTTTAGGTATGCACACGTTTCAGTTAACACAGTACCATGCAAAATAAGGACTGCCAGTATTATTTACTTCACCATCATCTCTTAAACAAATGCTGTAACAAGAACAATAGCAATGATTTATTAAGCACCTACTGTATCCCAGGTACTGTGCTAGGTGTGAAACAGACTTTCATATCTTTCATCCTTCCTTGACATCCATCATATACTGTCCCATGCACATGGACTTTTCACAAAATCTGGAAACCCTCTAGGACTAACAAGTTAGAATTAAATAGAATTAACTTCACCGTAGCTTTCTTGTGGAAAAAAGATGGATTTTTCAATATTCTGTCCATTTTGCTTATGCATGCAAGGAAGTAACCAACCAGAGCAATGGCAGAATCAAGTCATCACACATTTTAGAGTTGTTAATTTTAACTTGAACTCATTCTATCCTGAAGGTGTCTCTTACACTTTCAGGTTCCAAAATTATATTTCCCTTTATATTCCCAAATGCCAGGATGAGGGAAAAAGAAAAACGTTTCTCTATCCTTCACAAATCTGCCGTAGACCAACTTGGAACACCCAAAGCTACAGCTAATAAATTTGTTGTCCCAGTTCACAGCCAGAGCACAGAGTTAAGGATACAAGTAAAGGGAGATATTAACTGTGCAAACCCTGGTGCCACTTCCAGGCAAAAATCAGATCTCAGGGTCTTGGAACAGAGTGTTCAGGCAGAATAAAGTCCACGTTACCTTAATTCCCAAAGACTTCACACCCAGGGCATGATTCATACCTATCTCCAAGAGAAAAACTATTGAAGGACTTGCCAGTTTCACGGGCCATTGCCACAAGATGTGGTCAAACTTGGGAGAAGATGCCAGCATAGTCTGAAAATGGGGTGAGTAGGGTGAGCAGGGGGTTGAGGGATAGGGGTTAAGGGGTTAGGATAAGCAAATTCTCAAGCTATACATGGTTTAGTTTCTCAGGATCTCCAGACAGAGGCAGTGAGGTCATCTGAGCAGCCACCCATGGATGGGGAGGGGTCATTCCCATAAAATGGATATAGTCCATGTTATAGACGCAGTCCCATTATACATTGACACAATCCAAGTTTATTTCAGGGATTTGTCTCAAACCAAACTGCAAAACTTTTAGAAAGAAACCACTAATTGGTTAAGTTTTAAACTAAACCAAATTCATTTTATCATTGTTTTAAGAATGAAATTGGCATTATAAAAAGATTCAGTTCCAAGAATTTTTAAAATTCTATACTTTGCAAGAAGAAGAAGACCCTTGATGAGATGGGTTGACACAGTGGCTGCAACAATGAGCTCAAGCATGACAACGATTGTGATGATGGCACAGGGCTGGGCAGTGTTTCATTCTGTTATGCATAGGATCACTATAAGTTGGACTCCACGGCACCCAACAACAGCAAAAACAACAACATACTTTGCAAACAATTGTGATATCAACCAATGTATCTATGTTACCTAAAAGAGGGATCAAGTTTTATTTTTCTTGCCTTCCAGCACAAAAGTCCTTGCTCAGAACAATATTAGTGTGACACAACATCAAAGTAGAGCATTGGTTCCCAAAGTGTGGGACCAACAGCATCAACACCACATGGGCACTTGAGAGAAATACAGATTCTCAGATCCCACCCCAAACCTACTTAATTACAAATAATGGTGGTGAGGTTCAGTAATCAGTTTTAACACTCCCTCCAGGTAATTCTGATGCAAACTAAAATTTGAGAACTGCTGAATTTGACTGCACACTTTTTCAGCAGGGGCCAGATAGTAAATATTTTAGGCTTGTGGGCCATACTGTATCGATCACAATCACTCAACTCTGCCATTGTAGCCTAAAAACAGTCATTGGCACTGTGTACATCAATGGGTCTGGTGGTATTCCAATAAAATTTTCTTTACAAAAACAAGTGGCAGGCCACATTTGGCTCATGGGATGCAATTTGCCAACTCCTGGGAACATAACATTTCTTAAGCCCATCCCTCTCCCTTTTCTGCCTCCTTTCTTCCTTTCTCATTTTCACTTTCTCCTTCACCTTTTTCTTCTTCCCTCATCTCCTCTAAACTATCTGATATTTCTTTTGCTCTATTTATCAGTCTTCTTCCCTTGCCACTCTCCATCCATTTTTTACACATTTCCAATTCTTCTTTTCCCTTCTTTCTTCTGCTATTCCTCTTTCACGCTGCATCCATTTTACTTACTGATGAGCCAGTAATGGATTTTCTTCCAACATCCTCCCTTACTCCTTTGCCTTTTTCATCACCACGGAAGGATTTATACCCACTTTCATAATAGATTCAGGACCATGTTGCTCATTGGCACGATCTGAAGGGGTGCAATTTTCTATTTATTGTATTAGTGAGGAAAGAAATGTCATAGTCTTCTCAGTAATGAAGCGACTTCCATTTGACATCATTAGTGTCAGGAGCATTCTCTGGGCTGCCTTGGTGACATTTGTGGATATTACAGTAATGGTAGAATTGAAGAACTTCCACTGCGTTTCTTTGTGCTTTTCTCAAAGCAAGTCAGAACCCAGCCTAGATGGTATTTTTGTGTTTCCATGTGAAAGGAATTGGTCTTTAACTCAGTGAAGGGATGAATGATAAATCTTGAAAGGAAAATTCTGACTTTTCAAAAATATGGAGTTGTTTGAGGCATTTTATTTTTCTTAATTTTTTTGGATACAGACTCACATCGGCAGAATAATTACCAGGCCATTTAGTCATGCAAATAATAATTATTCTGGTTTAACACCATAACAAGAATTTAATACTATGACAAGAGCACAAATGAAGAGAAGCTATCCAGAAACATCACCAAAGGTAATTAAATAACCAAATATGAATAAAGAAAATGTGGGAGAGGAAACAAATCTCATTAATATATTTGTAATACTTCATTAAGGACTTTTTACTATTGTAGTTTTAAGCAAATGTTCGTGATTCCATTTTTAAAGACATAATTAAAGTTGTAAATAACGTAAACCTGGCCTTTCAAATCATTTCATAGCATTGTATCAGGAATTCACAGGGCTGTCCCTGTTCTCCTTCACATACACCTCCCATTTGAAGGATGAGGCTGTTCCCCAAAGGGAGGCATCCTACTTCCCAACCCATCATTAGGTAAAATCCAGGAGACTAGTTCTCCCGAATTCCAGTCCATCTGAAAATGGGTATCTGCATATATGTAACCCAGAGTGACCTTAGCCTAGGGCTTAAAACTGGTATGACTTTGAACCTTCAGACGGAAGCTCTAATTCAATAAAATTGCACAATGGTTAAGAGCTTGGCTGTTAGACAAAAGGTCGGCAGTTCACATCCACCAGTCACCCCTTGGGAACACTACAGGGCAGTTTTACTCTGTCTTATAGGGTTGTTTGGGTATAGGGTTGCTATGAGAGAACTGACTGGAGGGCACCTAGCAAACAAAGAATAAGTACTTGAAAGAAACAAATAGCATAGTTCTTAGCACAATGCTTGGCACATTGAAAACAATTATTAAATATACAAATGAATGAATGAACAAATCCCTGAGGATCACAAGAAGATCACATGATTTAGGGCTTTAATACAATATACATCTTTATCTTTATCTTTATTACTTGTATGGAAAAGTTTCAAGTTTTATCCTAATATTACATTAAGTTAAGATATATATGCATGGGTATTCCTGGATGACTGTCTAGTGCACTGTATTCATGTGCCTCATAAAAGTTGATAGACTGACATTGAATAATACAACCAAAAAAAAATTTTTTTTTTATTTGTGGAGCTGTAGGCTCTTTAGGTCTTGGTTTGTCTGGAAATCTAATACACGTTGACATCAACTGCAATATCAACCACCTGAAATTATTATCCATGAAGTGAATCTACCCGTTTAATATGAAAGAGATACTGTGTGCCTAGCACCACTGAGTAAAGCGCTAAGTAACGTTCATTCTTTCACTTAAGAAATTTTCCATCTCAACATTTTAAAAAATATAACTCTGTGTTATTACCTAAAGAGAGAAAGGAAAGCCTAGTTCTCAAGCTCATCACACTTTTATTAAATAAAATTCATATAGAAGTCTTTTTTTTTCTGAACTGCCAGAAAGACTATGCATCAAAAATAACTATATGTTTGAAAATAAGTAGTAAAATATTTGTAAAAAATTCTCCATGGTTTTTGAAGGAATTTCATATCTATCTTTTCAGATGAACCCATGGTAATCTTGTTGATAAGCAGGGCAAGTGATATACCCATTTTGCAGATAACCTCAAAGAGGTAAAGCAATTTACTCAAGGTTAGATGAACAATAAAATGCCAGAGATGGATCCAGAACTCCATGAGATATGACAATAATGGAAACATTTCATTCGGCTGCCTTGAAGTGAACTGACTGAGAATTGGAAAACAGGTACCACTTCTGATTTTGCTTTTGAATCACTGAATCACCTAGAGTAAATTAACCTCTCTGTGTCTCTATTTCCACATCTACCAAATTGAGGATAATGGGCCTTGACACTTCGGATGGCACAAGGAAAATTAATCAGATAAAGCTTGTGTAAAGTGTTATGAATACTGAAGATGAGAAGTCCCATAGAACATGAGTTACCATTGCTCATCAGGGTGCTGTCCCATCATTTGTCTTATTTACCCCTGAGTGGCCGAGACTTTGCTGCTCTACCTAGTCTCCCATTTCTGTGCCTTGAGCCAATGAATGGTCAGGAGTATTGCAAGATGTTTCTCTCCCTAGTCATGAATAATCTCTACCTGTATCAACTGGTGTAGTACTTCAATTACTGAGTGCTCAGTGGATGTGGCAACATGACACATTCCTCCTCATTCTCCCCAGGCAAGTCTTGCTTCACAGCACAGTACTTTTCCAAGTTCAAATCCAATGGAAAAAACGTAGACTGTATCTGGAAGTGAGGGGTAAAGTGAAATGCCTAATCCTTAAAGAAGTGGTTAAGGAGAATCTGTACTCCTTAAGATTGGCATTTGCATATGCTTAAAGGCTACACCCTCAAGAACAAGGAGAAACCTCATGGGTTATTTGGGACGGTGACCTACATTCTTGGCTATTTCCCACATCCTCCACATCCTTTAGAGTTGCTGCCAACTACCACAGTCAGACAGGTTTTGAAATGTATAAAAAGTGTTTCTGTTGAGATAATTTTAGTACTCAGGTTATGAAACTACAAAGTGAGAGGAGGTGGGGAAAGATTTCTATCTTCTTTATATCCCTGGCTTATTACTATTATCTTTTTTTTTTTTTTTTTTTTTAAGATAAGTGGGTATCTGAACTCAGGGACTTGCTGGTTTTTTTGGATATTATCTCTTTGGCCTGCAAGTACACACTTGAATTGATGGTTAGGCCAAGAGTGTTCCTTAACCCCACATCACTGTGTGCGGAGAACAAAACACACCTCCCTCCTTTCTGAATGTTAAAGGGCCCCGCTGGATAGTAAGTTCCAAAGGCCAGGGCCTGATCTATTTAAATTTCAAACAAAGTGATTTGACTAAAGGCTCCGGAGACACAGTAGTAACTCCTACATGTCCATGAACTGAAATCAGAAAAGTTCAAAACTAAGCATTCCATTAATAGTATTCTAAAGATTCTCACTTGGCAAAGAATGCTGAGTTCTATGGCTCATCTTGGGTGAGCACAGTGTGTTTGTCTTGTTAGTTGGGCCTAACAGTGACCAACATTTTGCTTTTCTTTTAGTATCAATGATTTACAATTGCATTTTTAAATATCCATGTTAGGGTCATTTGCTAAGAGAATCTTAACAACTATTTTTCTCCTCTCTAAATTTAAATATGAGCTGAGCAAAAAATGAACCCTAGACCTTTGTTTCATTGTAGGACATTCTCTCTATAAAACTTAGCCTCCTAATTCTTCTTAGACGTGATTAACCAAGGAAAATGCCCTTTGGCCTATAGGCAGGGATGTTATAAATCAACCACTGGTATGGTTGAGCTGATTCGTAATACCAAAAGACCTGCATGCTGGTGGGTTGAGAGCCACTGTGCCAAGTCCCGTTGGCTGCAGCCCTTCTCTCTCCATTGTTCCAGCAATACCAGCTAACATCTAGCAAAAGAAGGTGGTATTCTAGGACTCTCCTCCAGGGCCACTGCATCTGTTCCGATTTTGGAGAAAAATGCTGTACTAATTGCTAACTGCTTTGCATATCACCCAGGCATCTAGGTAGGTTAACCGAGATACTGAATTGAAGAATTAATTCTTGTTCCATTACCATCTCCAGTGGGATGCTGGGGATTGGAGGGATGGGGGCGGGAGCATCAGGGACTTCCATCAGCCAGACTCGGGGGCCAAATGAGTTTAGGAAACAGCACTCTCTATCCTCTGTTCTGGGAAAGCCAGAATATATTTGTATATTAAAGACTCTGAGAAGTTTTTCAGTAAAAGCTTTGAATAACTTTGGTTAATATCACATGTCTACACATAACTGACCACAGAATATTTTTTCCTGTCCTTTTATTTTTTTTTTCTTCCTGTTTTTAAGGCAGCACTGTATAATATATTGGGAACTAATATTCTAAGGGCTGCATTTTGGGAAACAGTGCTTTTATCTTTGTTCTCACATATTCCTGACTGAAAAGTGACTGGGAATTTGAAGGGTCTCTTCCCTGCCACCCTTTATCTGAAGGAACTTTTTACAGGAGAAAAGATCTTGGTGTCCAGTCTGAAAGTATTAAAACTTACTTGTAAACCATCACTTCACTAACTTGACTTAAAAAAAAAAAAAATTAGGTATGGTAATTCAGCAAGCGCCTTAGCTTTTGTATGCTACCATTTGTGGGATTCCTTCAGCAAAGCCAGTCTAAGACATTGCTTAAAGAGAGAATTTCATCCCAGACAGATCTGAGGAGGCTTATAAAAGTATGCACTCTATAATAGGATAAAACAAGGTAATGAGGAGATCAGAGCGAGAGCAAATGAGAGTGAAAAAAGCCAGCCCAAAAATACAGGCTGAAGGTCTGTCCATTCTTAGAGGCTGGTTGCAAATCTGGATCTAAATGACCTAAGCAACTGGAAAAACTAAAGGAACACAATCATTTACGCAGCTCATTGATGTTGTTAGGTGCTGCCAAGTCCACTCTGACTCATAACGATCCCATGCACAACAGAAATAAACACTGCACGGTCCTGAGCCATCCCCGTAACTGTTGCCATGTTGGAGCCCGTCGTTGCAGCTATTGTGTCAATCCATCTTGTTGAGGGCCTTTCTCTTTGTTCCTGACCCCCTTCTTAACCAAGCATGATGTCCTTCTCCAGGGACTGGTCTCTCCTGATAACATGTCCAAAGTGCATGAGACGAAGTCTCACCATCCTTGTCTACAGAGCACTCTGGCTGTACTTCTTCCAAGACAGATCTGTTCATTCTTCTGGCAGTCCACGATGTATTCAACATTCTTCACCAAAATTCAAAGGCACCAATTCTTTTTTGGTCTTCTTTAGTCATTGTCCAGTTTTCATATACATTATCAGGTAATTGAAAACACCATGGCTTGGGTCAGGTGTACCTTAGTCCTCAAAGTAACATCTTCACTTTTTAACACTTCAGAGAGGTTTTTTTTGCAGCGGATTTGCGCACTGAAATACAGCCTTTGATTCTTGACTGCTGCATCCATGGGTGTTTACCGTGGATCTAAGTAATATGAAATCAATTTCAATCTTTTCTCTGTTTATCGTGATGTTGCTTATTTGTGAGGATTTTTGTTTTCTTTACGTTGAGGTACAATCCATACTGAAGGCTGTAGCCTTTGATCTTCATCAGTAAGTGCTTCAAGACCTCTGCACTTTCAGCAAGCAGGGCTGTGTCATCTGCATATAGCAGAGTGTTAATGGGTCTTCCTCCAATCTTGATGCTGCCTTTTTTCTTCATATAGTCTGGCTTCTCAGATTATTTCCTCAGCATACAGATTGAATAAGTATGGTGAAAGGATACAACATACAACCCTGATGCACACCTTTCCTGATTTTAAACCTCGCAGTATTCTTTTGTTCTATTCAAACAGTTGCCTCTTGTTCTATGTGCAAGTTCCGCATGAGCACAATTAAGTGTTCTGGAATTCCCGTTCTGCGCAATGTTACCATGATTTTTTATGATTCACATAGTTGAATGCCTTTGTGTAGTCAGTAAAACACAGGTAAAGATCTTTCTGGTATTCTTTGCTTTCAACCAAGACTCATCTGACATCAGCAATGATACTCCTTGATCCACAACCTCTTCTGAATCCGGCTTGAACTTTTCGCAGTTCACTGTCCATGTACTGCTGCAACTATTTTTGAATTATCTTCAGCAAAATTTTACTTGCATGTGAAATTAATGATATTCTTCAAAAATTTCCACATTTTTTTTGGATCACCTTTCTTTGGAATGGGCATAAATACAGATCTCTTCCACTTGCTTGGTGAGGTAGCTGTCTCCCAAATTTCTCGGCATATACAAGTGAGTGCTTCCAGGGCTGCATCAATTGGTATTCAGGCAGTTACTGGTAACTTGTTTTTTGCCAATGCCTTCATTGCAGTTTAGGACTTCCTTCAGTACCATTGGTTCTTGATCATATGCTACCTGCTGAAATGGTTGAATGTCCACCAATTCATTTTTGGTACAGAGACTCTGTGTATTTCTCCCATCTTCCTTTGATGCTTCCTGTGTCGTTCAACATTATGCCCCTAGAATCCTTCAATATTGTAACTTGCAATATTGCAACTTGAGGCCTGAATTTTTGCTTCAGTTCTTTCAGCCTAAGAAATGTCAAGCATGTTCTTCTGTTTTGGTTTTCTAACACCAGATTTTTGCACATTTCCTTGTAACACTTTGTCTTCTCGAGCTGCCCTTTGAAATCGTCTATTCAGCTCTTTGACTTCATCATTTCTTCCATTTGCTTTAGCTCCTCTCTGTTCAAGATCAAGTTTCAGAGACTCTTCAGACATCCATTTCAGTCTCTTTTTTCTTTCCTGTCTTTTAAGTGATCTTTTGCTTTCTTCATGTATGATGTCCTTGATTTCATTCCACAACTCGTCTGGTCTTTGGTCATTAGTGTTCAATGTGTCAAATCTATTCTTGAGATGATCTCTAAATTCAGGTGGGATATACTCAAGGTCACACTTTGGCTTTCATGGACTTGTTCTAACTTTCTTCAGCTTCAACTTGAACTTGCATATGAACAATTGATAGTCTGTTCCACAGTAGGCCCCTTGCCTTGTTCGGACTGATGATATTGAGCTTCTCCATCATTTCTTTCCACAGATATAGTCAATTTGCTTCCTGTGCATTCTATTTGGTGATGTCCACATGTATAGTTGCCATTTATATTGTTGAAAAAAAGGTATTTGCAGTGAATAAGTTGTTGGTCTTGCAAGATTCTATCATGCAATCTCTAGCATCGTTTCTATCATCAGGGTCATAATTTTGAAATACTGATTCTTCTGTGTTTCCAACTTTCACATTCCAGTCACCAGTAATTATCAACTCATGTTGACAGAGATGAGTAGTGGTACCCAGTTCATAGTGTCCATAAAATAATGAAAATAAATAAATGTATTGGCAGAGATGCCATTTTTCTTATACCAGGAGAAATCATTTCCTATCAGGCACTAGGGAATCCCTGGGTTGTGCAAACCATTAACATGCTTGGCTGTTAACCAAAAGGCTGGTGGTTGTAGTTCACCCAGAGATACTTCAGAAGAAAGGCCTGGCAATTCAATTCTAAAAAAATCAGCCATTGAAATCCTATGGAACACAGTTCTATTCTGAAACACATGAAGTCATCATGAGTCACAGTCAACTTGATGGCAACTGGTTTTTGGATTAGGCAGCAAGAGCTTTATTTCCATGTGTCCTACCATATTTGCCTCCACCCAACACAGGAGTATCCGTGAAAGTGGCCCACCATCGCCATGACTGATCTTCAGTTGGGGTTTGGTATGGAAAGGTAAAGATGGGGGAGAAGTTGAGGTGCTCTTCTCCTTTCACCACTTAGATAAAGGGGAGCCTGCCAATTTGGGGCACTGCCATCGTGGTATTGGTGAACAGATCAGTGAACAAGATAATAAAAACAGTGGCAAGTAGTTTGGGGGTTAGCCGGAAAAATGTCCTCTTTAATTTTTCTCGAGTATTTGCCTTTCTGGTGACCTGGGCTAAGCTCCAAGTTGTTGCCAAGAGCTACATATTGGCATAAATTTCAGGAATTAGTCTAGTGAGTAATCAGGCAGGAGCAAGAGTTAAAAAGCATGATTCTAACCCTAGCTTTGCAAATGATTTATAATGCAACAATGGCTCTCTACTTGAGTCAATTTCCTCACTTATGCAGGGAAAAAGAAATCTGGACCATTCATCCACCCCAACTATTACAAGTAGAAGAATCTCCTGTAAAAGGAGAAGAGTTAACATGTTGAAGTATTAAGCACTTAAGATGAAAACTATGTTTGGAAATTAAAATGTGATCTCAATAATCCATTAAGATCAATGATATAGAGAAAAGATTGCCAGCAATTGCTGCTGTCCAGGCTTGCTGCCTACAACTATTTTTTCATTCGGGAATCCAACTCAGTTATTATCACAGAGAATTTTGTGGGCTACAGTTATAAAATAAAAGCCAATGAAATATATTGCCAGGATTCTTCTATAGAAAAAAAATATACCCTATAAAGGCAGAAGCTTAGTCACTTCTCTAATTCAACAGACAGTCTTCTTGGGAAGCCCAGGATCTGGTTCTGGATGCTATCACTCCTTAACTGCCTGTGTAATATTTAGGTCTTTGGTATTCATATTCCATCTGCTTACAAATGCTATGCATGACAGCCTGCCAGTGGAAAATGTATGTCACAACCTTTTCTTTCAAGCAGCACTGCTGACAGGTAGCAACCCCATCTTCTTGTCAGACTTAACTTTTCTCCCAAACAGAAGATCCCCTTACGAAGACCTCTGCCAGCCACAAAGAGACAACTTGTGTGACCTGTGGCTTGCTTTGTAACCCACAATGTATCACCGGCCTTCTCTCTCCTTCTCTGCAAAACGACTTTTCATCAAAACCACTGTCTTGCTAGGAAAAAAGAAAGAATGCAGAGCAAATTTTCCAGTGATGCTTTTTAAGTTGTAGAGTCAAAATTGATCTATTTTTCCTAAATTAAAATAGCAATTAATATCTTTCTTACTTTAAGAATCAGTTCTTTTTTCTTTTGAAAGAAAATACTTTAGAAAATTACGAATTAAAACCAAGAGATTTCAGACAGGCCAAATTTTAAAAAGTCTGAGAATATCAAGTGTTGGAGGGGACATGGAGCAGCGGGAACTCTCATCCACTAGCAAAAAAAAAGGAAGGTGTAAATTGGTAAAATCACCACGAAAAGCATTTGGCCACACCCAAGAAAGTTTAAAACGTGGATAATTCTCGCTCTATACCTAGAGAAACATCTACCTGAGCACACACACACAAGTCCATTGCCATTGAGTCGAGCCCAACTCATGAAGACCCCATGTGTTACAGAGTCGAACTGCTCATAAGGTTCTCTTGGCTGTAGGGTTGCTATGAGTCAGAATGGACTCGACGGCAACGGGTTTGGGTTTTTTTTTTTGGTTAGCCTTCTTCATGGAAGCAGATCACCAGGACTTGCTTTTGCAGCCTCACTTAAAAAACAAAAAAAAAATTGCCGTCAAGTCGATTCCGACTCATAGCAACCCTGTGGGACAGAGTAGGACTGCCGCATAGGATTTCCAAGGCTGTAATCTTTATGAAAGCAGACTGCAACATCTGTCTCCTGCTCAGTTACTAAAGTTCCAGAGAAATCCCATTATAATTTGATGTTACCTATAAACTGGTTCAACAAATAACAATTTGCTTTATAATGGTGCTCTCTGGATTGACAAATTCCATCTATTTTTCACAAATTTTGTGGGTACCTGATTGACATAGGTTTTTTTCTTTTTTCCCCTCACTGTCCTCCTTGCCCTGTTTATTATGATACTAGCTGGGATCTCTCTTCTGAGAGGCAAGGCTAATTCTGAACTCATTAAATGCACAAAACCAAACTATTCCATTATATATTCCCTCAATCTGGTCTCCGCTGAGCTTCATCTGCTATTGTGTTTACCCCATTACCAAGCTTAATTAAGTCCTTCAAGAGTTTCTCATAACCCTCCAAACTTGTTTATTGACAAATAGGTACCATTTATTTGCATCACTTCTGAATTATTAATAAATATGTTTTTAAAATATTTCTAGGCTCCTAAAAGCCAACTCACTGTTCAAACTGAATACCAGGCTCTCATTTTATTTATCTGCTTACCTTAACTGGTTTTTGGAACTATCCCGGGATCTGACCATTTATCTACTATTAAGTCATATCTCTATTTATTTAATGGGACCTTGGTTCAGAGCCTTTCGGGGAGATCACAAAAAGTGCCAACCACTGGCTTTTTCTAATTACTAACGTTCAGTGAATTCTTTTGAGGCATGACAGCAGGTTAGAAAGACATCACTTATTTTTATTAAAACTATAGCAAGTAAGCTGCCTGGGTGGTCATTTCTTTATCCTGCTAAATGAAAAATATGCTTGCACCTAATTGTGAATTCCCAGGATTCTTTCTTCACATTAAGAAAAAAAAACCTGTTAGCCATTAGCCAGCTGGCAACTCTTTAAAGATATTCTCACAATTAATGATAAATGATACTGCTTTATTCATAGTTTAGTTTCATCCTGCGGTTTCTTTAGATTTAAAAAAAAAATGATAGCCAGGGGAAGCAAGATCATTTCATTCCACCAGATTCCTACATCTTTCTTTGACAAAAAGTCACTGTCTCCACCATGTAGAGAAAAGTAGCGCAAGAACCTGCAGCCTTGTGTTTAGCCTTTGTCCTCCGTGGTTGTCTCTTTGAGAGACTACTGATCTAACAGACTCATCAGATGTTACTAAAAAAAAAAATGTTACTACATGGATATTATTGATCTTAAGCTTCATAGAATTCTTGTTACTCTTTTAGATTATGGGTAATGAAGGTCTTCACATTTCTTCTCAATTTCAAAATTCCTGGTTCTTATGCAATTCCAGCTGATAAATATGCCCTTTGCTGTCCTGTCTTTAGGAGATGTTCATCTAATATGTGTGTCTACACCAGCAATGCATCATCATTTTTCAGTCACTCAATTTGCAGATAGCTCTCTAACACCTTTTATATTCACAACATGGCGATACTGGTAACGGACTAGGGAATTGTTTACTCTTAAAGAGATTGAGAAATACAAAAATGCAGGGGTCATCATATAGCAAAACAAACCCCAGTCACCATATCCTTATTATGAGTCACTAATACTCAAGAATTATATCTAATTGACATAGTAACTTCCAGGCTATCACCTTTCTTTTCCTATTTTGGAACTGTGCTTCCAGGGTTAGACTTCTCTAATGCAACAATGAAATTAAACCTTAACCATACATCCAGTAATCATAAGAACATGGAAGCAATTCCACTTCTAGGTATATATCCGAAAGACTTGAAAGCAGCGACTCAAATAGACACATGCCCACCAGTGTTCATTGCAGCACAATGCACAATTGCCAAAAGGTGAAAACAATCTAATTATCCATCAACAGACGAATGGATGAACACACTGTGGTATATACATGCAATGGAATATTGCTCAGCTGTAAGGAAAAATGAAGACATGACACATGCTACGACATGGATGCACCTCGAAAACCTTATGGTGAGCGATGTAAGTCAGTCACAAAAGGACAAACACTCTATGACCTTACTCATACCAAATACCTAGAATGGGCAAATGGATACCAAAACCCCCAAAATCCCAATATCGTTGAGAGATTCCAACCCCTCGTGACTCTATAGGACAGCAGAACCATTCGATGGGGTTTCCAAGGCCACAGCAGTTGGTAGGTTCAAACCACTGACCTTTCAGTTAGCAGCTGAGTGCTTAGCCACTGAGCCACCAGGGTATAGAGACCAAAATTTATTAGCGGTTACCAGGGGCAACAGAAAGGGAAAAGGGGAGTGTTGTTTAGGAAGCAGTGAGTTTCTATCTATGATGACGGCAAATTTGGCAACAATTATTGGTGATGGCTGCACAACATGATTGAATGTAATTGATGTCACTACATTGTACGCTCGAAAAAGGTTAAATCAGCAAATGTGTTATATTTATATTCACAATAATAAAAAGAAAGAAACTAGAATGTGAATCACCATGGGAACTAGGTGAGTCACGTAGCATATTTTTCTTCTTCCTTCTGTCCCTTCGGATGAACGTTCAGTGGACTTAGTAGCACTCCCCTTTGCGTCTAAGGCAAATAGATGCTCTCGGTCTTTTAGCCTAATGACGTGGAGAGAAACAGAAAGATGTGAAAAAGTCTTCATGTGCTTCAGCTTCAGAGACCACAGGTGCTAAAATTGACCCCCCTCCATCCTCTGCTCCTAGTTCAATCCCTGGAAAGGGTGAAAGAAGCAGGGAGCTGTGTTGTAGGATACAATGAAAATTCCCCTGTAGTCAGTGGTGGGCTTCTTTTCAGAAAAATGTTCCTTACCATAGGAAACTCACATTGCTTCAGCATTCGGCTGCAAACCAAAAGGCTGGCAGTTCGAATCCACCAGCCTTCCTTGGAAACCCTATGGGGCTTTTCTACTCTGTCCTCTAGGGTAGCTATGAATCAGAATCAACTCGACTGCATTGGGTTTTATATAAAAAAGAAGGATTAGAACTTGGAGATCACAGCACTTTCTTTTTTGGCTCTGAGCCGATAAAGTGCAAACGGGAGAGCCTTGCTAAATATTTAAGATCAATTCCAGAGTGCCAGCCCTGGAAAACACTGAAAAATAAGAGAAAGGAAACATGGAAGATACTTGAACGCCCTAACTGACCTCCAGTTTTCAAATAGAAAATTTGAGGTAACTTCATCTTTAACTGATTACCACACTGAAAACAACAGTTAAATTGGGGTAAATTCCATTAATTTCTTCTAATTCAATTTTTCTATTTCCCTGACCATTGCCTCTCTTATTTTGTGTCATCGAGGTAAATAAAATGAGTTGCCAGCTTTTGCCTATTGCTGTGGAATACCCACCGATTTCCCCATAAGCACCAGACTGTTTTAATTACTTCTTTTGGTAACTGCTGGGAAAAATCAAATCAGTTCCCATTCACCTGACACCAAACATCAAAGATCGATTGCAGTCTATTATCAGTTCTGCCCCTCTTCTGTCCTGACACCAGCTGCACATGTGGCAATTTTTCCTCTGACCCTAATTACCAGAAGTGAGCTCAGACCTCACAAGCTAAAGGACACAGTCCTCCAGACTGCCAAGTCTGCCCACAATCTTAGATACCAGCAGCAAGCTTGAAGTCCCTCAACACCCTCACTTCTAACCGGCTGGCTACAAATTTGGGGGATCCTTCTACCCCTGAGATGCCAGCCTTTAGCTCAGGGGCTCCCAGGACCCCCCACTTTTGACCTGTTGGCTCTTACTACTCCCTTGGGTTTGTTAATTCACTAAGAATGCTCTAATACATACTATTTACTTTATACATCATCAAAGAGCTAGTATTTAAAGTTATATATTTAAGTATGTATACATATACAGATATTGGAAACCCTGGTGGCATAGTGGTTAAGAGCTATGACTGCTAACCAAAAGGTCGGCAGTTCAAATTCACCAGGCGCTCCTCAGAAACTCTATGGGGCAGTTCTACTCTGTCCTATAGGGTTGCTGTGAGTCGGAATCAACTTGATGGCAATGGGTTTGTTTTTTTGTTTGTTTGTTTATGTATATCATTATGATTATCAAGCACACATACATACACAATACACAGGTCTAAAGGAAAGCCCAAGAGAAGATAAGAAAGTAGGTTGGGACAAGGGATGAAAGGGGAGTTCAGGAAGAAAAGATGCAAAATAGAGTTTTTGTTCTCCTATGAAATAAATATAGGATTTTGGCATTTCTAACCCAAAACCTACTTAAAGAACACTGGATAAATTTTTGTTACTGGACTCTTGGAATTGTCCTTATTAACAGAGTTATATAAATTGTAGAGACGTTAAAGTGTGATCCCTCTTCCCAAGTCATTACGTAGTTAATTTTCCTTACACATTACACAGTAGCTGTTCCATTTTTTTTAAGGCCCGCTCTTCAAAGCAGCCCTCCTGCCTGCAGGAGAAAGCTCAGATCCTAGCGTTGTGTAGGATTTCTGCCAGCCGCTGGCCCCTTACTAATTTTCTAACAACAGGATGTCTGTCCCACCTACTAAATGAATCTTTTTGTTTATATCCTGCAATAAGACACGGAGGCCGATACACAACTGTCAGAGTCTGTGCTCCGCCATTTCACATATGACCTCCTTGCTAAGAGCCAGTCTTCTTGTAGTTTTTTTGAAAGGCATATAATCTGTTACATCTCCTTGAAGAGTTTGCTCAAGAAAGCTCTCTTTCAATTCCTATATTAACATACATAACTCTACGCAACTACAATGTATTTTAATGCTTTTTAGCTTTAAAAGTACTTTCACAAATAACATCACATTTGAGCTTCATTCACATAACCATGGGAGGTAAGCATCGTTTCCCCCTTTCATGGATTAGGTAATAAAATCTCAGAGGCATTTAAAGGTAACAGAATTAGAATTTTAAACAAGGACTTGTGATTATAAGCCCCATACTCTTTCCGCAATGTAATTCTGTTTATATTATGTGATTTAAAAGCTGATAGAAGTTCCCCTAATTAAACCTCTTCCCTCACATGGCAGTGTTATGGGCGTTTCCATATAGTAAGGGCTCTCTAATGATGTGTACATTACAGGTGGAGTAACAGATTATGTTACCTAGGACAGGTAAGACATTGGATAACTGACATATCCATAGGGATTACTGCCTGTTAGTCGACACCTGGAGCCACCAAGCAGAGAACAGGTGACTGTGGTGATGGATAGTGGAGTGCGAAAGTTTGATAGAGGTTTGATAGGGAAAGGAGACTGAAAATGTCCTGAGCATGAGACTATCTCTAAAAAGATCAGAGCGAGAGGTCTAGATGTCAGGGTTCAGAAGAAAGGCATATGTGAGGATTTGGACACATGTTAGCCAAGAGAAAGCCTGGTCTGAACACACTAATTGCCTCTTGGCACCATAAGAGATATGTCAAAGTTTATTTACACTGAATGACCAGGGGAAAAGTTCAGAGGAAAAAAATTAGCCACATATCCAGCTGTCTTTAGGATAAATGTAATAGTGCTTTTCATTGTTTCTCTAGGGTACAGTAACTAAAAGTTCTATGCAGTTCATTCATCATTACGGCACTCTCTTGGGGACAATGAAGAAAAACCCATAGTGTGAATGGATGTACTGAGGCAGAGTGGCTCACAAGGCCTGACAAGAGGCTTATCGTAAGTATTTGATCCAAAGACAAAAATATGTGGTATGTCATTCTGGGTGCTTTAGCCTTAACTGATACGCATATTTTCCCCTTGAATCATCCTTTCAAAAATGAAAATACTTTTGCTATGATTTGGCCTTTACGATTTTCATATTTACCATTATAGGTTTTCTCTTTTTTTTAACTTTTCTCTCTCTTATGAAGAATATTTTCAATCTGTACCCAAGATATCAATATACAATTGCCTCATAAATCACAGCTTATGGTTATAAACTGTGTTATTTCAGATACAAATAAAAGAAAGTGCAATGATTGTTTGTCAAATGTCAATCTGAGTCAAAATGGTTGATTGCCTTGTTACCCAAATTAAACAAAATGGGTGCGCACCTGTTTCCCTTATTGTTAAAAACAATAGATGGAAAACTCAAGAAGGAACTACCGATGCTAAGCTCAAAGACAACTTTCTATTGCACTGAAATGGCTCTAAGATTAAAGTTTTTCAACTGCCAAGGCCGAATGGAAATCCTTAACAGTCAAAAGAGGGAGCTTGGCCAGAAGCTTCTCATAACTATTATCCCAACTGCATAAAGATCGATGTGCTCATTTGATCCAGGAATACATTGATACTTACAACTCTCCATGAAGGTCAATTTGCCTTACCGGCAAGGTTTTTTATGTACACTATGCCATGTATAGATCTGTCGTAATATGATGGAAGTCGGAGCTCAAAAAATTATTGTTGAATAGACAAATGGACAAACGAATGAACGGCACAGTACTCAGTGACAATGTAAGAAGTCGGTACAATAAAGTCCAAATCTCAATTACAATAAGCTCCTTGTTCTTTAGATGTGCTGACTAGACTTGTACTGTTTTAAATATTCATTGAAATTAAGTGAACCAGATCAGGCTTTTAAAATATTTCTGGCGATATGTTATAAAAAGATTTGTGTGGTGTTTGCGCAGACCTAGAGTCAGAGCCTGTTTCTATCTTATAAAGTATGACCTTGGCCCACTGATTTCATTTCCCCTATTCCTCAGGGGCAAAAAGAAGACAAAAGTATCTTCCTCAGGCTGATACCGTGAATATTAAATGAGACATTTTATATAAAAAATGTGCCATAATGCTTGGCACATGAGAAGCTCTCAATAAATGCTAATTCCTCCTACATAAATATTTTTTATAATGAAATTTATTTTAGCACTTTGTACTTGTACGTAAGTGTACTGGGCAATAGAGTTACTCAGGTAGGGAGGGGAAAGGAGAGAAGGAGGAAGGGCAGAAACACTCAACAAAGCATCAATCTGCTTCCACAAGGAAATTCAACATACAGGCACTTGGCAAGTCAAGTAGTACTATGTAATTGGCTGACCTCAAACGTAAGTGGAAAGGCCATCATGTAGTTTTTATATAAGGCATAAAAGGTAATAACAGTGGTGGAGGGAGTCAGGACCCCGGGACTGAAGACAAGGCAATGAGAGAGGGCTCATACTGAAGGTGGGCACAGTGAGGGAGTGAGGAATGGGAAATACTTTCAGCTATGATGGGAGTTTTTTCTGCCCAGCTCTGCAGTCATTCTAGCCAGCATCCATTGTTCCAGCAGCACTTATAATGAACTGTCATTAGGAGGGGCTGGAAACAACCTTCATGGAGGCCAAAGAATCCGTGAGTACATCGGTGGCATGTTGCCTGTATTTTATTTTACTTAGGATAGAATGAGTTAAGGACATTAGTTTTAACCTGTAACCTAGCAACTATCGGTTAAGTTTTTAAATCTGCAATCCAGAGACAGTTGACTTTTGAAGTTCCCAGATCGGGAACGCATAGTCCAAGATAATTAAATCTGAATGAGAGATTCAATGAGAAACCGAGGCAGGGTGTGCTTTGTGAAGCCAATACTTCTCCTGCCTATTCTTCTGTCAGCCCTGGGAAATGCGTTAGGTACCAGAAGGGATGTTAGAAGCACGTTTTCATGGGTGCAATGAATGTTGTTGAAGTTAATGCAGAGTGGCTAGAAATATTAAAGGCATCACTACCTTTGTGTGAACAGGGTATTAAGAATCAGCAAACTAGGAGCCTAATTACCTTTGGAGTGCACACTTGGCCAAATAGTCCCGTTCGGTCCTGTGTTCCACCAATGACTAGGTGATTCTGGGGCCGGTGCCAACTGCTGCTAATGTATTGCTGTTGCATATGCCTCCAGTATACCTTTTGAGCAAGATTCTTGTGAGAGTGTCCACAAGAACAAACAGCTGGGACTTTGTCGAGCTTACACATACAGGTTCATATGACTGCTTTTGTGTGTGCTTACTAATAAGAGTTTTTATGTGTGGCAAACTATGAGGTTTGCTTTCACTGTAAATATATCAACTGCAGGCAAGGTTGTAGGGGAGGAGAACCACAGAGCTCACTACTTTTAATTATTAGAAAATTATTAATATTAACTAATATTATCTTCAAGTTGAAACTGAAAACAATTAGAACAAGTCCACGAAAGCCAAAGTACAACCTTGAGTATATCCCACCTGGATTTAGAGACCATCCAATTGGATGTGTTGAACACAAATGACTGAAGATGAGATGAGTTGTGGAATGACATCAAGGACATCATACATGAAGAAAGAAAGAGGCCATTGAAAAGACAGGAAAGAAAGAAAAGACCTAAATGGATGCCTGAAGAGACTCTGAAACTTGCTCTCGAACATCGAGTAGCTAAAGCAAAAGGAAAAAAATGATGAAATAAAAGAGGTGAACAGAAGATCTCAAAGGACGGCTCCAGAAGACCAAGTAAAGTATTACGATGACATGTGCTAAGACCTGGTGATAGAAAACCAAAAGGGAAGACCATGCATAGCATTTCTCAAGCTGAAAGAACTGAAGAAAAAATTCAAGCCTTGAGTTGCAATAGCAAAGGATTGTATGGGGAAAATATTAAATGATGCAGGAAGTATCAAAAGAAGATGAAAGGAGTACATAGAGTCACTATACCAAAAAGAACTGGTCGATGTTCAACCGTTTCAGGAGGTAACATATGATCAGGTACTGAAGGAAGAAGTCCAAGCTGCACTGAAGGCATTGGTGAAAAACAAGGCTCCAGGAATTGATGGAATACCAATTGAGATGTTTCAACAAACGGATGCAGTGCTGTAAGTGCTCACTTGCTTATGCCAAGAAATTTGGAAGACAGCTACCTGGCCAACCAACTAGAAGAGATCCATATTTATGCCTGTTCCCAAGAAAGGTGATCCAACCAAATACGGAAATTACTGAACAGTGTCGTTAATATCACACGTAAGTAAAATTTTGCTGATGATTCAAAAGCAGGTGCAACAGTATATTGACAGAGAACTGCCAGAAATTCAAGATGGGTTTAGAAAACAACATGGAACCAAGGATATCACTGCTAACGTCAGATGGATCCTGGCTGAAAGCAGAGAATACCAGAAGGATGTTTACCTGTGTTTTAATGACTATGTGGATCATAATAAATTATAGATAACATTGTAGAGAATGGGAATTCCAGAACACTTAATTGTGCTCGTGAGGAACCTGTACATAGATCAAGAGGCAGTCATTTGAACAGAACAAGGGGATACTTCATAGTTTAAAGTCAGGAGAGGTGAGCATCAGGGTTGTATCCTTTCACCATACCTATTCAATCTGTATGCTGAGAAAATAATACAAGAAGCTAGACTCTATGAAGAAGAATGAGGCATCAGGATTGGAGGGAGACTCATTAACAACCTGTGTTATGCAGATGACACAACCTTACTTGCTGAAAGTGAAGAGGACTTGAAGCACTTACTGATGAAGACCAAAGACCACAGCCTTCAGTATGGATTACATCTCAACATAAAGAAAACAAAAATCTTCACAACTGGACCAATAAGCCACATTATGATAAATGGAGAAAAGATCGAGGTTGCCCAGGATTTCATTTTACTTGGATCCACAATCAAAATCCATAGAAGCAGCAGTCAAGAAATCAAAAGATGCATTGCATTGGGCAAATCTGCTGCAAAAGACCTCTTTAAAGTGTAGAAAAGCAAAGATGTCACCTTGAGGGCTAAGATGCACCTGACCCAAGCCATGGCGTTTTTAATGGCTTCCTATGCATGTGAAAGCTGGACAATGAATAAGGAAGATCAAGTAAGAATTGACGCCTTTGAATTGTGGTATTGGTGAGGAATATTGAATATACCATGGACTGCCAAAAGAATGAACAAATCTGTCTTGGAAGAAGTACAACCAGAGTGCTCCTTAAAAGCAAGGGTGGCAAGACTATGTCTCACATACTTTGGACATGTTATCAGGAGGGATCAATCCCTGAAGAAAGACATCATGCTTAGCAGAGTAGAGGGTCATCAAAAAAGAGGAAGACCCTCAATGGGATGGATTGACACAGTGGCTACAACAATGGGCTCAAGCATAGCAACAATTGGGAGGGTGGCTCAGGACTGGGCAGTGTTTCATTCTGTTGTGCATAGGGTTGGACCCAACTCGAGGGCACCTAACAACAACAACCAATATTATCTACTTCATAATTATGAATGGCCAAATTGGCTTAGCATTTCCTAACAGATTGGAAAGCACCAAGGTAACACAGTAGTTAAAGCGAGCAACTGCTAACCAAATGGCGGGAGGTTCAAAACCACCAGCAGCTCCATGGAAGAAAGATGTGGCAGAGATTTACAGCCTTGGAAACCCTATGGGGTTGCTATGAGTTGGAATCAACTTGACAACAGTGGGTTTTTGGTTTTTTTCAAGTGACAAATATTCAAATGGTTTACTACACATACAGATTTTTAGCTTCCATTTAGTTTACAGATTTCTTCTTTGTGCTTGCCACTGGGTCTTAAGAGCAAATATAGATATAAAAAACAAAATTCTTACCCAAAGTGGGCGTACAAATTTCATGTGTGTGTGTGCATAGACATTGGGTGGTGGGAGGTTTAGGAAGTCAAGAGGAAAAGATAAGTGCATTATTGAAGCAATTATAACCGGTACAATGCTTGTGACAATGATAGAGTCATGCATTGGGTATGTTATTAAAGCAGGAAATTTGGACTTCTAATATGATTTTGTGGCACGGGGTAAGTGGAGGAGTTGGGGTTAGTTAGAAAAGGTGGTACCTGCAATGAGTTTTGAAGGACAAGTTGGAGCTAGCCAAAATAACAAAACAGAGAGAAGAGAATAATGTATGCAAAGGAACAAATGTAAGAAAGCTCATGGAGCCTGAATTACAATAAAATATGATGATAATGAAATAACTTGAATTCAGATATAAAGCTATTGGCTCACCCAGTCATTTCACTATCCTTGAAATACAAGTTCCTGAATTTTATACGATTGAGTGCTCTGGACCCCACTTATAATTCTATGGCCACATTTCTGTAGTTTGTTGAAAGTGGCCGGCACGTGATGTGTGAAGTATGCAGCTGCCAATGATGGGGAGAGAAATCGAGACAGGAGAGAGTGCTGAAGAGTAAGGTCAAGGCATAATCATGAAAGGTCTTACATGCCATGTGATAGTCTAGATTTCATCCCCAAAATAATGTTGAGTCAGAGGATTTTAAGCAGAGAAGTAGCATGTACACATTTATGTATAGAAAAATAACTCTGGTAGCATTATAAAGGATAGACTGAAGGAAGCTAGGCAAGAGGCGTGGAAACCAATGAAAAGCTACTACAGGTATGATGGAAAGACAGAATGAAGGTAAGAACTACTTGGGATGGCTAGGTAGATGGTGGCTCTATACCCCATATTATGAAGTGGTCTAATTTGGGGAAAGGAAAATAGTTTAGTATTAGATGTGTTAAAAACTTGTAATAAACCTATATTTTCTTTGGACATTGCAAATTGGTTTTTTGTTGTTGTTCCCCAAACCCAGTGCATTTTGTTGTTGTTAGACGCTGCCAATTTGATTCTGACTCATAGCAACCCCAAGTGACAGAGTAGAACTGCCCCCATAAGATTTTCTAGGCTGTAATCTTTACAGGAGCAAATTGCCAGGTCTTTCTCCCAAGGAGCATCTGGGTGGGTTTGAACACCCAACCTTTCCATCAGTAGCCAAGCACTTAACCATTGCACCATCAGGGCTCCTTTGCAATTGGGTTAGTCTAACATAATGTAAAACCATTACATTTCACTAGCTGTAACTGAGTTGATTAGATTCATTTGTCACCAACCCAAATTAGGATTTTAATAACTGAGAAGAGGCTAAATTGATTTCATTATGGTAAAGGAAATGAGAATGGAGACATCTGTTCCTGAAAAACAGGGAGTGTTAGTTTCTAGTTACAATCACGTATTTGTCATTGGTAATGGTGAGTGATATTGGTAATATGACACAATGG
Organism: Loxodonta africana; assembly: GCF_030014295.1. Classification (NCBI taxonomy): domain Eukaryota; kingdom Metazoa; phylum Chordata; class Mammalia; order Proboscidea; family Elephantidae; genus Loxodonta; species Loxodonta africana. The sequence continues at coordinate 31,293,965 of NC_087347.1, read as the reverse complement.
CTCTCCAAATGTGTTTTAGTAGCAAAACGGAAGTTAATTTTTTTTGAAACTTCTCTGATGCATTGATTCAATCATTCTATTAGTCATCCATCCGTCCATCCATCCGTCCATCCATCCATCCATCCATCCATCCATCCATCCATCCATCCATCCATCCATCCACCCATCCATCCATCCATCCACCCATCCATCCATCTAATAAATAATTATTAAGCATCTGCTAAGTGTCATGCGCACTAGAAGAGCTAGGAGAGTTTGCCCAAATTTAAAAAAAAAAATCAAACCTTGGTCAGAACACTTAAAGGTTTTGATACTTCAGGCTTACGCTATACAAATAAGAAACCCAAGAGATATGACAGGAATAACTAAAGCAGATTAACACCTACTCTGGTTTGGTTGGATTCATTCTCGCTAAAACTCATGCTCTTGTTTCATGAAATTCATGTTCGTTCTTCTAAGCATTGGAAAAGAGCATGTCAAAAGGAAAAGTAACTGTTAATACCCTAAAGTACTGGGAATTCCTATATTAAGAAAAGCAAGACAAATAATAGCAAGAATATGATAATACGAGGGCAGCATTTTACTAATTAGTGGACAGACCAGAAAACCTCTGAACACTTCTGTGCTCAGAAAACATTTTCTGATCAATTTACTTCTCCTGTGTGATTGCTTTCTGGGGCCTAGAGAGGGGAGAATCCTTTTGAATATTGGTTTTGTTAAAATGTACTTGGCCTCACAAGTGTAAACAGTCGATGTAGCATCTTTATCACCTTCAGTTTTAAAGTGCAGAGTCAGGAAGAGAAACAAGTTCTGTTAACAGCGGCTGTCACAAAAGACTATAGGACGAATTTTACATGAAGAAGATGTTTCTCTTGGCACGCTTTCACATATATGATCCACTATATAAGTAAGGGGAAACCCTGGTGGTGCAGTGGTTAACAGCTACAGCTGCTAACCATAAAGGTCAGCAGTTCAAATCCACCAGGTGCTCCTTGGAAACTCCACAGGGCAGTTTTACTTTGTCCTATAGGGTCGCTATAAGTCGGAATCGACTTGATGGCAATGGTTTATATATATATAAACCATTATATACTTATATATATATAAGTAAAGAGCCTCAGTGGCTGCTAACCAGGAATGGGCAGTTTGAATCCACCAGCTGCTCTAGAACACTTAATTGTGCTCACGAGGAACCAGTACATAGATCAAGAGGCAATTGTTCAGAGAGAACAAGGGACTCCATTATGGTTTAAAGTCAAGAAAGGTGTATGTCAGGGTTGTATCCTTTCACCATACCTATTCAATCTGTATGCTGAGAAAATAATACGAGAAGCTGGACTCTGTGAAGAAGAACGGGGCATAAAATTGGAGAAAGACTGATTAACAACCTGCGTTATGCAGATGACACAACCTTGCTTGCTGAAAGTGAAAAAGACTTGAAGCACTTACTGCTGAAGATCAAAGACCATAGCCTTCAGTATGGATTACACCTCAACATGATGAAAACAAAAATCTTCACAACTGGACCAATGAGCAACATCATGATAAGCAGAGAAAAGATTGAAGTTGTCAAGGATTTCATTTTACTTGGATCCGCAATCAACAGCCATGGAAGCAGCAGTCAAGAAATCAAAAGATGCATTGCATTGGGCAAGTCTGCTGCAAAGGACCTCTTTAAAGAGTTAAAAAGTGAAGATGTCACCTTTAAGACTAAGGTGCGCCTGACCCAAGCCATGGTATTTTCAATCACATCATACGCATATGAAAGCTGGATGATGAGTAAGGAAGGCTGAAGAAGGATTGATGGCTTTGAATTATGGTGTTGGCAAAGAATATTGAATATACCACTGACTGCCAAAATAATGAAGAAATTTGTCTTGGAGGAAGTACAACCAGGATGCTCCTTAGAAGCATGGATGGCTAGACTGTGTCTTACATACTTTGGACATGTCATCAGCAGGGATCAGTCCCTGGAGAAGGACATCATGTTTGGTAAAGTACAGGGTCAGCAGAAAAGAGGATAACCCTCAATGAGATGGACTGACGCAGTGGCTGCAATAATGGGCTCAAGCATAACAACAATTGTGAGTGAGGTGCAGGACCAGGCAGTGTTTTATTCTGTGGTACATAGAGTCGCTATGAGTCTGAACCAACTCAGCAGCGTCTAACAACAACAACAGTTGCTCCTTGGAAACCTTATAGGGCAGTTCTACTCTGTCCAATAGGGTCTCTGTGAGTCAGAATTGACTCAATGGCAATGGGTGTGGTAGGTATATAAGTAGAGAAACCAAAGAACAATTTGTGATTTTCCCAAATCTTATAATACTATAGATGGGCAGAACTAAGAGAAGATCTTTTACTTTTTCCCCCTCCAAATATCCCATCAGTGACTCTTAAAGCATGGAATACAATAAGCAAGCAGTATCCTTTGGGTAAAGTCATTGCTGTCAAGTCGATTCTCACTCATAATGAACCTAGAGGACAGAATAGAACTGCCCCATATGGGTTTCTAAGGAGCAGCTGGGGGATTTGAACTGCTGGCCTTTTGGTTAGCAGCAGACCTCTTAGCCACTGCCCACCAGAGCTCCATCCTTTGGGTAGTAAACAAGTCTCTTCATAGCTCTACCTACTCCTGTGCCTTTATTTATTTATTCCTCCAGTGGCAACATTAAATAGTACAAAGAGTGCATCGGAAGACCTAGGTTCACGTCAGAAGCTCTGGCAGTTATTAGCTGTTTATCTTGGGCATGCTGCGTAATCAGAACAATCTTTTATTGAGCACTTACTATGTGCCAGGCATCCTACTCTGTGATAACATAGATTATCTTATTACATATTATCTTATGAGATATATTGTGTTATTTAAAGCCCCAACAATGTTAAGCTGTAGATACTTTGGCTATCCCCATTTTAGAGATGAAGAGACTGAGGCACAGAGAAGTTAAGTGACTTCCCAAGGTCACAAAGGTCAAAATAGGGCTTGAATTGAACATCGTGACCACAAGGCCAGTGGGTTTGACCATGAGGCTCCATTTGCTTACAAGTCTTTATTTTCTCATCTGTAAAATCATTATTGTGAATCTCACAGGATTGTTACATGACTAAAAGATAAAAAAAAAAAAAAGATAGCATTACATAAAAGAGATCACTGTTGCAATTATGGTTACTGCTGTTCTGTTCTCTCAGACTTCTAGGTCAAAAGCCAGGCGAGAACCTTTATTTTTGTCTCCCAAATCCAATATCCACCAACTGGATCAAAGGAGAATGAAGAACACCAAGGTCACACGATAACTATGAGCCCAAGAGACAGAAAGGGCCACATGAACCAGAGACTTACATCATTCTGAGACCAGAAGAACTATATGGTACCTGGCCACAAACGATGACTGCCCTGACAGGGAGCACAACAGAGAACCCCTGAGGGAGCAGGCGAACAGTGGGATGCAGACCCCAAATTCTCATAAAAAGACCAGACTTAATGGTCTGACTGAGACTAGAAGAATCCTGGTGGTCATGGTCCCCAAAACTTCTATTGGCCCAGGACAGGAACCATTTCCGAAGGCAACTCATCAGACATGGAAGGGACTGGACAATGGGTTGGAGAAAGATGCTGATGAAGAGTGAGCTACTTGGACACTTGAGACTGTGTTGGCATCTCCTGTCTGGAGGGAAGATGGGAGGGTAGAGAGGGTTAGAAACCGGGAAAAACGTCACGAAAGGAGAGACTGGAAGGAGGGAGTGGGCTGACTCATTAGGGGGAGAGTAAGTGGGAGTATTAGTAAAGTGTATATAAGCTTATATGTGACAGACTGACTTGTAAACTTTCACTTAAAGCACAATAAAAATCATTAAAAAAAAATCCAATATCCACCGTGTCCTACTGAATCTCTCTTCCCAATATCTTTAAGGCTTATTTATTCTTCTTCCTGTCTATTTTTTCAGTTGTGTTAGGGTGAGTGCCTGCCGTTTTTTATAATTTAATAACTATTCATTTCTTTTACCTGCTCTAGCTTTTTCTCAACCTCATCTAGCCTTCCTGACAATCTCTGATCAATATGCACAAAGTTTCACATTCTTACTGTCATGTCTTATTCCTTTATTGCTTATCAGATTTAAAAAACTCCAATATCATCATCATAGCATTTGAGACTCGGGTTCTAATTTACCCATTCAACCTCATTTCCCAGTAGAATCTAATGAAAGTTATTTAGGCCATTTATTTATCTATTAAGTGCCTATTGTATGCTAGGTGCTGTGGATATTTGGTGGAAAAGGTAGGCTTGGGCGTGGACCTCGTGAAGGAAAGAAGGGCCATGCAGACATTAAATAAATACATATATATTCAGTGAATTATAATTACAAGGGAGGGGTAATGGAGGGATAAAAACTAGCTGAGCATAAGGGTTCAGAAAAAGTTCCCTGAAGCAAAACAAGACCACTCAAAGTAAGACTTTGTTCATTCTCTTTCTTCCTTTAAGATTTCCCATTTTCTCCATGCAAATTCAATTATCCTATTAACCTTCCTCAGGATGTATCTTAAATTCTACCTACTATACTACCTAACTTCTCAAGCCACTGAAGAGCTTAAAAAAAGAAAACCAAACCCATTGCTGTCAAGTCAATTCTGACTCATAGTGGCCCTAAAGGACAGAGTAGAACTGCCCCATAGGGTTTCCAAGAATCGGCTGGTAGATTTGAACTGCTAACCTTTTGGTTAGCAGCCGAGTTCTTAACCACTGAGCCACCAGTGCTCCTTTCAGAAAATCTTAACGCATTTGTGTTTCTTTGTTCCTGCTATCAGAGATGATTATGTAACGGACTTTGAGTTTTAGGTTCAGGTATGGTATGTCTTGCCACCCCGACTTGATTGTTGGTGATTTTATTGAGGGATCCTGTGTTCTTCCCCTCTAGATTCCACATGGTGCTCAAATAAATGAGTGTTTTGCTTAAGGAATAACTGAGTGTTCAGAAGGTGTGCATATCCAGGTGTCTAGAAATCTTCGTAACAAAAGTAGGGATCAGAATCACTGCTCCAATACCTTAAGTAACCTTTCTTCATGCTCAGATAGCCTAATCTCACTGCTGTTCATTTGCTTTAGGTTTTAGTTGAATGAAAATTTGATACTCTTTGCATTAATATTGCTGAAAAAAAAAACTGATTATTGTTCTAGAGGTTTAGCTACATGAACTAATGTCATCATGGAATTCATAATAGCCCAGGAAATGAACCTGCCTACAAAATCCACTGGTCCCTGTCATTTACCTTCTGGATTATATATTTAATGCCATATTTCCACATAAAACTAAAGATAAATAACAAAATAAAGACCTTAAACGTCAGCTCTTGGCAGGCCCATGAAAGGAATATAATCCATGTAACAAAGTTCTATATTTTTTTCTGGTTTTCAGAGATCTGTTTAGCATGTGGTCTTAAAAACGGCTCATTGAAGCTAAGAGAATTCAGTGGAGGTAAGTGAAGTTTTCACAGTTGTGATGGTTAAGGTTGTGTGTCAATTTGGCCAGGCCACGATACTCAGTGGTTTGGCAGTTATGTAATGATATAGTTACCCTTTATTTTGTGATATAATATAATCATCTCCACAATGTGATCAGCCAATCAGCTGTAAGGGGAATTCCCTGGGGAGTACGGCCTGCATTCGGTATATATGGACGTTCTGGCAAAGCTCACTGGCTTTTGCTCACTCTGGATCTTGCATCTGGCTCGTTATCATTTCACCTCTGGTTCTTGGGACTAGAACCAGCAGCCTGCCATATTGCTTGACAGTCTTGGAATTCATCGGCCTCCACAGCCTGTGACCCAACAGCCTCCTATCTTTCCTGCCAATTTTGGATTCATCAGCATCTGTAGCTCATGAGCTAGCAGCCTGTCATCTGACCTGCCTATCTTGGGTTCGTCAGCTCTTGTACCATGTGAGTGAGAAGAAGCTTCCAGCCTGATGCCTGGCTCATGGACTTAGGACTTGCCAGCCTCTACAACCACATGAGCCATTTCCTTGAGACAAATCTCTCTCTGTGTGTGTGTGTGTGTGTGTATATATATATATATACATATACACACACACACATGCTTCACGAGTTTTACTTCTCTAGAGAACCTAGCCTAAGACAATAGTAGATTAGGTTCAAGCTTGGTACAAAATTTTGCCAGAATACATCGTGTTAGAGTTGTGTAGAGAGGTACGTGAAAGCTTAGGTATGGTGTGTGGTATTGTAATTCACTTGTTTCCCTTTGTCAGTGGGTTACATGTCAAAGTATAATGCTACTCATACGTGAGGAATTCCAGTTGATCCACAGTTATTTCTCCTCATTGCACTCTCACTCTTGAAGCAATTATATTCGAAACAATGGTGCAATGATATAAAGTTCATTCTCCATAGAACCCTTGTGTGTGGTCATCAGATCTTAAGGTTCTCAAACCACAGGAGCTCCATGTTTTGTATATTCATTGTCCTTTCAATCAATATGACAAAATAATAACCTGCATAAGAGGCAAGCACTGTATCTATATTCCTGAGTTTTTCATTGACTTGTAAGTAAATTTGAACAGACTTCATCATACCACTAGCCTTCATTTATTGTTGCACCGAAATTCATTCCTTTGTTCCACAAAGGTTTGTTGGGTAATTACTAAGTGCCAGGCAATATTCCAGAGAATGATTCTGTTAGCTATGCCAACAGCAAGGTGAGTATTTCTAATAGTGATGAGCAATTCTATTCAACAGATGGCATGGTGAGTAGAAAGAGGACTTGGGTAGTAAGAATGAAATTAAATCTTGGCTTCAATGCTTACTTAGTGAGGTCTGCCACTAAAATATCTCAAAATAGGGGGGACCTCATACCACCAAGAAAGAAGTACCGGGAGCAGAGCTTGTCCTTTGTATCTGGGGTTCCTGCAGAGAGAAGCTCCTAGTCCAGGGGAAGATTGATGAGAAGGACCTTCCTCCAGAGACAACAGAGATAAAGCCTTCCCCTGAAGCTGACACCCTGAATTGGGACTTCTAGCCTACTAGACTGTGTCATGATTCTCTCGGTTGTTTGTTTCTAAAGAGGTCTCTATTTCAGAAATTTGGTAGTACCATAATTACTAATCCTGAGAAAGATGAGACAATGGTGCAAGAACTTCTGGATTTTCAAGATAAGAGTGATTTTATTATTGATACTTCTTTTCTGAAGAATGAGAAGTTTATTGTTGCTATGGAAGAAGCATTTGAAACATTTATTAACAAATGACCTAACAAACCAGCTGAGCTTCTAGCAAAGTATGTGGATTCAAAACTCCGTGCAGGTAACAAAGAAGCTACAGATGAAGAACTTGAAGAGTTGTTAGATAAAATAATAATTATATTTATGTTCCTTTATATATTAGGTTCTAGTTTACAAACCTACGTATGATTCCATGACCAATGTACATCTTTTGTAGAATAATCTAATTAGAAACCAGGTGGCCTGTATTTTTTTATTGTGATAAAATATTTCGCAAGGAATTTTCTGTTTCAAACAAATTTCAAGTGTACAATTTAGTGACATCAACCACAATTGCCATATTATGCAATCTTCACCAGTATCTGTCACCAATATCTATTTCCAAAAAATGTTTATCAATGCAAAGAAAATAAAGTCCCTCTTAAGCAGTAGGTTCCCCTTACCTTCCCCGGTAACTAATAAACCTTTTTTTAATAGTAAAAAAATAAAATACAATATCTGAAAATAAATGTCTCCATCTACAAAATAGTGTCTTAGACTGGGTTCCTTATAGAAGCAAAACCAGTGAAGTGTGTATACATGTGTGTATATATAAATATAAGTATAAGTATAAATATAAATATATAAAGAGAGAGGGATTTATCTCAAGGAAGTGGTTCATGTAGTTGTAGAGGCTGCCAAGTCCCAAGTCCATGGGTCAGATGTCAGGCTGGAGCCATCTCCTGACTCACATAGCTGCACGGGCTGACAAACCCAAGATTGGCAGGTCAGATGGCAGGCCACTGGCTTTCAAGCCTTGAAGTCCAACAAATCCCAAGATCTGCAGGTAAGATGGCAGTCCATTGCCTCATAGACAGACGAATCCCAAGACTGGCAGTTAAGCTGCTAGCTCAAGTCCCAAGAACTAGAGGTCAGACAGTGATGAGGGGCATGCAAGATCCAGAGTGAGAGCCTTGCTGGAATATCTATTTATATACTGGAGGCAGACCACAACCCCAAGGAAACTCCCTTTCAATTGATTGGCTATGATCTGCTCACAGCAGATTTCATCATGGAGTTGATTATATCATTACATAACTTCCAAACTACATCATAACTGCCAAATCACTGAGAATTGGCCAAGCTGACATACAACCCTAACCATCACAAACAGTAACAATTGGTTTAAAAAAATACTTAAATAGTGGCTCTATGTGCCAAGCACTGCGCTGTATACTAGAAGTGAAGCGTGGCCCAAAGCAGATAAGATCTCTGCCATGAGTATTGCACACCACTGGACTAGAGGCAGAAGTGGCTCCAATGGGTCAGGTCAAATTCCAAAAAAAGAGGAGGAAAAAGCCAGGCTGATCAGATCTAGCTTTTATTGGGGAACTTACAGAGGTCAGTGCGGAAATCTGTCAATGGGCAAACAAAGCACCAAGAATCGCCTGGGTAGAGGTTCAAACAGGGCAATATGGGGTGTGGGTTCATATACCTAGTCCTTACATGCAGAGGAACCAGGAAAAAAAAAGTCTAATCTATGATGGATGGATTCTTTTTGTACTGGTTAACGGGTTTCAATTGACATTACCATGAAGTCAAGTGTTCGGTAGGTTTTTTCCAGGCCAAAGCCCTGCTCACTCAGGTACTCTGGTTCTCCCCCAGAGTCTTTTGCAGCCAGGACCCATCCTGTATTGTTCAGGGCGCTCACACAGGGTAGCTGAATATTTCAAGCATGTTTACTGCGTGATATAAGGAGCCTTGGTAGTTCAATGGTTAAGCACTTAGCTGCTATACTAAAAGGTTGGTGGTTTGAACCCACCCAGAGGCTCTGCAGGAGAAAGACCTGGCAGTTTGCTCCCATAAAGACTTCAGCCAAGAAAACCCTGTGGGGCAGTTCTACTCTGTCACGTGCGGTTGCTATGAGTCGAAATTGACTCGTTATGATTGTACCACTGGAACTTGTTAATCTGGGTAGTGGCTTTAAAATGTGTCCACAAAATCTTTGACACTTTTTTCTTCAACAAGTGCAGCCTAACTCCCTTGTCCTCGAATATGGCTCAGACTTAGTTACTTGATTATAATGAATACAAGGTAGCCGAAGTGATGCTCTGAGAATTTCAAAGCTAGGTCGTCAGAAGGATAGCTTCCATCTGATGGTCTCTTGTATTGCTCACTCTGGGGGAAGCCAGCTGCCATGTTAGGAGGGCACTCAAGCAGCCTGGAGAGAGGCCTACATGGGCAGAAACTGAGGCCTCCCACCAACAACCAGTACCAACTTGCCAGTCATAAGAGTGATCCACCTTGGACGCATGTCTTCCAGGCCTAGTCATAACCTTGGGTTGACTGCAACCGTAGCCAAAATCTTAACTGAAACCTGAGGAGAGACTCCAAGCCAAAAGTGTGCAACTAAACCACTGCCAAATTTTTAATCCACAGGAACTGGAGGATAATAAATGCTTTATGGTTGTTGCCACTAACTTTTGGGGGAACAATTTCTTTTATAGCAATAGATAACTAATATAGCATGTGAGAAAAATGTCAGGATGAATGTAAACGATTATGGTAGAAAACCTTTCAAATTTCCTCTAGCTTACCACGCATGTTGGAAAAAGCAAAACTAAATAAATAACTCCTCACAGATTTCCAATGTTTATATTGCTACAGGATTAAATCCAAATTCCCAATATTGAAAAACCTACACAGTTGGACCTCAGGAAACTTGATCTCCTTCTACCCTCCAGCACAAACACTCTACTGTATCCATACTAGTCTACCTACATTCAGGCAGTTCCTCCTGAGCATTGCTGCTTCCAAGATTTTGACCATGCCTTTTCTCTACCTTGAAGGTCACCTACTTTTTTTTTTTGTATATTTATCATTTTCTTTATGAGTTTCATTTAACCAAAAAAACTAAACCCAGTGCTGTTGAGTTGATTGCAACTCATAACAACCCTGTGGGACAGAATAGAACTGCCCCATATGGTTTCCAAAGCTGTTCATCTTTATGGAAGCAGACTGCCACATCTTTTTCCTACAGAGTGGCTAGTGGGTTTGAATCACGGACTTTTTGGTTGCACCTAAGCACTTTAACCACTGTGCCACCAGGGCTCCTTAAGCTTAATTTAAGTCCTGGCGTAATTTTTAATTACTCTAATTCTATCGGTCTCTCCATTTTAAATATCCAATAGTTTTCTTTGCCAATGTTGAGTATTTAATACTTACTTCCCTAAGTACATATAAAAAAAAAAATTTTTTTTTAATCAATAAATATGTGCATACCTATGATGTGCAAAGCACTGTGCCAAGAGCTATATGTGACTTTTTAATAGAGCAAAAAGTTAAGTAATACATCAAAAAGTTATAACTTTATTATATTTAACTCTTTTTAACTTTTTTGACCTATTATGGTATATAAACTTTTAAGCGTGTGTTTCTTCATCTCACAATTGTAGATTGTAAGCAGTTTGAGGACAGGAAACCATTTCATACTCCCAACCCTGAGCACATCCTTGTAGAATATGAATCTACGAAAGTATCTTTTCGTCATCCCCATACAGGGCAGCAATTTCAAAGTAATGAAAAGATTTTGACGTTTTCTCATTCTCCTTATATTTAGCAAATAGGACATCATGTTTGGTAAAGTAGTAGGTCAGTGAAAGCAAAGGAAATCCTCAATAAGATGGACTGACATAATAGCCAGAACCATGGACTCAAACACAACAACCCAATAACCATGAAGATGGTGCAGAACTGGGCAACTTTCCATTCTCTTATGCCCAAGATCGCCAAGAGTCAAAGCCAACATGATGGCAACCAACAACAACAACAGAAACACAGTGATAGCAAATTAGAGTGTGAAGCTCTTACATTTAAGTGGCAGTGGGTTCCCCTGGTCGTGTAACTTAACCATGAAATCATCCTGGAGAAAGATCTGTGTATAAAGATTCAGGACACTATGTACACATACTTCCTTAGTCACCAGTCTGTCAATCCTCTCTGAGAGGAGGCTTTCTCCTTTTCTCAACTGTCCTGAAAATGTTGTCTTCAACGTAAGACATGAAAAATAGTGCAAAACTTCTGACATGGCGTGGTTCGCAGTCGAAGACTCAGTGCTACAACGAAGTAGACAACACTGGTAATCATCTAAATGCTGCAAGGTGACTCGGGTGAAAGCAAGTTCTTCCCTGGAATTATTAGAAGAATTAAACTCATTCTCTGGTTCCCTCTAACAGCTGTGAACTAGTTAAAACTGCAACTGGTCTAAAATAAGAAAAGGTAATTGAAAACAAAGAAAAAGGTAGCCTTTCGAACTTTAAGTTGTGCAAGAATGACCTCTGGAGTACTTGGCAATCAAAGCTGTCTGGTCCTCAACATCTCCCTCCTCACCGCTATGACCACAATCATCTTCTCCATCTCTACCACCTCCACCTCCACCCCCACCTGTACTTCCACCACTACCAAATTCCAATTCAAAACGCCTATGCTAAGGCCTGGGAATCTGTATCTGTGTTTCCAACAGGCATATTGAGATGACTTTGATGAAGGTAGAGAAGTGCAATTCAATTATTTGTAAAACACAAAGAAAGAGGACAAAGAGAAGAATATTGGTAACTTCATGTGATTCCTTAATTTTATTTTTCTTTAGTTGACTGTATTTCCACTGCTCAAATTTGTCTTAATTGTTAATATGAAATTGGATGGATATGGTTGGCTTTGCTTTGAAAGCCTCCATACTATAAAAAGGAATTACTTTCTTTAAAGAAACCTGGGTAAGAACGTGGGTTTTGGTGAAGTGAGGGATTGAAGTAAAAGATGTAAAGAAACCTGTGGAAATAGCTAGTTGGAACAAAGAAGCCTAACAGACGTGTCAGCTCCATAGCATCTCCAAAGCAATCAAGAGATCATGAAAAGGGAAATTTGAGTGGGAGTTTTAAAACCAGAATCCCATGCCCGATCCAGTCTCTAGCTACTACTCCTCTAAACCACCTTCTACACCGCCGCAGGAGCTATCTTTCTAAACCATCATCTGATCCCAATGGTCCCATTCTGATTGCATGTATGTGTGAGTGTGAGTGTGTGTTTGGGGAGGGTACATGCACGGAAAAAGACGTCTAAGATTTACACTGAAATGCTAACAGCAGTTAACATTAGAGGACAATATTTTGTAGGGCTTCCACTTTTTACAAGATGCATACTTAAATTTTAGTATTTAATTTTTTTTTTAATAATGAACATGTATTTCATTATTGAAAAATATATTTAAAATATATATAAACATTTTAAAATAAAATTAATTTGGTAAAAATTTCACTGGCCTCCCATCACCTTCACAATAAAGTCCAATAATTTTGTCCAAGTAGGCTCATCTCCCACCCCTCTCAACAGGCACCCTCCTCTTTCAGATAAAACAGACTCTAAATTCCTGGCACGGCTAACTCTTTCATGCCTGGTATCACTCATATTGGCCACTCTCTTTAAGGAAGGAAAAGACACTGACTGGCCAGCTGACAAAATCCTCTTCATTCTTTAAGACTCATGCTGAGACAAAGGACTGTCTCGTGAAGCCTTCCTGATAGCCCAAATGGTGCTATGTAAGCCTTATTGGATCCTGAGGCAAAAGAATAATCAGTAATACTGGTCCTGCCTTTCTTTAAAATTTTGATATTTTGTGCATCACAGACTTTTGCAATAATTTTGATTTTTTTAAATATTGCTTGGCAATAAGATCAATGCCGATAGCTGAACTTTTTGGCACCCACTTAAATTTTGTGTTGCTACACTTTCCTTACCATTGTCCCAGCCCTGACCCCAGGCAAAGTTGATGGCGCCATCTTCTTTGTGGCTTCTGTTTCTTGGACCTACCTCCACTGTGAGATTTATCACACTGCATTATAGATTCTGATACACGTATTTCTCTCCTATAAACATAGTACCAAAACCCCAAACCAAACCCATTGTTGCTGAGTCAATTCTGACTAATAGCAACCCTATAGGACAGGGTAGAATTGCCCCATAGGGTTTCCAAGGAGCAGCTGGTAGGTTTAAACTGCCAACCTTTTGGTTAGCAGCCAAGTTCTCCACCACTGTGCCACGGTTCCATAAATATAGCAGGTGCCTTTAAATATGTGATGATGGCATGAATAAAAGTTGTGAAACCTGGCTCGAACCTCTAAAAATTTCTGAGATTCAGTTTCCTCATCTGTCAAATAAGGATGAGGTGCTAAATCATACTCAATGATTGATGCTATAGCCACTAAAAAAATTAATATAAAACAATATCTAACATTGATATATTTCCTACTATGTGCCAGCCACTTTTCTAAGTATTTAACAAGTATTAACTTGTTTAATTTTCACAACAGCTCTATGAGGTTGGTACATTATTACAACCAATGTACAGATGTGGGAACTCAGGTTTGGAGCATCTAACAGACTTGTCCAGGGAGTTTGTGTTTGAACCCAGGGAGTCTGGATTTTGGATCTATCCTTTTAACCCTATATTGCCCCTCACAATAACAATGTTATATATAAGTGTTTAAATATACAATCAAAACAAATAAAGGGTTTATTATTTTAATGGGAAAACAGTAGAGATATTCTAATTCTAAGCCAGAGAATATTGTGTGCTGTGGCATTTCTTCCATGAAGTCTGCTTCACAGTAAAAATAAACTGTTTTACTTATCAAGGACAAAGGATACAATAGGACTTAATCAAAGAGAATGAGAAAACTTAAATAGTGAAAGTAGCATTAAATGACTAAGGTTTGTCAGGTCAGGTTGCGTGATACTTAGAAGAAGGTTTAATAAAACAGTCACTCAGAGAGCCACACAGTCAGCCAACCATGTAGCTATACCCTCACCTCTGAGCCTGTGTCTGAGTTCTGTGCTCCCTGGTAAGTCAAGGTGAATCGGCTGAAATTACTCTGTTGATGCCAGCTTTTAATTTCAAAATGACACTGAAAACAGCTGATATTGGCAACCTCAGCAAGTAATGTTACTACACTTATGAGCACGTTATGAATAGCCAACTGTTTATGTTATCGATGTGGGTATTCAGGCACCCTATCTGAGATTAACAGGAGCCACTCTGCTCCTTATGAAGGGAGGGAAAGGAAAGAAGTAAAAAAAGAGAAGACACATGGCTCCCATAGCCAACTTTGGTGAGGCAGGCACCTCTTGGAAGTTTGCAAGGCATATCACCTAAAGTGATGATGCAGAAAGGGCAAGGGAGGGCAAGAAAAACCCACCATGCAATCAGCAATTATCCTTTGCTCTTTATGTTTACCCTTGTTAAATTGAGTTTTATTGTACCTCAAGGTACTTCTGGTTCTCTGAAGTAACTCTGTGTACTGAACCTAAGAGGGCAGTAGGTGAGAAATCCTTTTGTCATGTTACCTGGTATTAGGATGTGCCCATCTGCACTGCATGAGAGAATAGCAGAACTGCAAGCTAGGAGCTGGGGGAGACGGGCAGCCCCACCAGCAGAAGCTGTGGCCATCCCTAGGTAAGCACCTTCACGTTCCCTGTCCTTCTCCTTGTTTCAGATAGCTCTGTGCAGAATTCTAGAGCAAACAAAATCACAGTCTAACCCCAATCTCAGTTTCTATGAGTTTCACAGAATTTATTTCCATGTTGCCATATAAAGGGTCAGTAATGTTTCCTAAAAAGTCATTAATTGCTGACTTGCTAGAGGAAGAGGTAAATGATTGCGCTTTGGCTCTGAAATCCAACAGCTGTTCCAGCAATTTCTGGAACCTCTTAAACAAGAAGCAAACTGTAAATCTCTCCCACACAAAAATCTTTCATGTGCATTGAGGAGAACTCTTAGGCATTCATATTGGAAATTCCCAGGTGGGTTGTGCTGGAGAATTTGTGTTTCTTTTCCCAACATGAGTACTGTAGACATTTTTGGTAGTACAGTCCAATTTACCTGGATCTGAGAAGTGAAAATCAAACCAAAAACAAGCTAATTCCTTGCCTTTTGCTTATCTCAGACTCACATTGTTTTTTTTTTTTTCTTTTTTAAATTCACCTTTGGGTCAATTCTGCAATCTAATCATCCGTATCAACACCCCAAACTGTATCAAATTATAGCCAATACTTTATGTTCTTAGACTGTTTCCATGTTGGGAATCATGTGTATCTGATATGAATATGTTGTTATGATGTGATTTTTGCTGTGAATGTATTTCCAGTCTAAAGAGTGGGTCAAGATTAAAGAATAAAGCGCTCAAAGACCACTATAAGCCAATACATCAACAACAGAGAAATAAAGAAGAGATAATTGGAGTCTGAGTGATCAGGAAACACTGAAGGGGGAACCTTGAATATGGAGGCTAGATTTTTAACAAGCATTTAGAATGAGATGTGGAGTCCCTGGGTGGTGGAAAAAATTAGGCAAAAAATTAGAGGTTGATGTCCACCCAGAGGCACTTTGGAAGAAAGGCCTGGTGATCTACTTCTGAAAAACCAGCCACTTAAAACCCTATGGAGCGCAGTTCTACTCTGACACACATGGAGTTGCCATGAGTCATAGCTAAACAGCAACCAGCACTGGTAGGATAAGCCATGAGTCTGTGAATCTAAGTGGTACTAAGCATGGGATGTGTGGACATTCAGACACTGCACAGGCATCCTACTGAAGAACAGAAAGAACAAGAACGATATTAATTCTAATTATGAAGCTCTTAAAAGTCAGGCAAAGAGGAATTGAAATTTGATAGGCCTAAGGAGTATTTATGGGGGTTAACCTGATGATAATACGTGGGAAGTTTTCCAAGAAATCTAGGCACAAGGCAAGAAGATCTGGAAACAGGGGGTGTCGGGAAGGATAGAAAAGAACGGGTAACTCCCGGACACATTTCACAATATGAAGCCTGACTTGGAGGCTAGTGATTATAGGAGGTGAAGAAAAGGGAGGAGTCAAAAATGATTCAGATGTTTCTAACGTGAGAGATAGAACTAGTGTTGCTGGCATTCATGAGAATGGAGAAATTAGATGAAGCAATCCCTGCCAGAAAGATAAATGATGATGAGTCCTGAGCTTCCCAGAACAAAAACCCACATTAACTGTGAGCTAATCAAGATAGAAAAGGTAATTATTTACTCTGGGTCCCTCCACTCTTACCACTAAATCAAAGATGTGCTGGAGAGCACAGCACGTCTTGAAATCCTGCTCTCATTCACTTGTCTTCACTTCCATAGAAACACACCCCAGGAAAAGTCAGCAGCAAGAGTGCCTCTGGTTTTCATGCCCTCACCAGTGAGATACCTCATAGGCCCTTTCAACATAAGGCTACAAAATGGTTTTCTGTTAACAACCCAGGTACTATAGGTTGAACGACATGCATGGATCCCACAAACCACCAATTAATAATCTTAATCTCCAGTCTCACATTTGTCAAGAGCTGCTGGCAAACAGAAAAACCAATTGAACTCACTTTTACAGCTGTGTTCAATCTATGATGTCACTATTAGATGGTGTAAGGAAGAAAAAGAAGTTGTTGTAAACTAACATGAAGCAGAAATTAGGATTGCCATTGTTGACACCACGACCTGGCATAGAACCACTCCATCTGCAGGTAAAAACTATCTGGTTAAAATTCAACTTCCAGCTGATAGCACCCACGTTAACATTGATAAATTACTTAATACTTCTGTGCCTCAGCTTCATCTGAAAATAAGAATAATCATATTATGTAGTTTAAAGAGATGAGTATTGACTAAGTATTAACATATGCCATCTGAGAAGCTGGATATATATGAAGAAGAATGTGGCATCAGAATTGGAGGAAGACTCACTAACAACCTGCATTATGCAGATGACACAACCTTGCTTGCTGTGAAAATTAAGAGGACTTGAAGCACTTACTAATGAAGATCAAAGACCACAGCCTTCTGTATGGATTGCACCTCAACATAAAAAACAAAAATCCTCACAACTGAACCAATAAGCAACATCATGATAAACAGAGAAAATATTAAAGTAGTCAAGGATTTCAATCAACACCCATGGAAGCAGCAGTCAAGAAATCAAAGAACATACTGCCCTGGGCAAATCTGCTTCAAAAGACCTCTTTAAAGTGTTAGAAAGCAAAGATGGCACCTTGAGGACTAAGGTGCGTCTGACCCCCAGTCACGGTATTTTCAATCACTTCACATGCAAGCGAAAGCTGGACAATGAATAAGGAGGACTGAAAAAGAATTGGTGCCTTTGAATTATGGCTTTGGCAAACAATATTGAATATATCATGGACTGCCAGAAGAACGAATAAATCTGTCTTGGAAGGAGTACAGCCAGAGTGCTCCTTAGAAGCGAGGATGGTGAGACCTCCTCTCACGTAATTTGGACATGTTATCAGGAAGGACCAGTCCCTGAAGAAAGACATCATTCTTGGTAAAGTCGAGGGTGAGCGAAAAAGAGGAAGACCCTCAATGAGATGGATTGACACAGTGGCTGCAATAGTGGGCTCAAACATAGCAAGGGTTGTAAGGACGGCTCAGGACCAGGAAGTGTTTGTTCTGTCACACATGGAGTCACTAGGAGTCAGAACCAACTGGGTGGCACTTAACAACAACAGCATATGCAAGTCACTTAACACAATATCTGATTCATAGTAAAGGGTTTAATAAATGTTCACTCCTATTATTATTTTTATTGCATCCCTGAAGACAAAAGGAATGCTTTGGAGATCAAAAGATGTGCAAAGAATGCAGGGTTACTTTGCATTTACCAAAGCTCTTGAGTCACATATGGATGGGTGGTATTCAAAAGAAAACAACAAAAAAAATACAAACCAGTTGCCATTGAGTCGATTCCAGCTTATGGTGACCCCGTGTATGTCAGGGCAAAAATATGCTCCATAGAGTTTTTAATGGCTGTAACTTTTGGAAATAAATTGTCAGGCCTTTCTTTCAGGGTAGCTCTGGGTTGATCCAAATCTCCAAACTTTTAGTTAGTAGCTGAGCACTCAACCGTTTGCACCACCCAGGGACCCTGGTATTAAGGATAACCCTATGATAACACAAATTTGATTACGATTTTCTTAGCAGTTGGCTCCTGCGCTCCACTCAGCTACTGTTCAAATGTGGGACGATGGGCTGGATTTCTTGTCCTCTGAAGAGGCAGACGTATTAGAATTTGACAGCCTCAAGATATTTGTGTTTAGTATAGTCGTATTTTTTACGGTGTAATTTCCATTATCTGTACCATTGTGCTTTTAGTGATATTTTCAACCACCTGAAAAATAATTGTTTTTCATTGCCTTCACAAAAATGTGACTGTGTTTTACAGACTGCATTTTTGGGAGTATTTTTCTCATTATGGCTCTGTTTACTATTCCTGAAAGTTCGCCACTTCCCTGGAGGTGGGGAACTGTTCGTCTACATTTTCCTGGGTACGTAGGTGTTAAAAGGAGACAAAATGAACGTGCTGCACATTATAGCGGGGCTTAGTTTAGTCTAAATGTGTTTTGGGGTTTTGTTTTGTTCACTTTTGCTCCTAAGCGTGGTATTTCAGCTTTAAAATTTGTCTCTTGACTGCATATGGAGATTACCAGCGCCTCAGCCCACTTCTTCCCTCCATGAACGAGAAGCATCAGGGCCAACCTGCCAGGCTTAGAAAGCCTTCTTTCCTTTGAATTTTTAATTTGTGGAGGCTGTTACCTAAGCATTTGTGGCAAAACAAAAGGAAACGATTGGAGGCAGATGATGCCAAAAACAATCATTTTGCTCTGGACTGGAGCCCACTGTGGCAGGACTGCAGCCGTTTCTTTTTTCACCAACAGTCCAGACTTTTCCAGACGCCCATCAATCAGACAACTACTGAGAGAGTCCTTTGAGTTGCTAATTATATTTGTTCTGAATGATTTATGAAATCCTGCCTGGCTATTCCAGGAGCAGAATGAGCCCATGGGATTCCAACTCCTGCTCTCACCATAGCTGAGTTTCAGCGACGGATATAGTCTAGAGTTTCATCTTCATTTCTCTATTGCCCAGCAAGCACTGACTGAAGGAGTCACAGCAGCCCAGGCAGGGTTTCAACTCTCGTAAGCAGGGCTGGATTCCTATGATGCTACAACCGTAGTAACTAATCCAGAACTAGTTGAACAGAGGTAACAATCTACACTGAATACTAATATTTAGGATAACTCTGGTTTTTGGATTTCATGGTTAAGACAGAAAGAAAGGTGTTCGTATTCCTAGTTTCTAACTCTTTAGTCTATCTCACCAAGCCTAAGTAATGAAAAATTAGTACTGACTGCTATGCTGTAAGAAATGTTAAGTTCATGAGCTTGAAAGTAGGTTCTGAGGCCAGGCAGCCTGGGTTCAAATCCTGGCACCACATATTAACTGCAATCTTGGTCAAGTTATTCAATTTCTCTGTGCACTGATTTCCTCGCCAAGTGCCTGGCACACAGTATCACATCAAAAATATTTCTTCTTTTTTTTCTTCTTATTACTATTTGCCAATTTTAATCTTTCAGTATAATAGATAAGTGTAAGAAAAAACAATAAAAGAATAAAAAGACCTAAAATCAAAGCTGTCATTTCAAAGCAATTTCCTCTCCACCATAAACCCAAACCAACCCGCTGCCATCGAGTAGATTCTGACTCATAGCGACCCTATAGGGTTTCCGAGGCTGTAAATCTCTTTGGAAGCTGGCTGCTACATCTTTCTCCCGCAGAGCCACCGGTGGTTTCGAACTGCTGACCTTTTGGTTAGCAATCGATCACTGTAACCACTGCATCACCAGGGCTCCTTTCTACCATGAAAGGGGGGGAAAGAAGCAACTGCTTCTATAGTAATCTTAGATTCTCTAAATTACAGAACAGCACCTCCAATTATAAAATTATATTATATACTCCACTGACTACAGGATGAGTTACACTTCTGGACATAATTTGCATGTGGCTCTTATTTATTCGAATAAAAGTTTCCAGACCTAGAAGGAATCTGTATGTGCAATACAAACTTTCATGGACAAAGAACAAGGAAACATGGATTCCAATACCTGCTCTCCCCTACCCCACATACATGACTTTTGGCAAATTACAATCTCCCTGGTTCCAATTTCATCACCTGTAAAATGAGAAGGTCCCTTCCAGTTTTAATTAAAAAACAAAATAAATAAGCTATTTTTAGACTGATTCTTATAAGGTCTAAAAAAAAAAGGTCTAAGAGACCAGCAAATACACGTTCAACGTTAGAGCTATCCTAAAATTTTGATCTCCTGCCTTCAAACATAAATTGCCTCACAGCTAACTATTATTAGAATAAAATAATTGGTTCACAGTAAATAATGGTTTAAGGAGCCCTAGTGGCGCAGTGGTTAAAGTGCTCATCTGCCAACCAAAAGGTCTGCAGTTTGAACCCGCCAGCTGCTCTGCGAGAGAAAGATGTGGCAGTCTGTTTTCATAAAGATTTACAGCCTTGGAAATCATATGGGGCAGGTCTACTCTGTTCCATAGGGTTGCTATGAGTTGGAATTGACTCGAAGGCAATGGTTTTTTTTTTTTTTTTAAAATGGTTGTTCATCTTCTTTTGGGCATTGTGTTTTAGAGTCTTTTAGATTTAAGTCTGTGAGACAGCTGCCATGTTGTTTCTCATTTTTTTCTTTCTAATTTAGTGAAATTATAAGTGTTCTCTGTGATTTTCTCCATGAATCTCTAAATGCTATCAGGTAGCACTAATTTGTCTAGAGACTTTATATCCCTCTTTTGGAAGTTTATAAGATAAATTGTGCATAACTGAAAAATCCTTAAAGAGAAGAAATTGGTGAAATTTCTAAAGAGAAGTTGTTAAAGTAAACTATGGAAGTCCTGTCACTATCTTTGGCAAATTGATAATTAGCACAGCTTCTTCAGTGGTATTTCACAGAATGTTTGTTCCATTTATGTGCTGAAAGCATTACTTCTGAAATCCATTCTACTTAAGATATGCAAGAATACATAAATTCCAACTGTACACAATGGGGTTATAAAGACTTTATATACAAACCATATGAAGAGAACAAAATTATGTTATTTTAATAAACAACCTAATGCAATCTCATCAACAACGCTATATAATTACTTAAGCAAGAGTACTTTAGAAATGATAAGGTGTTATTCAAATGTAAGGAATTAGTTATTTTTGCTCCAAGAGCTTAAATGCTTTATCCTAATTGAGGTGATATTTTCTTTTGAACGACCCTGTTGTGTATGATTCAAGTACACACCACCCTGCCTCTCATTTGATTTCTTTGACGGAGTGATTGAAAAATACCAGGCTTATTTTAAAAAGTCATAGCTCATTATTCTGTTTACAAAAAAAAAAAAAAAAAAATCAACATCGTATTCTTTTATATGGCAAATTACCATAATTTATCTGAAATACAATCTGAATTATAGAAATTTGATTTACAAGAAGCTCTTTAGGAGATATCTGCTTTCTGAAATAAGAAACATCTGACCCGGCTTTTCCTCCTTGACTAAGAAAACTGGCTCCAAAGGAAAGAAAACAAAAGCGCTGGCCAAGTCAACGGGGGTAAAAAGCCCATCTCCCACAGTTGTGAGAAATTTTCTTGAATCCTTTCTGCATTTTCATTCTGGATCCAAAAGAAAATAATGAACTGAGTTGGGCATTTTGCCCATTTTATAACTTGACAACGACTAGATGTAACTGAAACAACACTAATTGGAAAACAGTCCTCTCTTAAGGTATTGGCACGTTTACGCCACTCAATTATCAGACCTGCAGAGAGATTTTTATTGTAGTCTGGATTCCATTTGTTCAATTGCTCAAATATGAGCATGGTTTCTCATCTAGCTTGAGATTGCTGCTGGTTTCTGTGGTATATAATATGGTGAGATTTATGATATGAATCATAAAAAGATTTTTTTTCAATGGAGATTAAAATATATTCTGGCTCCTATATGCTTCATAATTTTCTAGATAAATATTCCTGGTTCAACTTACTAGATAGTTAAAAAAAAAAAAAAAACTTCGTGGAAAAAAAGTATTCATACAAACACTTCCAAATGAAAACGCTATTCAAAACAATAAATTTTACAATGAAACATTATAAAGTTGTACCAAAATAAGTTTTAACTCAAATTCAAAAAGTTAGGGAAACAAACAGTTTTCATTAACTTACAAGTTGGTTTTGCCGTTGGAGGAAATTTGGTCCGGGTAATAGCCAAAATTATGAAGATAATCACTGGCCATAAAATCAAGACAAGTGTCCAAAGCTGTAAAATAAAGATAGTAAAAATGTTAATTATATTGCTGAAACAAAAAGCCTGACTACAAGAAGGCATATCACACTATAATATTGCTATACAATCTGGATATTTGACAACCTCTTTTTTTTTTTTTTTTTAAAGTATTTTTAATAAGAATGGGTCAAGAGATCTTTAGAATGCAAGAGACCTCTAAGTGAACACAAGAATGACTTCCAGGCTTAAAACCTTGAAACGGTCATCTGAAGTTTCCTTTCTAGTCGCCTCTCAAGACTGCTCCAAGAGTGGGTTATCTTAGAAATGAAATCTGATCTTTCACTCCCTTAAATATTTTATAGTTCCCCAGTTGTCTGTTGGATAAGAACACTCTAATCAGGACATACAAAATCCAACGTAATTTCAACTTAGGCCAGGAGGGACCAGTCCCTGGAGAAGGACATCATGCTTAGTAAAGTAGAGGGTCAGTGCAAAAGAGGAAGACCCTTGATGAGTTGGATTGACACAGTGGCTGCAACAAAGGGCTCATAAATAACGATTGTGAGGATGGTGCAGGACCAGGTAGTGTTTCATTCTGTTGTACATAGGGTCCCTATGAGCCAGAATCAACTCAACAGCACCTAACAACAAACAACAACAAGCCATATCTTAGCATTTCCATCGTTGGTTTTCCACACTCGGCCATAAAAAACAATGCCTAACATTGGGTAATGGTTCAATAAATGTTGTTGAACAAATGCATGCATGAATAAATGAATGAAAACATAGTGAGTCAATGAATGTAAACAGGAACTTAAAAGTTCTGTAAAACCCTCCTGTATCTTGCATCTGCTTCTCTCATAGACCTAACACACTATCATCAACAGTTTTCTTGCCTGACTCCTCAACTAAACTGGGAACTCCTTAAAAAAAAAAAAAAAAAAAACCTGTTGCCTTCGAGTCGATTCTGACTCATAGTGAGCCTAAAGGACAGAGTAGAACTGCCTCATAGTTTCCAAGGAGTGCCTGGCAGATTAGAACTGCTGACTTTGTGGTTGGCAGCCATAGCTCTTAACCACTACACACACCACGAGCATTTCTGAGCTCCTTGAAGGCAATGTCTTATTC
Organism: Loxodonta africana; assembly: GCF_030014295.1. Taxonomy (NCBI): domain Eukaryota; kingdom Metazoa; phylum Chordata; class Mammalia; order Proboscidea; family Elephantidae; genus Loxodonta; species Loxodonta africana. The sequence continues at coordinate 31,270,432 of NC_087347.1, read as the reverse complement.
ATCCCTGTATTTCCACTGTTTGGTATAAATAGGTGCCCCCAGAATACATACTGTACTGAAATTTCTATAGAGGATTTCATTTTAAGGCAGTTCAGGTGCAGCTTCTCTCTCATGTAGACATGATTCCATTAGTAAGTCACTAACTGCTTAATATTTGCTACACCTATAAAATTGTCTCCAGAGCCATGAAAAACCCGTACTCATATGGTATGTAGTTAGAGTGCTCAAGCCAGACCACATAGAACAAACCTTGACTATAGTTAACCTTTCATTACCCAACTTTTATTTTTCTTTAAAAAATTTTTTTGATGGCATGTGTTTTCGGTATTGTAATGCATGCTTACTAATTGAATGTGTTTAAAATTTCGGTTGGTAATATGGACTTTGAGAGATATGATCTGGCAAGATAAGCTACCAACGAAGCAAGTGGCACTTTGGCGCCGTTGATGTATGGCATGACAGTACGCCACTGAGAACCAGGTAGACAATTTATTGCAGGTGCCTTTAGGTTACCTGGGGAACCTCTGGGTTTCCAAACATGACACAGAAAAGCCAAAACAAACCCATCAGGGCTCCCTAACTATCACACGGGAAAGCCATAATTATGCTTGTAAGCCTTATCTCACAGAAATAAAGGGAAAAAAGGCAAAAGTTTACAAAGCTAATACATCCAGGGAGCATCACCTAATAGAACACTCAACCTACACAACAATGAGGCTCCAGCTCCGGTCTGCTGAGCTTTGTGCATTTCAAAAGGGACCTACTTCAACGCTAAACGCACTAGAACTGGAGTAACGCCTTAATTCTGAGATCCAGAGGCATTAAAAGTGGCTGGCATCGGTTTAAGCTGATGATAATGAAAGGATTTAATACAGTTAATCTTGAAACTATGTTTCCATCCGGTTACTCAATCAGACCCGTTCTCTTTCCTCACCGCTTTTTAGACACAATTTGCTTCTGTCAAATCTTAAACTGTCTGCCTGGGGCTCTTCATTTCTCCAAAATAATCCGAACCTATTCAATTATTGATCCTTAAGTAACTCCTTTCCTAAATTTTCTTCTAAATCCTCTGCTGTGTGTCCAACAGCTCTGCTTTCATTGCTGGCAGGTCTATCACCAACTTCTTGGCCTTTGGGTATAAGGACAAGTTTTAAGAAAGGGAAGAAATTGACTGTGGATTTAAGGAATGCTATTTTTTTTTTTTTTAAGGCACTGAGTTTTCTTGGAGCCGGAAAACACCCAGACAGAAAGCAGCGTTTCTCAAACATTGGTATGCCTACAGAATCACCTGGGGATCTCATAAATATGCAGATTCCAATTCAGTTGTCCAAGGTGGGGCCTGAGATTCTGCATTTCTAGCCAGGTCCCAGTTAGATGCTGCTGGTCCATGGATCACACTTTGAGTAGAGCAAACTGAGACACACTCCACCCTGCCTAACTAGCAGGATCGTTGATAGATCGTGGAATATTTTAGATGCATGCCACCCTACCAAATTAGCAGGATTGTTGATAGAGTCCTGAATATTTTTGTTGGAAAGTGCTTCGAGATTCTCTAATGTAGGTTTTCTTTACCTGGATAGAATCCAGGGCATTGTTAAACTTGTATAGAAAAAAAAAAATTACATTTTTATTTTCTCTAGCTTGTAACTGAAATTTAGCATTTCTATTTTTTTATTAGTGTGGAGCCCTGGTGGTATAGTAGTTAAGAGCTCAGCTGCTAACCAAAAAGTCAGCGGTTCAAATCCATCAGCCACTCCTTAGAAACCCTATGGGGCAGTTCTAGTCTGTCATATAAGGTTGCTATGAGTTGGAATTGACTTGACTGCAACAGGTTTGATTTTTTTTTTTAAATAAAGAATTAAGGTAAAAAAAAAATGAATGGAATTAAGGTAAAAAAAAATGAATGCTTCTGGATATTGGTTTTATATTTGAGGTCACAGTTATTCTTTTTAAAAAGTGCTCACCTGAGCAGGCTTAGTGCCCCATCCCATTGCCATCGAGTCAATTCCAACTCATAGCAACCCTATTGGAGAGAGTACAACTGTCCCATAGAGTTTCCCAGGCTGTATTTTTACGGAAGCAGACTGCCACATCTTTCTCCTACAGTGTGGCTAGTGGCTATGAACAGCTGACCTTTCAGTTAGTAGCTGAGCGCTTTAGCCACTGGATCACCAGGGCTCCTTTTAGCACCCTATAGCTGCTTTCATTAACATCTCTTCATTTTCTATGCCAAACTCATGAGACTACCATGACTAAGACCAACGACAGCAACACAAATGTACATCCACATCCAAAGAAGGGACAGATGCTTTGGAATATCTGTAAGTTGTCTTTTGGATGATCAACCTAATCTGATGATTTTATGTGGATGCTTTGCTAAATTTTGAAATCCATTTTAGATATGTTTCATATGCAGACAAAATGTAATCTGTATCAGAGCAGTTTACGAAAATGTAGACTCCGTTAAAGGCAAAAGTCAGAGCAAGTCCGTAAGCAAATCCACCCTCACAAGATTTCCACCCAAGATTTCAGGTCAGAGAAGTTTGGAGAACATTTCCACACAGTGCGTTTTAGAGGAATGGTAAATACAAAGCCCACTACACTGTGTCTTGGGAATGTTAAGGCTGAGAAGTTAATCACAAAAGCAAGAAATAAACAAAATTTAAATTTTCATAGGCAGCAGGATTGCTCTCAGCTCATTCTATTATCACAAACAACCTAGAAGCAAATGCAGTGTCCAGGATCTGAATACTGAGCCATGACATCTTTTTGTTTGTTTGGAGATATGGTCTATTATTTGATTTCACACATACAGATGTAGGGGCTACTTGAAAACTTTGGAGAAAGTAGTTTTTTAAAACTGAGTATTTTTACTAGTATTTTAAGTATCTCACTCTTGCCTTGAGACCTCGTTTGCATTCCATCCCACCTGCATTCCTCACATTTAAGAGCTTATACACACTGAAGAGTTTGCAATTGCTCAGTAGGTCATGGCAGTTGCCTCCCTTTATTTCTCCAGGGTTTATTTTTTACTCAGATGTCTCATTCTGTTCACTTTCTTTTCCCCTTTTCTTCCTGAAAAATTGAGTCTAAAAGTCCTTAGGTAGGTAGGGCCCAGCAAAGTAAGCGTTCCTGCTGGGACCAGGGGAGCCGCAGGGTCCTGGTAAGGGAGGTAGAACTCTAGCTGGGTGAAGAGGACACCTGCAGTGTGGTGGGCAGGTACGCGGTGTCAGAGCCCAAGTGGGGTGAAGAGGGTATCTGTGCAGGGGGAGGGGCAGAGGCATTGGCAGGTGATTGATTTCATACAAGAGTTTAAACAAATAAGTAAACATCCTGAGAATAATAGAAGTCAAGTTTTTTGCTATCCACAGGGGGAATTATAAACTTTGAAAAGGAGGAAACAAAAATGAACTCTGCAATGGTAGATTAGAAGTAAAGTTATGGGCATAAACTTCTAGTTTTTGAAATGTATAAACAGGCATAAAATACACACACACATATGCACACGCACATAAAAATGTATGTGTGTGGATAATTAGTACATACCTCATTTTTTACTTTCTGCTTCCACAAGTTGTTTCAGCCTCATTGTGTATCTTCCCTGCCTCAGCATTGAAATCTACCACTAGTCTAAGAAATGTTGGTTTCTTTTAATGGCCATCTGGACACTAGGTGTGCTCATTGCTATTGAGTGTCATTGCCTCCAAGCCTGGACAAAGCTGAAGAATATATGTAGAAGATAGAGAAAGAGAGGAAAAGAGACAGAGAGACAGGAGAGGAAGAGAAAGAAAGAGGTGGGAGACAATAGATAAGCTGCTCAGAGAATGTTGGAGAATGATGACGACTTGTCAAAAGGACTCAGGTACCAGCCTGAAGAGGTTCCAACTGGTCAAATCTGGGACAATTGAAGCATCAAAATGCATTATGGTAATAAGAGATTATATTTAACTAAATAAACTAGGAATCCATGAGTCCATGCAGATACAAATAAATATATAAGCAAACAAATAAATGATTTAAAGTTTAATGAGGAAAGGAAGGTGTACGGAGTCTCAAAATATCCCTCCTGCCCCCAAAAAAGGGCACAAATTGGCATTGTGGACTGCCTGATAGGATGGAATAAGAACACAGTATCACTTCTGCAGCGTTCCTGCCAAAGGTGGATAACTTGAGTCTAAGGCTAAGGAGACAGCAGATACTCTACAAAATAACTGGTCTTGACTCTGAAAAGTGTCAAGGTCATGAAGTCAAGGAAAGACTGAGAAACTATTACAAACTGAAGGATGCTAGAGACATGCAAACTAGATGCAGCATATGATTCAAAACTAAATCCTTTTGTTAAGACAGGACATTATTGGAATAACTGGTAAAACTTGGATGTGTTCTGAGTATCTGATGGTGGTATTGGGTTACTTAGGAGAATGTTCTCATTTGTAGAAAATGAACACTAAAGTATTCAGGGTAGTTGGACATCACTCTCAAATGGCTCGAAAAAGTTTTTTTGTAATGTTCTTGCAGCTTTTACTCTGAAATTGTTTCAAAATAAAAAGTTTGAGAAATTGTTTTCAAAGATCTCTGAAAAGAAAGGAAGATCTCTGCATTTCTTTATGAAAATCCAGAACCAATTTAAAAAGGAAACAGAAGAGAAAGGACAAAGGGCCAGGAAAAGAGACAGAAACAAACATGCTTCATGTCCAGGAACCCTGTCCTGCTGTGTGCAGGTGGTCAGTTCTGGAGAATCACCATGACAGACACATCTCAATGACTTTGCACTTAGTGAAGTCATCGTGCGATATCACAAGTTGAAATCTTAAGCAATTCATTGAATGAATCGGATGTAATTTCACTACAAAAGTTTCATTTAGCGCTGATCTGTAGTACCATTAGCAAAACTGAATTACCTAGAAACATTTGCCTCTATCTTAGCTACTCTTTCAAACCTTTAAAAACCTCACAAATCTCCTAATTATCTGAAAAACCTGGGCTAAGTGCAGAATTTTCACTTTAGAACGTTCACGTCCCCAATACCAAGTCAGAACCCTTTTTTCCAACTCCTGCTATTCATCTGATTCTATTTGCGCCTAACATTTTTATCATTATTTCATTATCTTTTTCATTGAAAGGTAAACAAGAAAGTCAAACAGATAAATTTTAAATGAAAAAGATTTCCTATTTAAAAAAAAATTTGAGGAAACCACTTTAAAACATAGTTTGGGGGCTTTATGAATAAAGCAGAGATCCCAGACCAGTAGTGGACAGGCCAGATTAGAATCATGGAGGTGTTCTCTTTACGGTACACATATTTCTTTGGCTTCTCTTGTTGTTGCTGTTAATGGAATTTCAACGCCTTTAGACACACTCCAGTTCATCATGGGGAAAAAAAAAAACACACACACACACATTGCTATTGAGTCGCATCTGACCCACAGCAAGCCCATGCGTTACAAAGGAGAACTGCTCCATAGGATTTTCTAGTCTGAGTGGTGAAAGCAGTTTGTGATCAACTGTTAACCCAAACATTGGTAGTTTGAATCCACCCATGGAAGGCTCCATGGAAGAAAAGGCCTGGCAAACTCCTTCCATAAAAATTACAGCCAACAAAACCTTATGGAGCAGCTCTACCCTGTAACACGTAAGACTCCACTATTTCCTACTGTCTTGTGCCTGATCCACTTCATGCAGTTACATTTCCTGTATTGCCCCCACAAACATTTGAGTTTGTGCCCCTTGCACTAGCGTGGTTTGGAACTGACTATATCAGAAATGAATGATACTGAATTTTGGTACAATTTTCAAATTTCAGTGGGGATCTTTTGCCTAACTCTGAAAAAAAAAAGTAAATTGTTAGGATAAAGAATCTCCATTTCCCCTTATGGAATCATAGAGTTGGAGATTCATGAGGAAACTCAAAGTTAAATACACATACAGTAATCATTTCTGTAAACTTTATTCATTCATTAGTACAACCAAAATTTCTTGAGCAACTACTATCTACCAGGCACTGGGGATAGAGCAATTAAAGTTTCAGTCTTTAGAGGAAAGGAGACATTAAAATAATAATTACAACAGAAAGTAATGGATAATGCTATGACATAGGAAGTCAAGGGTATGAAAGGAAAATAAAGCAAGAGGACCTAACTGAGTCTAAGACTTGAAAGATGAAAAAGGGTCAAGCAGAAGAAAGGCATATGAGTGTTAGACAGACTGTGAGAAGGAAGTGGGAGTCTTTCAAGCAGAGGAAACATGGGGGAAGAATCACACACAGGTGGAAAAGAGTGTGGAATATTCCAGGAGGAAAAATAAGTCCAAAAGGACTGGCACATGGAGAGTTAGGGAAAACATCTCTGCCATATGTTATCCAGTCACTACTTGAATACTTCTAAAAAATTTACAAGATTTCTTCATTATTTGGTAACCCATATTATCTATTTTTGCATATGTTAAGGTGGAATCTTCCTGCCTGTGACTACTACTCATTTTTCTTAGTTTGGTCTTTTCTTCCACGTGAAAACCCTACAAGTATTTGAGAAGAGACAAATTGATACTTCCTTCAACAATTCTTTGTTAAATACAATTTCAAAATATCTTCCTCAGGATAAATTCTACTTGTCAAGTAGTCTTCTTATAAATAGTATTAGTATTGAAAATAGTATTCAGAATAATAGCTAACATTTATTGACTGTTTAGAATGTTATATGATCTCATTTAACACAATACCCTGATTCCCTCTTATACATGGGAAAATAGAATCTTAGAGAGAGCAAATATCCTCTTTTCATCAGCCACCAAGTGGTGGAGTTGGTCTTTGAACCTAGGGAGCCTGGCTTTAGCACCTGTACAGTTAACCATTAAACTATACAGCCCAACCACTACAAAACAGAGTATTAGCTCTCTTTGATCTAAATATGATACTTTTATTAGTTCAGTCTGTAAGAGCACTGGCAGTCAATTTAAAGTCCTCATATAACCATGAATCATAACTTTTTATTACAAATTTGTAAACAAAAGTTGGCCAACCTTCTATAAATAAAATACAGGCAGTCCCCGGATTACAAACGAGATCCATTCCTGAGTGTGTCTTTAAGAATACATAGGTAAGCCGGAACAGGTACATACAGTTCTTATTTAGCCTTACTTTTTTTTTTTTAGTGCAAGAAGGAAACCCTGGTGGCGTAGTGGTTAAGCGCTATGGCTGCTAACCAAGACTTTAGCAGTTCGAATCTGCCAGGCATGCCTTGGAAATTCAACGGGGCAGTTCTACTCTCTTCTATAGGGTCGCTCTGAGTCGGAATCGACTCGACGGCAGTGGGTTTGGTTTGGTTTTGGGTTAGTGCAAGAAAAGGCTCGAAGCCTTTTCAATGATTTAAATGATGCACATGCAGCAAGTGAAGGTGACTGAGATGAAGAATTTGTTGCCAGTAGGAGATGGCTCAATCATTTCAAAGTGAGGGTAAATACACATAACAATGACATAACTCAGATATTCATAACCCAGGGACTGCCTGTAGACTGTCTCTTTCTTCCTCTTCCATTCCTTTCTTTTTGTGTTGTCTTATAAGTCAAGAGTGACTGTAGCATGATGGTCACAAGAGGATTTGAGCCCCAAAATGAGGAAATAAAAGTGGTTTAGAGTTAATTGGGCTTTCTGCTATACAAAACTGCCACCCATATAAATGACCCCTCAGCAACTGGGATCAAGCAAGTCTTCTCAAGTTTGCACTTAGAGAGTATAATAAATTTTAGATATTGATAAATTTTCTATGATGTATGTGGAAACAATACATTTTTCTTTGATTTTAAGTCAATATCTTACTCTATTGCTCTCATATCTGAAACATCTTTATTCCATTTTTTTTATTGATTGATTAAATTAATGGAACCTGCATGCCTGCTATGTGCCAGGCACCATAATTAACAAGTAGATCTAAACTTTGTGAGCAATTAAAGAGAGTAAGAGAATAAATGGCTTAGATCCAGGAGAAGTAAAAGATCCTGGAACACGTGAGCACATAGCTGAGTTAATTGTGCAGGACCTAATTTGTGTTAAAGGAACCCTGGTGGCACAGCGGTCAAGCATTCAGCTGCTAACCAAAAGGTCAGCGGTTCAAACACACCAACCGCTCCATGGAAGAAAGATGTGGCAGTCTGCTCCCATAAGGATTCCAGTCTTGGAAACCATGTGGGGCAGTTCTACTCTGTCCTGCAGAATTGCTAAGAGTTGGAATCGACTTGACAGCAACAAGTTTGGTTTTGGGTTTTTAATTTATGTTAAGTTGATTTAGAATTAAATTTGGGATTAGGGTTTAATACTAAGTAGTTTTAATCTAAAAATTCTCTTTAAAGCATAAACCAACCTGCTCCAACATTTTGAAGCTAAGGCTTCCTCTTTTTCTAGGCATGTGAGAGGAAGTTATAGGAGCAAGGTGGAGATGGGGGGAGGGTGTCAAACTTAATCCAAAGTATCAGAAGTTTAGCAAGTTGTGGGAAGGTCTGTGATAGAAGAGCTAGTTCTGTCATAGATTGAGGTAAAGCTTGATCCATTGGGTGTAGAATTACACTGGGAAATAAACAACTGAAGTTAAGTGGTCTTCTTGAGCTTAGGAGTCTGGAATCAGATTCCACTTCTATAGAGATTTGAGGCCACTCTTGATATGCCTGTTTAGGACCCCTCTTCTTAATGGAAGATGAACTCTTCTCTTGCACTATCTAGTCTTTCAACCTGCAGCCTCTTTGCTGTCCCAGGGCTGTTTCCCGCCATCCTTAACTAGCGTCTCATTAGGTGAACCTCTCTGTTGCTAACCACCTCCAGTGGAACGTATCCCTGTTTCTCCATTATTTTTAGAGTTAAATTACAAACCCAGCAGGGTAGCAACTGCAATTATCTATAGTACCTAACAGTTCTGTTGGTATTTAATGTATTTTCTTAGCTTCCCTTTAGTACTCATTTTTTGCAACATAATAGAGAATTGAAATTGCCACTAGTATTTTAAATACAGTGGTCTCTAAGGCCTCCTAAGCAGCTATAGGGTCTCTTCCTTAGTGGGCTAAACTCTAAGCAGGGATCACAGAATGTTGGAAAAGAGAACTTAACTCAGAAGCAATAAAAAAGCAGCAGGAGGTAATGGAGAGAATAGGCCCATAGTTGCGAAAGTCTGATTTTGAGTCCTTAAATTTACGGTCTGGCCTTGGACAAGTCCCTTGAGCCCCCTGGGACTGTAAATTAAGGCAGTTAGATAATCCCAAATATTGTAAAATTTCGATATTTAATTTTACAAAAAAGAAAGAGGCTCCAAGAACAATTTTGAGGGAGATTATGAGTCGGAATCGACTCGACGGCACTGGGTTTTTCTGGGTACCTCAAAAATTAGGGATGGTGCCTTCTCTTTCTTGCAATAAAATTCAGCATTTGGCTTATCTCATTGTCATTTTATTTGTCAGGCTGTGTAGCTGTTTGTGGAAACTATGGTGACATAGTGGTTAAGTGCTATGGCTGCTAACCAAAACGTTGGCAGTTCCAATTCACCAGGTGTTCCTTGGGAACTCTGGAATTGACTCGATGGCAACAGGTTTTGTTTTATTTTTTATAGCTGTTTGTAATCTTTTCTCACTTTCTATCCCACCATATATTTTTATAGTAAGTACATTTAATTAGTAATTCCCAATCTGACAATATTTTTACCGTATCTCTATTTGATTTCTTTTTCTTGTATCTTATTTGTTTCTCCATCAAGAGATTCCTAATGTTTTCCTCTATAGACTCTCCTCACCACCTTTTGTTTTAAAAGCAAAGTGGTAGAGGTCATTGTGGTGGTGATACTGGCATTTTTTTTTTTCTCCCTTACCATTCAACAAGCATTATACAGTTCTAGCAACTCACAACTTAATTTCTAGTTTCCTGGTGTAATGGATTGAATTATGTCCCTCAAAAAATGTGTATCAATTTGGCTGGGCCATGACTCCCAGTATCCTGTGATTTTCCTGTATGTTGTAAATCCTGCCTCGATGATGTCAGTGAGGGAAGATGGGTGGCAACTGTGTAAGTGAGCCAGGACTCAGTCTACAAGACTGGATTGTGTCTTGAGGCAATCTCTTGAGATATAAAAGAGAGAAGCGAGCAGAGAGACAGAGGGACCTCATACCACCAAGAAAGCAGTGCCTGAAGCAGAGCACATTCTTTGGACCCGGGGTCCCTGCACCTGAGAAACTCCTCAGCCAGGGGAAGTTTGAGGACAAAGAACTTCCTCTAGCACTGAGAGAGATAGAGAAAGCCTTCCCCTGGAGCTGACACCCTGAATTGGGACCTTTAGCCTACTTTTCTATGAGGAAATAAATTTCTCTTTGTTAAAACCACCCACTTGTGGTATTTCTGTTATAGCAGCACTAAATGACTAAAACATCTGAGTATAAGAGATATTTTAAAAGTACTATTTTGGGAGCATTCTTCGCAGGGTTATCCATAGTTTGTTATGATCCACACATTCAAATGCCTTTGCATAGTCAACAAAACACAGGTAAACATCCTTCGGTGGCATAGTGGTTAAGTGCTATGGCTGCTGAGCAAAAGGTCAGCAGTTCGAATCCACCAGGTACTCCTTGGAAGCTTTGTGGGGCAGTTCTACTCTGTCCAATACAGTCACTATGAGTCGGAATCGACTCGACGGCAGTGGGTTTTGTTTTGTTTTTTTTTTTTTTCACATCCTTCTGGTATTCTCTGCTTTCAGTGAGGATCCATCTTACATCAGCAATGATATCCCTGCTTCCACGTCCTCTTCTGAAGCCGGCCTGAATTTCTGGCAGTTCCCTGTCGATATACTGCTGTAGCCGTTTTTGAATGTCCTTCAGCAAAATTTTGCTTATGTGTGATATTTTAATGATATTGTTCTATAATTTCCACATTCGGTTGGATCACCTTTCTTGGGAATAGGCATAAATATGGATCTCTTCCAGTCAGTTGGCCAGGAAGCTGTCTTCCATATTTCTTGGCATAGATGAGTGAGCACCTCCAGCACTGCATCTGTTTGTTGAAACATCTCATTTGATATTCCATCAATTCCTGGAGACTTGTTTTTCACCAATGCCTTCAGAGCAGCGTGGACTTCTTCCTTCACTACCATTGGTTCCTGATCATACGCCACCTCTTGAAATGGTTGAATATCCACTAATTCTTTTTGGTATAATGAATCTGTGTATTTCTTCCATCTTCTTTTGATGCTTCCTGCATCATTTAATATTTTCCCCATGGAATCCTTCACTATTGCAACTCAAGACTTGAATTTTTTTCTTCAGTTCTTTCAGCTTGAGAAACGCCGAGCGTGTTCTCCCCTTTTGGTTTTCCATCTCCAGCTCTTTGCACATGTCATTATAATACTTTACTTTGTCTTCTCGAGTGTCCCTTTGAAATCTTCTGTTCAGTTCTTTTACTTCATCAATTCTTCCTTTTGCTTTAGCTGCTCGATGCTCAAGAGCAAGTTTCAGAGTCTCCTCTGACATCCATCTTAGTCTTTTCTTTCTTTCCTGTCTTTTCAGTGACCTCTTGCTTTCTTCATGGATGATGTCCTTGATGTCATTCTACAACTCGTTTGGTCCGTGGTTGCTAGTGTTCCATGCATCAAATCTATTCTTCAGATGGTCTCTGAATTCAGGTGGGATATGCTCAAGGTCGTATTTTGGCTCTTGTGGACTTGCTCTAATTTTCTTCAGTTTCAGCTTGAACTTGCGTATGAGCAATTGATGGTCTGTTCCACAGTCGGCCCCTGGCCTTGTTCTGACTGATGATATTGAGCTTTTCCATCGTCTCTTTCCGCACATGTAGTCAATTTGATTTCTGTGTGTTCCATCTGGCGAGGTCCATGTGTATAGTTGCCGTTTATGTTGGTGAAAGAAGATATTTGCAATGAAGAAGTCGTTGGTCTTGCAAAATTCTGTCATTTGATCTCTGGCATTATTTCTATCACCAAGGCCATATTTTCCAACTACTGATCCTTCTTCTTTGTTTCCAACTTTCGCATTCCAATTGCCAGTAATTATCAATGCATCTCGATTGCATGTTCGATCAGTTTCAGACTGTAGCAGCTGATAAAAACTTCTATTTCTTCATCTTTGGCCCTAGTGGTTGGTGCGTAAATTTGAATAATAGTCGTATTAACTGGTCTTCCTTGTAGGCGTATGGATATTATCTTATCACTGACAGCATTGTGCTTCAGGATAGATCTTGAAACATTCTTTTTGACAATGAATGCAACACCGTTCCTCTTTGAGTTGTCATACCCAGCATAGTAGACTATATGATTGCCCAATTCAAAATGGCCAATACCAGTCCATTTCAGCTCACTAATGCCTAGGATATCAATGTTTATGTATTCCATTCCATTTTTGATGATTTCCAATTTTCCTAGATTCATACTTTGTACATTCTAGGTTCCGATTATTAATGGATGTTTGCAGCTGTTTCTTCTCATTTTGAGTCGTGTTTTATTGACTATGCAAAGGCATTCGACGGTGTGGATCATAACAACTATGGATAACACTGCGAAGAATGGGAATTCCAGAACAGAACACTTAATTGTGCTCATGAGGAACCTTTACATAGATCAAGAGGCAGTTGTTCAGACAGAACAAGGGGATACTGACTGGTTTAAAGTCAGGAAAGGTGTGCGGCAGGGTTCTATTCTTTCACCATACCTATTTAATCTGTATGCTGAACAAATAATCTGAGAAGCTGGACTATATGAAGGAGAACGGGGCATCAGGATTGGAGAAAGACTCATTAACAACCTGCGTTATGCAGATGACACAACCTTGCTTGCTGAAAGTGAAGAGGGCTTGAAGCACTTACTAATGAAGATCAAAGACCACAGCCTTCAGTATGGATTATACCTCAACATAAAAAAAAAAAAAATCCTCACGACTGGACCAATGAGCAACATCATGATAAACGGACAAAAGATTGAAGTTGTCAAGGATTTCATTTTACTTGGATCCACAATCAACAGCCATGGAAGCAGCAGTCAAGAAATCAAAAGATGCATTGCATTGGGTAAATCTGCTGCAAAGGACCTCTTCAAGGTGTTGAGTAGCAAAGATGTCACCCTGAGGACTAAGGTGTGCCTGACCTAAGCCATGGTATTTTCAGTCGCATCATATGCATGTGAAAGCTGGACAATGAATAAGGAAGACCAAAGAAGAGTTGATGCCTTTGAATTGTGGTGTTGGTGATGTAATATTGAACATACCATGGACTGCCAAAAGAACAAACAAATCTTTCTTGGAAGAAGTGCATCCAGAATGCTCCTTAAAGGCAAGGATTGGGAGACTATGTCTTACATACTTTGGACATGTTGCCAGGAGGGATCAGTCCCTGGAGAAGGACATCATGCTTGGCAGAGTACAGAGTCAGCAGAAAAAAGGAAGACCCTCAACGAGGTGGATCGACACAGTTGCTGCAACAATGAGCTCAAGCGTAACAACGATTGTAAGGATGGCTCAGGACCAGGCAGTGTTTTGTTCTGTTGTGCATAGGGTCGCTATGAGTCGGAACTGACTCGACTGCACATAACAACAACAACAATTTTGGGAGCAATTATAAACATATAGACTAAAAATACTTGCGCCTTAAATGATTGCTTCATGGATGACATATTCCAGTCACTACATAAAGACTATGTCCTCTTCTCAATTTATGCACACCTTCTTTTTGCATTCCCTGTCTTCTAATTTGTCTGTATTTTGTCTTTTCACATTTTTTAAAAATCCTCTCACCTTTTAGATCTTTAATTCTAACTTTCCAACCTCTTGATTTCTCATTCCTCCCTCTTATTTAACACTGCCACACAGATATATCCTTTCCATCTGTGTTCTCAAGTTTTCTTTCCAATGCCAAAAGATTGAGCTGGCTCTAGATAAAAATATGATGAAGGCAATGTATCTTTCTTTGTCCTCACCCTCCAATTAAGATTGTCCTTCCTTCTCCTTTTGAATTTCTATTCAATAGATAAAGGACTTAAGAACTTTATATAAATTTCTTCCTCTTGCCAATATCCCCTTCTCCTGGGTTTCCTTTCAACAGCTATTTGAATAAAATATGACACACACATTGCCCCAAACTCCTCAATAGTCTATTTGCCAAGAGCGCCACCAATTACAAAGCACTTTGAAAAACATTTGCGCATTTTGCTCTTTCCACCCTATGAATTAGATATGGCATTTCTCAAGCCGAAAGAACTGAAGAAAAAATTCAAACCTCAAGTTGCAATGCTGAAGGATCCAATGGGGAAAATATTAAATGATGTAGGAAGGTGGAAGGAATACACAGAGTCACTGTACCCAGAAGAATTTGCTGATGTTCAACCTTTTCAGGAGGTAGCATATGATCAAGAACTGATGGTACTGAAGGGAGAGGTCCAAGCTGCACTGAGCAAATTGGTGAAAAACAGGGTCCATGAATTGAGGGAATACCAATTGAGATGTTTCAACAAATGGATGTAGCGCTGGAGTCGCTTACTCGCCTGTGGGAAGAAATTTGGAAGACAGCTACTTGGCCAACCAACTGGAAGAGATCCATATTTGTACCTATTCCAAAGAAGGGTGATCCAATGGAATGCAGATATTATTGGACAATATCATTAATATCACACACGAGTAAAATTTTGCTGAAGATTATTCAAAAGCTGTTGTAGCAGCACATCAACAGGGAACTGCCAGAAATTCAAACTGGATTCAGGAGAGGACATGGAGCAAGGGATATCATTGCTGATGTCAGATGGATCATGGCTGAAAGCAGAGAATACCAGAAAGATTTTTACCTGTGTTTTATTGACTATGCAAAGGCATTCGACTGTCTGGATCATAACAAGTTATAGATAAATGTGGGAAGAATGGGAATTTCAGAACACTTAACTCTGCTCATGAGGAACGTGTACATAGACCAAGAGGCAGCCGTTCAAACAGAACAAGGGAATACTGTGAGGTTTAAAGTCAAGAAAGTTATTCATCGGGGTTGTAGCCTTTCACCTTACTTATTCAGCCTGTATGCTGATAAAATTATCAGAGAAACTGGACTATATGAAAAAGAACACCTCATTAGGATTGGAGGAAGACTCATTAACAACCTCCAATATGCAGATGACACAACCTTGTTTACTGAAAGAAAAGAGGACTTGAAGCACTTATTGATGAAGATTAAAGACCACAGCCTTCAGTATTTATTACATCTTGACATAAAGAATACAAAAAACCTTACAACTGGAGCAATAAGCAACATTATGATAAACAGAGAAAAGATTGAAGTTTTGAAGGATTTCGTTTTCTGGGATCCACAATCAACATCCATGGAAGTAGCAGTGAAGAAATTAAACTATGCATTGCATTGGATAAATCTGCCTCAAAAGACCTCTCTAAAGTGTTGAAAAGCAAAGATGACACTTTGAGGACTAAGGTGTGCCTGATCCAAGCCATAGTGTTTTCAATCTCAGAAATGAGGCTTTTGAATCATGGTGTTGGCAAAAAATATTGAACATACCATGGACCACCAGAAGAACAAACAGATATCTTTTGGAAGAAGTACAGCCAGAATGGTCACTAGAAGCAAGGACAGCAAGACTTCGTCTCATTTATTTTGGACATGTTATCAGGAAGGACTAGTCTCTGGAGAAGGACATCATGTTTGTTAAAGTAGAGGGTCAGGTAAAAGAAGAAGGTCCTCAACGAGACAGATTGACACAGTGGCTGCAACAATGGGCTCAAGCATAACAACAATTGTGAGGATGGTACAGGACTGGGCAGTGTTTCTTTCTGTTGCACATAGGGCTGCTATGAGTCAGAACCAATTCGACATCACCTAACACAACAACATGCTCATTGTTCAAATGGGAAAACCAGTGCTCAGAGAAATTGTGGTATATTACTCAAGTCATTGGAGGGAGAAAGATGTGGCAGTCTGTTCCTGTACAGTTTTATAGCTTTGGAAACCCTATGGGGCAGTTCTATTCTGCCCTATACTGTTGTTATGAGTTAGTATTGACTTAATGGCAATGGGTTTGGTGTGTGTGTGTGTTTTAACTTAAGTCATGTAGCCAGTGAGGAGCAGAGCCAGAAGCCTAACTTGTCCTCTGATCCCATCCACCTACCCAGAATGCTTTCCTTGCTTAAATCCACACAGAACCTGTTGTTGTTAGGTGCCATCGAGTTGGTTCCAGCTCATAAATACCCTATATACAACAGAATGAAACACTGCCCAGTTTTGTGCCATCCTCACTATCATTACACACAGAACCTACCACATAATGATTATTGGAAGTTTTTATTTTGTGTTTGTTCCAGTTAAAAAACAAATAATGGAAAACAATAAAGCACCTCCTTAAAAAAGCTAGAAATAGAAATACCATATGATCCAGCAATCCCTAGAGAAATAAGAGCCGTCACAGAAATAGACATATGCACACCCATGTTCATTGCAGCATTATTTACGAGAGCAAAAAGATGGAAACAACCTAAGCACCCATCAACAGATGAATAGATAAACAAATTTTGATACATATGCACACTGGATTACTACAGAACAATAAAGAACAATGATGATTCTTCAAAACTTTTCACAACTTGGATGCATCTGGACGGCATTATGCTGAGTGAAACAAGTCAATCACAAAAGGACAAATATCATAAGAGACCAGTACTATAAAATCCCAAGAAAAGGTTTACACACAGAAAAAAAAAAAAAAATGTGATTGTTATGAGCTACGGAAAGGGTGGGGAGGGGAAATCACTAACTAGATAGTAGACAAGTGTTAACTTTGGTGAAGGGAAAGACAACACACTATATAGGGGAAGTCAGAACAACTTGACCATCCAAACACATTGAGGGACAGAGCTGCTGAGGACTGGCGACCATAATCTTAGAGGACATCTAGGTCAATTGGCATAACAGCTCATAAAGAAAATGTTCTACATCCTACTTTGGTGAGTAGCATCTGAGGTCTTAAAAGCTTGTAAGCAGCCATCTAAGATACCATCCTGTCTGGTCCCATCCTGTCTGGATCAAAATGGAATGCAGAAAACTAAGGACATAAGGAAATATTAGTCCAAAGGACTAAAGGGCTACAAGAACTAGAGCCACCACCAACCTAAGCCAGAACTAGATGGTGCCCGGCTACCATCACCAACTGCTCTGATAGGGATCACAACGGATTACCAGACAGAGGAGGAGAAGAATGTAGAACAAAATTCAAATTCATGAAAAAAATCAGACTTACTGGTCTGACAGAGACTGCAGGAACCCCCTAGACTATGGCCCCGAGATACTCTGCTAACTTAGGACTGAAACCACTCCTGAAGCCCACTTTTCAGATAAAGACTAGACAACCCTATCAAACAAACAATAACACACGTGAGGAATGTGCTTCTTAGTTCAATCAAATGTAAGAGACCAAATGGGCAACTCTTGCCCAAAAGCGAAACAAGAAGGCAGGAAGGGACATGGACTGGACAAATGGACATTGGGAACCTGGGGTGGAAAGGGGGAGGGTGCTGTCACATTGTGAGGATTGCAACCCATGACACAAAACAATATATGTATAAATTTTTGAATGAGAAACTAACTTGAGCTGTACATTTTCACCTAAAGCACAATAAAATTAAAAAAATAAAACAAAAATATTAACAGTATTATAATTTTAAGTCCAAACCCCATACCCATGCAATCACATAATGTTTTATGGTTTTGAACCCTACCCCCCAAATTGACAAAGGTAAGTGAACATTGAGTTTGCTCTCTAAATATATACATCAAAGCAAGTAAATAAGGTGTCAGGAACTACAGGCAAGCCCAGAGTGAGATAAGGTGCATATGATAAAACATTAGTTTCCAAGATGCATATCATTTGCATAATTTTATATTATTCATTTGAGGCTGGGAATTAGCGCTCTAAAATGAAGTATGTTGAGTGCCTATTCAGATTTCCCTGGTTTTCAAACATTGTTCTGAATCTGTGGCAACCCACCAACAGAAGTTAATACCTTCCTCACTCTCCTGGGATCCTTTCTGGGGAGGATATAATAACTGGCTTTGTGATTTATACAGCAAACATCAGTGTAAGGGCACAGAAAAGATGTTACAATGAACAAAGAGAACACAGGTTGTAGCATTAAAGTGATTAAGCCATACTTTTGAAGCAAGGCACATACATTGACTCTTGTTTGACATTTCTAGTAAATTATTTTTACGTATTAAAATTTCTTCATGCCCTTTCCTTACAAAATATTTCCATTCTATAACTTGGTTTTCGACCTATCCTTTTCAGTTTCCAACTACATTTCCCCCTGTTCATTGTATCTTTGATCTGATACTTGGCTTTCCATCATCCCATATTTAACAAAATTCATTAAGAAACGTTCTGAGAGCATTTTGGCCTGAGCCCAGAATTCAACACTAGTTACATTTCAACCAGTAACAAGGTGCATCCTTTTCTTTGCCCAGGGCATGTCCTGGTTTACTCTTTTAATATACTGAAATCAAGAGGCTGCTTTTGGGGCACGTTTAGACTCGCCCCAATAGCTATAAGACAGAAAAGCAGGGATGAATTCTAAATAACTTACTTCCTGCTTTAGAAAAGGCCAAAAATCTCTTCTCTTTTTACCTCTCATTAACATCACATTTTCGGTTACCCTAGGAGTATTGCTTCAGCACCCCCAGCCTTTTTCTTTTACTTACCGGCTGCCTTTTGACACCTAGCCAATTTTTCCAGACCAGGACCCGAAGCTGATGTAGCTGGGAAGCCATCCTTTAAATACCCCGAACAAAATAATTCCTCTCTTTTCCTCCGCTCCACAACACAAGAATTGGTATCCTATCCAACTTGCTGTCTGGCAATGAGTCGGGAGCCTTTTCAAGGCATAGCTTTTGTGAGGGTTGGGGTAAGAAAGCCACAGTTCTTCTCTTCCTGCTGAAATTCTTCCCTTCAGTTAATTTTTGACCAAGAGGTTCTTCTCAACCAAGCCTTCCTCCAAACCCAGGACCCAGTTCAGGATCTTCAGTGGGTTTTGCTTATTTATAGTAACATCCAGTTGCTGCTTGTTGCATGAAGTCCACACTCCAGGCAGAATGACTGTCAATCAGATAATGCCCCAATGGAAAAAAAAAAACAAAAAAGTTAAACCTACACCTCCTACTCTTCATGAAATTAATTGCCTATCCACACCTTAGAGAACATGTCACCTGCACCGGATGCATCATAATGTGTCATAAGGAATTAGGTGGGACCCTTGCCAGGCCAGTACAACTTGTCTTACAATTCTCTTGCCTTCTTTACCACACATAGTGTCTGCTCTTGGAGAGGCAGGACTCAAACAGCATTTCGCAGACTCTGGGCATAGTCTCTGGCTCCAGTGACTCTCATAATACCTAAAGTGTCATTAAGATGTTTTAAGTCAATAAGCCCAGAGCTCAGCTGTAGAGCTCTGAACTTGAACCCATTCTTAGATATACTAGAGAAAGTCTTGATCTTTAGCCTAAAGTTTATTGCTTTGATTTTGGAGAAAATGACTAGGTTGGCTAGGGTCCACCGTCTATCACAGTATCAGGCTAGGCATGATGCAGAAATTAAAAGAAGGATGTAGGTGATATAAATGACACATTGGAAATTTCCTATCGGGGATGGGGACTTATGCCTCTTTTATAGGAAAGCCTATTGTTTTAAGCTTTTATGGTTACAGGATACATAGACTGACTCAGGATATTTGTTAGTTCGTGATATAACGGTGTTCTTCTGCACTTAAAATCTGCCTTGGCAAAGGAAAACTATTGTAGATCAGGGCAAAAAAAAAAAAAAGACCATGCTTGAATTATTCAAAGTGCTTTATAACTGAGTGCTCTTAATTGTGGTTTAAAGGGACATATAATGAAAATTGTGGCATAAAGGTTTCTAGGAGTAAACTTGCTTAAACACCTTCAATGACAACCCATTCCTTCTGATAGTCAATGCCTTCACAGTTTGGCTCCAGCTAATTTTCCAATCTTATCTTCCTCGTCTGTTACAAAGGCTTGGCCACCTGTCAAATTGGTATATGTTACAATGATTGAACATAACCTCTGTTTTCTGGTCCTTGGCTTTTGTTTATGCTCTCTCCTCTACCTGGGATACACTTCTCCTTCTCTGCATCCCTCTTGTTGTTGTTGTTGTTGTTAGGTGCCATCCAGCTAGTGGCCCTATGTACAACGGAATGAAACACTATGCCATCCTCATGATCATTGTTATGCTGGAGCCCATTGTTTCAGCCACTGTGTCAATCTGTCTCATTCAGGGTCTTCCTCATTTTTGCTGACATTTTTACCAAGCATTTCCTTCTTCAGGGCCTAGTCCCTCATGATAACATATCCTTGCTTCTAAGGAGCATTCTGGCTATACTTCTTCCAAGACAGATTTGTTCATTCTTTTGGCTACCTACCTACCAATTGCTGCCAAGTCGATTTCGACTCATAGCCACCCTATGGGACAGAGTTGAGCTGCCTACCTTTTGGCTAGCAGCTGTAGCTCTTAACCACTGCACCACCAGGGCAGTCCATGGTATATTCAATATTCTTCACCAGCACCATAATAATTCAAAGGGAACAATTCCTCTCCAGTCTTCCTTATCCACTGTCCAGCTTTCACGTGCATATGAGGCAATTGAAAATACCATGACTTGGGTCAGAAGCACTTACCTCAAAGTGGTATCTTTGCTTTTTAACACTTAAAGAGTTCTTTTAAAGCAGATTTGCCCAGTGCAATGCGTCTTTTGATGTTTTGACTGCTGCTTCCATGGGTGTTGATTATGGATCCAAAGAAAATTAAATCCTTGACAACTTCAATCTTTTCTCCATTTATCATGATGTTGCTTATTGGTCCAGTTGTGAGGATTTTTGTTTTCTTTATGTTGAGGTGTAATCCATACTGAAGGCTGTAGTCTTTGATCTTCGTCAGTAAGTGCTTCAAGTCCTATTCGCTTTCAGCAAGCAAGGTTGTGTCATCTGTGTATCACTGGTTGTTAATGAGTCTTCCTCCAATGAGTCCGCCTCCAATCTTAGACCCCTACCTCTCAAAATGATCCCTAAATTAACATCTTCCATGAAGCCTTTTTAAATAGGATATGCTATCTTCTGTTTTGAATCCAGTATAGTTCCTTGTTTATATCTCTCTCAAGGAACTTATATTTTTGCTTTGTTGCTTTTGTACATCTTATTTGTCCCACTAGATTGTAAATCCTTTGACAGCATGGACTATTATGTATCACAGTACTTTACACATGAATAGTACTCAATAATCGCTACTGAAGTTAACTGAATATACTATTGGAACCAAGCTCCTTCAACCCCGACACCTTGCCACAGCTGATCTAGACTCTACCCGTGAAATAAATTAAAGGAATGCTGGAGTTCTCCCTTCAAAAGTGCAGCGATGCTGGTTCAGCTTCCTGACCTCCATGCAGACTCTGTGTTGTCGATGGCAGCCAGCCTGGTGCTGACTGGAGCCGTGTTGGCACATGCCCATTACCTCAACCTTGGCTCTGTCCGTACTGGGATGTAGCTCTCCAACCCCCATGAGGCAGTCAGTCCTGAATATCGAGAATTTTGCCCTTTAATTTTTTTCAGACAAGGTTAAAGAAAAGGTGCTCTTCAGACAGCTGAGGGCCTCCAAGATAATGCCCTCCTTTGCTACCCTGGAATGCTGTGTCTGAGACTTTTCTGGCTTCTCTAAGCTTTAAGGATCACTTCAGCTCCTGCTTCCCTGCCTTCTTCCCCCCACCCCGACCTTCTGTGTTCCTCACAGTCTACGATTCACTAATGGTTTGGTTCACAAATAAACATTACTCAGTTGTGATGGCAAGGTGGGATTTGGGGGTGTGAGTGTACATGGCTGAGGAACATTACAGGCACAGAATCACTTTATTCAGGCAGGGTAAAAAAAAAAAACAAACCAAACCCAGTGCAGTCGAGTCGATTCCGACTCCTAGCGACCCTATAGGACAGAGTAGAACTGCCCCATAGAGTTTCCAAGGAGCGCCTGGAGGATTCGAACTGGTTAGCAGCCGTAGCACTTAACCACTATGCCACCAGGTTTTCCACAGGCAGGGTACTTCAGGTTAAAAAGTACTGACTCACACAGGGCCAATGCAGGTGAGAGGTCAGCTCAAAAAATACCAAGTGGTTTCTCCTAGCAGTTGCTTGTCACCCCTCCAGTGTAATCATGAAATTGAGTTGGTATGTGTGTGTGTGTATTTTTTTGTTGTTGTTTTTTTAGCTTTGGTTAAAGACTCTCCTCTCGGGCTGTCTCCTTGCTTAGACACCTCATCCACTACCTCTAATTTCCTGATGAAGATAATGTATCTTATTATAGCACATAGTTTCCCAGGAGATCTCATTCTTCAAAGCCATACATTAGGTGCTTAACATACTCAAGATCTGCTTTTATACTTGAAAGCACACCCTGTCACTGCTCTCTGGAGTGCCTACTCAAAACATCACACATACTTCCTTGGGGACTAGGGCAATTTTTTACAAAGCATAATACAAAAGAGTTTAAATTGGGATATACAAAAATTTGCCCCACTCTGAATATCTATATCTGGGCACCTAGATTGGCCTTATTTTCTTTAGGTACCTCCTTTAAGGTTTGAAAATTTCTTTTAAAAGGCAATTTTAAAAAGCATTTTTAGAAATTCTGATGTAGAAAAGGCATTGCCTAACATTAATCTTGGTAGCTACAACTTACATAAAGCAGGAAACATAACCTCTGCTCAGAACAGAACATAAAGTAATTACTAGGCCAACCGAAAGGAAGTGGGAGAAAGAATCTGCACAGAGATTAAAGATAGTAAATCTTTTTTGCAGAGAAGAAGATGTCAATTTGTACCTGTTCCTGATTGTAGATTAGGGTGCAGTTGTTAGACATCTTGGAATTTTCTCCTTGAGGGAAGAGAGAATAACTTGGTCATCCAGAAATAATAAGGGTGCATAGATGTTGAAAAAAAAATTTAACCAAAAACATAAACTGAGCAGCAAATAAACAGAGGCTTTTTTAAGATACACCACCACAATCCATAAAGAATAGGTTTACCTGCCAGCTGTTCACAGGTTTTATTTTTAGAGTTGTACTAAGAAGTTATTGTTGCTGTATTTAGCAGGACTCTGCTGTACTGGTCATTCATTCCAGGGCTTCTGCCAGAGGCCGATAAACCAAATTCTCTTTAAGGACAACTTCCAAATCACTATCCATGTTAACTGCCTCCACTCCCTTTCTCTGCCCTTGGAAGCTTCCTTCTTTTTTTTTTTTAACTTTTATCAAATTGTAATTACATTTTTTTTTATTAACTTTTATTGAGCTTCAAGTGAACGTTTACAAATCAAGTCAAACTGTCACTTATAAGTTTATATACACCTTATTCCGTACTCCCACTTGCTCTCCCCCTAATGAGTCAACTCTTCCAGTCTCTCCTTTCGTGACAATTTTGCCAGCTTCCAACTCTCTCTATCCTCCCATCCCCCCTCCAGACAGGAGGTGCCAACACAGTCTCAAGTGTCCACCTAATACAAATAGCTCACTCTTCATCAGCATCTCTCTCCTACCCACTGTCCAGTCCCTTCCATGTCTGATGAGTTGTCTTCGGGAATGGTTCCTGTCCCGGGCCAACAGAAGGTTTGGGGACCATGACCGCCGGGATTCCTCTAGTCTCAGTCAGACCATTAAGTATGGTCTTTTTGTGAGATTTTGGGGTCTGCTATCCCACTGGTCTCCTGCTCCCTCAGGGGTTCTCTGTTGTGCTCCCTGTCAGGGCAGTCATCAATTGTGGCCGGGCACCAACTAGTTCTTCTGGTCTCAGGATGATGTAGGTCTCTGGTTCATGTGGCCCTTTCTGCCTCTTGGGCTCTTAGTTGTCGTGTGGCCTTGGTGTTCTTCATTCTCCTTTGCTCCAGGTGGGCTGAGACCAATTGATGCATCATAGATGGCCGCTTATTAGCATTTCAGACCCCAGACGCCACATTTCAAAGTGGGATGCAGAATGTTTTCATAATAGAATTATTTTGCCGATTGACTTAGAAGTCCCCTTAAACCATGGTCCCCAAACCCCCGCCCTTGCTCTGCTGACCTTTGAAGCATTCAGTTTATCCCGGAAACTTCTTTGCTTTTGGTCCAGTCCAGTTGAGCTGACCTTCCATGTATTCAGTATTGTCCTTCCCTTCACCTAAAGTAGTTCTTAGCTACTAATTAATCAGTAAAAAACCCTCTCCCACCCTCCCTCCCTCCCCCCCTCGTAACCACAAAAGTATGTGTTCTTTTCAGGTTTACTATTTCTCAAGATCTTATAATAGTGGTCTTATACAATATTTGTCCTTTTGCCTCTGACTAATTTTGCTCAGCGTAATGCCTTCCAGGTTCCTCCATGTTCTGAAATGTTTCACAGATTCGCCACTGTTCTTTATCGATGCGTAGTATTCCATTGTGTGAATATACCACAATTTATCTAATCATTCATCCGTTGATGGACACCTTGGTTGCTTCCAGCTTTTTGCTATTGTAAACAGAGCTGCAATAAACATGGGTGTACATACATCTGTTTGTGTGAAGGCTCTTGTTTCTCTAGGGTATATTCCGAGGAGTGGGATTTCTGGGTTGTATGGTAGTTCTATTTCTAACTGTTTAAGATAATGCCAGATAGATTTCCAAAGTGGTTGTACCATTTCACATTCCCACCAGCAGTGTATAAGAGTTCCAATCTCTCCGCAGCCTCTCCAACATTTATTATTTTGTGTTTTTTAGGTTAATGCCAGCCTTGTTGGAGTGAGATGGAATCTCATTGTAGTTTTAATTTGCATTTCTCTAATGGCTAATGATCGAGAGCATTTTCTCACGTATCTGTTAGCTGCCTGAATATCTTCTTTAGTGAAGTGTGTGTTCATATCCTTTGCCCACTTCTTGATTGGGTTGTTTGTCTTTTTGTGGTTGAGTTTTGACAGAATCATATAGATTTTAGAGATCAGGCGCTGGTCGGAGATGTCATAGCTGAAAATTCTTTCCCAGTCTGTAGGTGGTCTTTTTACTCTTTTGGTGAAGTCTTTAGATGAGCATAGGTGTTCGATTTTTAGGAGCTCCCAGTTATCTGGTTTCTCTTCGTCATTTTTGGTAATGTTTTGTATTCTGTTTATGCCTTGTATTAGGGCTCCTAAGGTTGTCCCTATTTTTTCTTCCATGATCTTTATCGTTTTCGTCTTTATGTTTAGGTCTTTGATCCACTTGGAGTTAGTTTTTGTGCATGGTGTGAGGTATGGGTCCTGTTTCATTTTTTTGCAAATGGATATCCAGTTATGCCAGCACCATTTGTTAAAAAGACTATCTTTTCCCCAATTAACTGACACTGGGCCTTTGTCAAATATCAGCTGTTCATATGTGGATGGATTTATATCTGGGTTCTCAATTCTGTTCCATTGGTCTATGTGCCTCTTGTTGTACCAGTACCAGGCTGTTTTGACTCCTGTGGCTGTATAATAGCTTCTGAAATCAGGTAGGGTGAGGCCTCCCACTTTCTTCTTCTTTTTCAGTAATGCTTTGCTTATCCAAGGCTTCTTTCTCTTCCATATGAAGTTGGTGATTTGTTTCTCCATCACATTAAAAAATGACATTGGGATTTGGATCGGAAGTGCATTGTATGTATAGATGGCTTTTGGTAAAATAGACATTTTTACTATGTTAAGTCTTCCTATCCATGAGCAAGGTATGTTTTTCCACTTAAGTAGGTCCCTTTTAGTTTCTTGTAGTAGTACTTTGTAGTTTTCTTTGTATAGGTCTTTTACATCTTTGGTAAGATTTATTCCTAAGTATTTTATCTTCTTGGTGGCTACTGTGAATGGTATTGATTTGGTTATTTCCTCTTCGATGTTCTTTTTGTTGATGTAGAGGAATCCAAGTGATTTTTGTATGTTTATCTTATAACCTGAGATTCTGCCAAACTCTTCTATTAGTTTCAGTAGTTTTCTGGAGGATTCCTTAGGGTTTTCTGTGTATAAGATCATGTCATCTGTCCTCCTTGCCAATCCGGATGCCCTTTATTTCTTTGTCTAGGTTAATTGCTCTGGCTAAGACCTAAAAAAAAGAAAAAAGCTTTTTTCTTTTTTTAGAACCTCTAGCACAATGTTGAATAAGAGCGGTGATAAAGGGCATCCTTGTCTTGTTCCGTTCTCAAGGGAAATGCTTTCAGGCTCTCTCCATTTAGAGTGATGTTGGCTGTTGGCTTTGCATAGATGCCCTTTATTATGTTGAGGAATTTTCCTTCAATTCCTATTTTGGTGAGAGTTTTTATCATAAATGGGTGTTGGACTTTGTCAAATGCCTTTTCTGCATCAATTGATAAGATCATGTCGTTTTTGTCTTTTGTTTTATTTATATGGTGGATTACATTAATGGTTTTTCTAAAATTAAACCAGCCTTGCATACCTGGTATAAATCTCACTTGGTCATGGTGGATTAATTTTTTGATACGTTGTTGAATTCTATTGGCTAAAATTTTGTTGAGGATTTTTGCATCTATGTTCATGAGGGATATAGGTCTGTAATTTTCTGTTTTTGTGATGTCTTTACCTGGTTTTGGTATCAGGGAAATGGTGGCTTCATAGAATGAGTTAGGTAGTATTCCGTCATTTTCTATGCTTTGAAATACCTTTAGTAGTAGTGGTGTTAACTCTTCTCTGAAAGTTTGGTAGAACTCTGCAGTAAAGCCATCCGGGCCAGGGTTTTTTTTTTGTTGGGAGTTTTTTGATTACCGTTTCAATCTCTTTTTTTTGTTATGGGTCTATTTAGTTGTTCTTCTGATTGTGTTAGTTTAGGTAGGTAGTGTTTTTCCAGGAATTCATCCATTTCTTCTAGGTTTTCAAATTTGTTAGAGTACAATTTTTCGTAATAATCTGATATGATTCTTTTAATTTCAGTTGGGTCTGTTGTGATGTGGTCCATCTAGTTTCTTATTTGGGTTATTTGCTTCCTTTCCTGTATTTCTTTAGTCAGTCTGGCCAATGGTTTATCAATTTTGTTAATTTTTTCAAAGAACCAGCTTTTGGCTTCGTTAATTCTTTCCATTGTTTTTCTGTTCTCTAATTCATTTAGTTCAGCTCTAATGTTTATTATTTGTTTTCTTCTGGTGCCTGATGGATTCTTTTGTTGCTCATTTTCTATTTGTTCAAGTTGTAGGGACAGTTCTCTGATTTTGGCTCTTTCTTCTTTTTGTATGTGTGCATTTATCGATATAAATTGGCCTCTGAGTACTGCTTTTGCTGTGTCCCAGAGGTTTTGATAGGAAGTATTTTCATTCTCGTTGCTTTCTATGAATTTCCTTATTCCCTCCTTAATGTTTTCTATAACCCAGTCTTTTTTCAGGAGGGTATTGTTCAGTTTCCAAGTATTTGATTTCTTTTCCCTAATTTTTCTGTTATTGATTTCCACTTTTATGGCCTTGTGGTCTGAGAAGATGCTTTGTAATATTTCGATGTTTTGGATTCTGCAAAGGTTTGTTTTATGACCTAATATGTGGTCTATTCTAGAGAATGTTCCATGTGCGCTAGAAAAAAAAGTATACTTTGCAGCAGTTGGGTGGAGAGTTCTGTATAAGTCAATGAGGTCAAGTTGGTTGATTGTTATAATTAGGTCTTCCGTGTCTCTACTGAGCTTCTTACTGGATGTCCTGTCCTTCTCCGAAAGTGGTGTGTTGAAGTCTCCTACTATAATTGTGGTGGTGTCTATCTCACTTTTCAGTTCTGTTAAAATTTGATTTATGTAACTTGCAGCCCTGTCATTGGGTGCATAAATATTTAATATGGTTATATCTTCCTGGTCAATTGTCCCTTTTATCATTATGTAGTGTCCTTCTTTATCCTTTGTGGTGGATTTAAGTTTAAAGTCTATTTTTTCAGAAATCAATTTTGTACTCCTCTTCTTTTTTGCTTATTGTTTGCTTGATGTATTTTTTTCCATCCTTTGAGTTTAATTTGTTTGTGTCTCTATGTCTAAGGTGTGTCTCTTGTAGGCAGCATATAGACGGATCGTGTTTCTTTATCCAGTCTGAGACTCTCTGTCTCTTTATTGGTGCATTTAGTCCATTTACATTCAGCGTAATTATAGATAAGTATGTGTTTAGTGTTGTCATTTTAATGCCTTTTTATGTGTGTTGTTGACAATTTCATTTTTCCACATACTTTTTTGTGCAGAGACGTTTTTCTTTGTAAATTGTGTGTTCCTCATTTTCATAGTATTTGACTTTATGTTTGCTGAGTCATTATGCTTTTCTTGGTTTTTATTTTGAGTTATGGAATTGTTATACCTCTTTGTGGTTACCTTAATATTTACCCCTATTATTCTAAGTAAAAACCTAACTTGTATTGTCCTATATCGTCTTGTATCCTTCTCCATATGGCAGTTCTATGCCACCTGTATTTAGTCCCTCTTTTTTGATTTGATCTTTTATGTATTGACTTCAATGATTCCCTGTTTTGAGCATTTTTTTTTTTAAATAATCTGAATTTGTTTTTGTGATTTCCCTATTTGAGTTGATATCAGGATGTTCTCTTCTGTGACCTTGTGTTGTGCTGGTATCTGATATTATTGGTTTTCTGACCAAACAATTTCCTTTAGTATTTCTTATAACTTTGCTTTGGTTTTTGCAAATTCTCTAAGCTTGTGTTTATGTGTAAATATCTTAATTTTGCCTTCATATTTCAGAGAGAGTTTTGCTGGATATATGATCCTTGGCTGGCAGTTTTTCTCCTTCAGTGCTCTGTATATGTCATCCCATTGCCTTCTTGCCTGCATGGTTTCTGCTGAGTAGTCTGAACTTATTCTTATTGATTCTCCCTTGAAGGAGACCTTTCTTTTATCCCTGGGATTCTCCCTTGAAGGAGACCTTTCTTTTATCCCTGGCTGCTTTTAAAATTTTCTCTTTATCTTTGGTTTTGGCAAGTTTGATGATAATATGTCTTGGTGTTTTTCTTTTTGGATCAATCTTAACTGGGGTTCGATGAGCATCTTGGATAGATATCCTTTCGTCTTTCGTGATGTCAGGGAAGTTTTCTGTCAGCAGATCTTCAACTATTTTCTCTGTGTTTTCTGTCCTCCCTTCCTATTCTGGGACTCCAATCACAAGCAAGTTATCCTTCTTGATAGAGTCCCACATGATTCTTAGGGTTTCTTCAATTTTTAAAATTCTTTTATCTGTTTTTTTTTTCAGCTATGTTGGTGTTAATTCCCTGGTCCTCCAGATTTTCCACTCTGCATTCTAATTGCTTGAGTCTACTCCTCTGACTTCCTATTGCATTGTCTAATTCTATAATTTTATTGTTAATCTTTTGGATTTCTGAATGCTCTCTCTCTATGGATTCTTGCAACTTATTAATTTTTCCACTATGTTCTTGAATAATCTTTTTGAGTTCCTCAACTGTTTTATCAGTGTGTTCCTTGGCTTTTTTCTGCAGATTGCCTTATTTCATTTCTGAGGTCATCCCTGATGTCTTGAAGCATTCTGTAAATTAGTTTTTTATATTCTGTATCTGATAATTTCATGATGGTATCTTCATTTGGGAAAGATTTTGATTCTTTTGTTTGGGAGGTTGTAGAAGCTGTCATGGTCTGCTTCTTTACGTGGTTTGATATCGACTGCTGTCTCTGAGCCATCACTAAGATATTGTAGTGATTTATTCTATATTTGCTCGCTGAGTCTTATCTTGTTTTGTTTTCTTTCAGTATATGTGGATGGGCTACTAGATTGTGCTGTCTTGATTGTTGTAGCCCTTGACTTACTTATGACCTATTACCAGCTGGTTTGGGCTGTTACCAGATATATATGCCTGAGTCCATTCACTATTCTTGAGTAGAATCTGATTTTGGGTCATCAAGTGTGTGATGCACCCTCTCACCTATCCACCTTGAGAAGTAGTGGTGATAGTTGTGTGCACCAGATTCTATTAGCAGCTAGGGTTCACACTCCAGGGAGGGCAGGATGCTGACAGGCTTCCCCCAAGTGTCAGTGAGGTAGGTGTGTCTCTATTCCTAAAGCACCTTGGTGGGTGGGCTCTGCAGCTGTACCTTAGGCCCCCAATGCAAGTACCTCTACAGATTGGTAGGTGTCACCCTCCTTAGACCCCTAAGGCAGGAGGCTAGGTGGTCTGGGGGGAGCTTCAGCCCTCAGTTCCCTGTTGTGGGTCAGTGAGGGCTCTGTTGAATGCGCAGAGATATCAGACCTGGGAAACTTGTTTTTCCAGTAAATCCGCTAAAAAAAAAATGTAGTCAGATCCCTATCAGAATTGCCTTTGCATTATAATAGCCACCTTGTTCCCTGTAGGGATGAAAGCCTGAGACTGTGGATCACATATGCTTGGCTGGAGCTGGTTCTGTGTTTTTAGTCCAATTAGCGAAGGATTTTTGGTCCCCAGGTTTTTTGTGGTTGCTTCTCTCAGGCAAAGACCAAAAAAAACAAAAACAATAAAAGCGCGGAGCAGTTCTCCCTCTGGCTCAGGAAATTCCAATGTTAATGAAGCCGCCTCGGAAGGGGAGGTGAGGGTTCAGAAAAACAGGAGAGAGTTGCACCCCAGAATATAGACAAAGTTACTTATCTTGCTTGGGATGACTGTTTTATCTGAGATTAAGGAGGGGCGCGTTGCCTGTGTGCCCTGGCTGGGTAGAGATTGCCCCCGAGGGTCAGGCCCGCGTCCCGTGCTTGCGCTGTCTCAGAAGCCGCGGTCAGTTCCTCCGCTGCCAGTCCAAAGCCCAGCGTCAAGGTTGCCCGGCTGGGACTCTGCACTCCCGGCTCCAAAAACAGTCGCTGCCTCCCAGTGACTTCTCCTCCCATCAGCCGTGTCACTGCGCCACCCGCACTGACCAGCTGGGCCCCCCCAGGTCAGTTCCGGGGGCTGGGGCTAAGCCCCGTGTTTGCACCATCACAGGATGTGGTGCTCAGCTCTCTTGCGCCCAGTCCAAAGCCCGGTGCCAAGGTTCCCCACCTGGGACACTTCACTCCTGGCTCCGAAACCAGTCGCTGCCTCCTGGGGACTTCTCCTCCTGCCAGCCGGGTCACCACGCCGCCCTCGTGGACCGGCTGCGCCCCCTCCAGCGATCAGTTCAGGGGGGTAGGGCTGCACCCCGTGTTTGCACCGTGACAGGATGCCCTGCTCAGCTCCCCTGTGCCCAGTCCAAAGCCCAGTGCCAAGGTTTCCTGACTGGAACACTGGCTGCTGGCTCCGAAAACAGTTGCTGCTTTGCGTAGTTGTTTGTTCTCGGTCTCTGTCACTCGGGTCAACTCTTTAAATCTGTGTTTGTTGGTCAGGGTTCGTGGATTGTCATGTATGTGATCGATTCACTTGTTTTTCTGAGTCTTTGTTGCAAGAGGGATCCGAGGTAGTGTCTACCTAGTCAGCCATCTTGGCCCCCTCCCACAGAAGCTTCCTTCTTGAAGATCAACAGGTACATCCCTTTATCACATCTGCCTAAAGTGAGGGTATGTTTGCTTTTATGTGTTCACTTTGTCAGCAGTAAAAATAAACATACAGCTTTATCAAGGAATAGCCTGCACAGAAAATAGTTAATCCAGGACTCCAGAGTTCTGTTTTCCTGAACTCCAGTAAACACAAGTTTTGGAGAATACCACAGCAAACATGGATTTAGCTAAGCCATGCCCAAGGCTAGCTTTGAGCATACAGGATCAACCTCCTAAGGTTGGCCTCGTTTCCAGTTTTCCAAGGTCACCTTGCCTACTGAAGGCAGTTAGGATGATGGCTCTGCCAGGGCTGCACAACCATGTGGTGTTGTGCTCCATGAGCAAAGGGTATGGCAGGACCAGGATCCCAACAAGAGAGAATGAGTTCAACCACAGAGAGGTCATTTGTGTGGTTAAAACACACTGACTCATTTTATTGGTACTTATTAGAGCCCTACATTAATAATAATAACAATTACTAGACTACAATGCCCTTATCTGTTTAACTCACCACTATATAAAAGGAATCTCAAACAGGTCCTGCTCCATAGTGCATGATCAATCAATACTCATTGAATAACTGAGTAGCAAACATTTGTTAAGCACTTATACTGGACCCTCCCAGGAGCCGTGTGACATAGAAACTGTCATCGTCCCCAGATTCAGAGGAAGAAAGTGACATTCCGAGAGGATACATAACTTGCCTAAGTTCACCCAGTTAGAAGTGGGAATGGTGGAAAGGGTAGAGTGAAAATTGAAGCCCTTTGCCTGTACTCTTCATCTCTGGACGTGCTGCCTCCAATCCAGGTTCCACATTCTGAGGAGGACAAAAAAAATTTCAGGTTTTTTTTCTATTTCTTCAGAGGGCTACAAATCAATGCCAAAATGAGTACACCAAGAATACATGTTCTAGGAATTCAGGAAGAGTCCTCTTTTAGGCTTCTTGGTAGAGCATGAAAGTTCTCCCCAGCCTGGCCCT
The DNA here is from genome assembly GCF_030014295.1 of Loxodonta africana. NCBI lineage: Eukaryota > Metazoa > Chordata > Mammalia > Proboscidea > Elephantidae > Loxodonta > Loxodonta africana. Next base: position 31,237,974 of record NC_087347.1, on the reverse strand, counting down.
TGACTGCTTCATCGGGTATGTCTCTCACCCTTGGCTACCACTCCTGCTGTCTTGTTGTCATGCCTTGGACAAGGACAACTCACTTTCAGGCTCTGACCATGCTGTTCCCTCTGCCCAAAAGGAAATCATGCTCATTCTCCAATGACTGACTCAAGTGTTACTTCCTCTCTGAAGCCCTTTCCAGCCCTTCCACCTACCACGTCCCCACCCCTGGCTGAATTAATCACCCCTTCATCTGCTCTCACAGTGAATTTTGTTCCTAAAGATAGTCGACTCGTCATTACACTCTGTTATACTCAGTCTGTCTCCCAATCTACGCTCTGAGCAACCTAAAGACAGGAACTGTGTCTTATGGAATGTCAAGAATTGGGGAATAATTCTATATCTCTGAAGAATGGTGAGGAATCTGACCTGACTAGATATAAGAGCTGGTTTCAAGTAGTAGAATATAAAGTTGAAGACCTTGACACTAAAGAGCAGAGGAATTAGGAAACTGTCCTAAATTTACTAAATCCTCAATGTGGGAAGTTCCTGTCAAGTCTTCTAAAGAGATGTTGTTGTTAGCTGCTGTCAAAATGGTCCTGACTCATGGGAACCCCATGCACAATGGTGTCAGACCGTCGTGATCCATAGAGTTTTCGTTCACAGATTTTTTGAAATTAGATCACCAGACTTTTCGTCCTAGGCTGTCTTAGTCTAGAAGCTCTGCTAAAACCTGTTCAGCATCATAGCAACATGCAAGCCTCCACTAACAGATGGGTGGTGGCTGCACTGAGGTGCATTGGCTGGGAGTCAAATCTAGGTCTCCCACATGGTAGGTGAGAATTCTACCACTGAACCACCAATGCTCTCTGTAAAAAGATAGAGTATTATAAAACTGATACTTGTGGAAGATTAAAATGTTCATAGAAGTAGAGATTATTGAAAGTTGAAAACCAAAACCCCTATTTTGAATGGAGATGTGGAATTGAGTCAATGCTACAGTGAAATTGTTTGGGTATTTTAATTTTAATGGAATTTTAATTTTACTCCCTCATGATCAAGCAAGTTTTTGTTCATAATGTAAGTGACAATTTACTATTTTTTCACCATTAATTGACTTTTCCATTAAGGTGTTATGGTATGGTCTTCACATGCAGGGTCTAATCTTTATGACAAATCCATGAGGTTGACATTGCTATCCTCACTCTATAGATGAGGAAGCACGTGTCAAGTACCTGCCCCTGAGTCACACAACAAATGAATGTCAGAATAGAGATTAGAACCTAGGTGTCTAGAGAAAAGGCTTTTCTCCATTACACCCTCAAAAGGCAAACACGAATGAGAAAACATGGCAAGTGTATGCATTTAACCCAGGTGGAAATGTGGAATAAGTTGGGAAATTGAAGCTAACTCATGGCAAAAATAACAGCATCCTTCTTTTGCAAGGAGGGTGGGACTCCACCAGAAGGCTTACCATAATGAGGCATCGATTGCTAATCCCTCATTACCCAAGATCTACCTGTGATGTCAGGTGGTGGTAGCCTATGCTATGAAGCAGGTAGGTGTGAGGAAGGTATCAGATTCAGGATTTTCAAGTGCTTTATCAGCACTCCAAAGATGATGATGATAGGAGAACTGTGTCACGAAGCAACTGGTAAGAATCTGATCCAAAAAACCAAGAAATAAGATATATTAAGGAGGCTTAAACAAGACTCACTCACAGGATAATCCAAACGTACAGAACTCCTCATCACAAATACCACAGTCTTGTAACAAGAGCCAGTGCAATTATCTGACTGATTATCTTACTTACCATTGACCCGTGTGAGTCTGGGAGTTTCAGAGTGATTTACAATCTTGCAAAGAATTGCTCACCTACTAGCCCAGGATAAGAATTTGCTTGGTTAAACTGGTAGAGTATGTTGAATTAATTAATTTTACTATATGTGTTGCTATATTCTTCTGGGGATAAGAAATAATTGAAGCTTGTAAAATTTGGTACATTTTTGGCCAACATATTAAAACTCAAGGGAAGAATTGAAGAAGGGTATGAAGAAAGATCACAGACCCTGTCCCCCAATTTTCCAGTGGAAATTTTAACCTATTCTCTATTTTACTGTGAAAATTGTAAAAATAAAAATGAAAACTACTCTTGTTTTTCTTCTCAACTTCTGTCTTCCTTCTCCACACACACAACTACAAAACCTGTTGTTATTGTTAGGTGCCATCGAGTTGGTTCTGACTCATAGAGACCCTATGCACAACAGAATGAAACACTGCCCAGTCCTGCACCATCCTCACATTCGTTGTTATGCTTGAGCTCATTGTTGCAGCCACTGTGTCAATCCACCTCGTTCAGGGTCTTCCTCTTTTCCGCTGTCCCTGTACTCTGCCAAGCATGACGTCCGTCTCCAGGGACTGATCCCTCCTGACAGCATGTCCAAAGTGTGTAAGACGCAGTCTCACCATCCTTGCTTCTAAGGAGCATTCTGGTGTACTTCTTCCAAGACAGATTTGTTCGTTCTTTTGGCAGTCCATGGTATACTCAATATTTTTCGCCAACACCACGATTCAAAGGCGTCAATTCTTCTTCAGTCTTCCTTATTCATTGTCCAGCTTTCACATGCACATGATGCGATTGAAAATACCATGGCTTGGGTAGGGCGCACCTTAGTCTTCAAGGTGACATCTTTGCTCTTCAACACTTTAAAGAGGTCCTTTGCAGCAGATTTACCCAGTGCAATGTGTCTTTTGATTTTTTGACTGCTGCTTCCATGGCTGTTGATTGTGGATCCAAATAAAACTAAATCCTTGACAACTTCAATCTTTTCTCCTTTTATCATGATGTTGCTCATTGGTCCAGTTGGGAGAACTTTTGTTTTCTTTATGTTAAGGTACAATCCATACTGAAGGCTGTGGTCTTACTTAAAAGAGAAATCCGTTTCTATCTAGTATCTCTTCTTGTCTTATGGGGGGAAAAAAATGTGCACGACCTGGTTCCAGAAGCAATTAAAAAAGAATAACACATATATTGTTGTTCTTGTTAGGTGCCATTGAGTTTGTTCTGACTCATAACCAAACCAAAAACCAAACCCAGTGCCATTGAGTCAATTCCGACTCATAGCGACCCTATAGGATGGAGTAGAACTGCCCCATAGAGTTTCCAAGGAGCGCCTGGTGGATTCGAACTCCTGACCCTTTGGTTAGCAGCCGTAGCATTTAACCACTACACCACCAGAGTTTCCTTCTGACTCATAGTGACCTTATATACAACAGAAAGAAAAACTTCCCTGCCCTGTGCCATCCTCACAATTATTGCCATGTTTGATCCCTTGTGATCACTGAGGATCTCCTTGAGAATCCTTCTGTTTTTTTGCTGACCCTCTACTTTACCAAGCATGATGTCCTTCTCCAGGGACTCGTCCAAAGTGATAAGATGTCCAAAGTAAGTGAGATGATGTCTCACCATCCTCACTTGTAAGGAGCATTCTGGGTGTACTTTGAAGACAGATTTGTTCATTCTACTGGCAGTCCATGGTGTGTTCAGTATTCTTCACCAACACCATAATTCAAAGGCATCAATTCTTCTTGGTCTTCCCTATTCATTGTCCACCTTTCACAGGTATATGAGGTGATTGAAAATATCATGGCTTGGTGGTACACACAAATACAAGAGGTTTTTGTGTTTTCATGAATACAACCCTGACACACACATTTTTTTTGTCTCTAAACCATGCAGTATTCCCTTGTTCTGTTCGAGCAACTGCCTCTTGGTCTACGTACAGGTTCCACATGAGCATAATTAAGTGTTCCCATTCTTCGAAATGCTATCCGTAGTTTATTATAATCCACAGAGCCAAATGCCTTTGAGTAGTCAATAAAACTCAGATAATCTAACATCTTCCCGGTATTCTCTGCTTTCTACCCAGATTCATCTGACATCAGCAGTGATATTCCACATTCCATGTCCTCTTCTGAATCTGGCTTGAATTTCTGGAAGTTTCATGTTGATCTACAGCTGCAACTCTTTTTGAATTATCTTTAGCAAAACTGTATTTTGTGTGGTATTAATGATATTGTTCAATAACTTTTGCATTCTGTTGAATCACCTTTCTTTGGAATGGGTGCAAATATGAATCTCTTCCACTTTATTAGCCAGGTAGCCATCTTCCAAATTTCTTGGCATAAACAAGTGAGTGCTTCCAGTGCTGCCTCCACTTGTTGAAACATCTCAATTGGTATTCTCTTAATTCCTGGAGCCTTGTTTTTTGCCAATGCCTTCAGTGCAGCTCAGACTTCTTCCTTCAGTACCATCAGTTTTTGATCACATGTTACCTCCTGAAATGGTTGAACATAGACAAGTTCTTTCAGGTACAGAGACTCTGTGCATCCTTTCCATCTTCTTTTGATGCTTCCTGCATCATTCAATATTAAACATGAAGCTGCACCATACGAAGGAAAACAGGACACCAGGATTGGAGGAAGACTCATTAACAGTCTGCCATATGAAGATGACACAACCTTGCTTGCTGAAAGCAAAGGGGACTTGAAGCCTTTACTTCAGTATGGATTACACCTCAACATAAAGAATACAAAAGTCCTCACAACTGGACCAATAAACAACATTATGGTAAATGGAGAAAAGATTGCAGTTGTCAAGGATTTCATTTTATTTGGAACCACAATTAACACCTGTCTTAGGTTTTTTTTTTAGTCATCTAGTGCTGCCATAACAGAAATACCACAAGTGGATGGTTTTAACAAAGAGAAATTTATTTCCTCACAGTAAGTTAGGCTAAAAGTCCATATTCAGAGTGTCAGCTCCAGAGGAAGGCTTTCCCTCTCTGTCGGCTCTGGAGAATGGTCCTTGTCTTCAATCTTCCCCTGGTCAAGGAGCTTCTCAGGTATGGGGACCCCGGGTCCAAAGGATGCACTCTGCTCCTGGTGCTGCTTTCTTGGTGGTATGAAGTCCCCCTGTCTCTCTACTCACTTCTCTCTTTTTATATCTCAAGAGATTGCCTCAAGACACAATCCAGTCTTGTACGTTGAGTCCTGTCTCACTAATACAACTAATGCCATCCTCATTAACATCATAGAGGCAGGATTTATAACATATAGGAAAATCACATAATACTGGGAATCATGGTCCAGCTCAATTGATACACACACTTTTGGGGAAACTTAATTCAATCCAAAGACAACACCCATGAAAGCAATAGTCAAGAAATCAAATGACATATTGCATTGGCCAAATCTGATACAAAAAAAAAAAAAAAAAAACTCTCTAAAGTGTTGGAAAGCAAAGATGCTATTTTGAAGACTAAGGCATGCCTGACCCAAGTCGTGGTATTTTCAATCGCCTCATATACATGAGAAAGCTGGATGGTAAATAAGGAAGACCCAGGAAGAATTGATGCCTTTGGACAAAGAATATCTAATATACCATGGACTGCCAAAGAACAAACAATTCTGTCTTGGAAGAAGTACAGGCAGAATGCTCCTTAGAAGCAAGAATGGCAAGACTACATCTCACGTACTTTGGACATATTATCAGGAGGGACTAGTCCCTGGAGAAAGACATCATGTTTGGTAAAGTAGAGGGTCAGTGAAAAACAGGAAGAACCTCAATGAGATGGATTGACACGGTGGCTGCAACTACAGGCTCAAACATAGCAACGATTGTGAGGATGGCGCACGACAAGGCAGTGTTTCACTCTGTTTCGGGAACCGACTTGACGGCACCTAACTACAACAACATTTACATGGCAGCATGAATTCTCAGGAGTCCTGGGAGACACAAATGATTTAGCACCGAACTAATAACTGAAAGGTTAGCATTTCAAACCCACCCAGAGGCACCTTGCAAGTATGACCTGATGATCTTCCAAAAAGCCACAGCTTTGAAAATCCAATGGAGCAGTTCTGCTGTGCACACATGGGGGCACCATGAGATGGAATCAGCTTGATGGCAACTAACAACAATGAATTCTCTAGAACACAATAGCTACTATCTTAGAAATACTGAGTTTTCTTAAATAAGCTATAAAATAATTGTCTCCAACATTTTAAAGTTTAAAAATCTTCATTATGAGAAAATAATCACTCAATTGTCTGTCGCCTCAATTTTGAACAACACACAATTTTTCTATAGATCTTTTATGAGCAATTGCTACCAAAATACTTTAAAAGGATAAGACTGGGGAGGAAACTCTAGCCAATGATCTGGATTCAAATCAATAATAAAATATTTTAATTGAAAGAGTCTGATGATTCAAGCACTATTTGGCCAGTCTGCAAATAATTAAAGTCTTTCTTTTCATGTCCCTTTTAATGGCTTCATTTAATAGCACACCCTCTTTTTAGGGCCCCTACAAGAAATTTTTTGAACAAAGGAGAAGAGAGATTTCAGGGGAAACCGGAAGGGAATAACTAATTGTCCCTTGGCTGCAAACTAAAAAGTTGCTGGTTTGAACCCACCCAGTAGCTCCTTGGGTGATTGACTTGGCAAAGTGCTTCTGAAAAAGATTACCGCCTAGGAAACCTTATGGGCAGTTCTACTCTGTCACATGGGGTTGCCCTGAGTCGAAAATCAACTGATGGCACCTTACAAAAACAAGAATTCACAAGTCCACGCTCGAAAACATGCATTTTTGTATTGTTTACACAGGCATAAATATATGCACGTATTCTTTTAACAAATGTGTAGCTAGAGATACAGACACAAATGCATAAGTATGTAAACACACTTCCACACAATTTTATACATTACATAAGCATGCATGGATTGTAAATGTGAAGAAAATGGTATATAATAAAAAGGAAACATCTGGCCCTCCAAATATGCATTTTAATGAGTGTTCTAATGATAGCATGTAACAAACAGAGCATATGGCCATGATATTAGTAAAGTCAGGCTACAGAGAACTGAACGAATCTTTTGAAAAGAATTTTGTAGCTAATAGATTCACCCACAGTATATTTCTAAACACACAAACTCAAAACCATTCTAAATTACATAACTATCCACAAATTACTTCTTTGCTTTGACTACTAACATCAAGTTTATACATTAACCCTCTCCCTGGGGGAAGCATCACATACAATACAAAATTAACATATCTCAGTCTAAAACAACAATTCAAATGACAGTAATGAAGTTAATCTTGCCCATTCTATTATTTCCCATACATTCTTTCGGGACCTTGGACTTGTTTTGAAAGCTGGTTGTGATCTATATATAGGCTATAATAAAGAAGAAATTTGTCCAAAAACTCTCCAAGAGGTTTGCACGAACTTTCCTACCACTAAGGCTCTTAAGAAAAACAGTCCCGCTCTCACCTACTACTTGACCCTCAAATCTTCAGCCTTCCTTCAATAATCAAAGTTCATTGCTTAGAGCAAACAAAAGCATTTTGTACAGTGTGAGGAGCCCAAGAAATGGAGTTCTGTTGACTCTTTGGGTCTGTAGCCTTAGGAGGTCATTGGCAAGGTGCCATTTTGACATAGTAACTTCATTCCCTAAACCAAGAGCCATGTAAGAAACATCAAATCATGTCAAAAGAGAAGGCAGTAACTTCCTGCTAGGAGAGAAAACACCACAATGGTTTATTTAAGGGGAGATTGCTTTGACTAAGGAAGAGGCAGAGAGTTTTGAGAGGGAAAGAGCAGAGCGACTCTAGTAAGGAGATAGGTATTGAGGCCACTCTGCCATTTTGTGGCCTGGTGGATTTCTAGGGCTCAATTACTTTTATCTGGAAAGTGGGAATAATAGTTATGCCAAGTACACAGATTAGTGGGGTGGTTAAACTATAGGATTAAACAAATGGAAATAACCTAGATGTTAGCTAAGGCCTCTCTGCCCCTCAATTATTGCGTCCATTGTTGTGATGTTTCTGTTAACACTCTACACAAGCCAGATGAGAAAACACCCCTTGGTGGTATGTACAAACAAAAGCAAAAAACCCACACAAAGTGCTTGGTAAGTCTAAGTGCCCTTATTGGAGGTTAGCTATGAGGGTCACTATGAGTTATAATCGACTGGCCAGCAATGGGTTTTATTGGAGATTAGCAGAATCACACGTGGTAGAGTATGTGTTCTCTCACAAACTAATCAAATGGACTCTTTCTCTCTCCCCCTCCTATATTTTCCTTCTCGTCGATCTGTTCTTCCTCCAACCTTTCTGAACAATTAAGTTCCTATCCTTTTCTCTAAAGTTTCAGTGCCTCCTGACCTCCCGACTCCAGAGGGATGCACCTTTGGAGTCCATGGAAAGAGGGCTGCTCTCTCCCCATGAGAAACCCTGGTAGCAGCTCTGAAGAGGATAAAACTTTTAGCAACTCCTTACAGTTAATTACTATTATTACCGGCTAAAATAATGCTTGATCACTTGGAACCTTCAGAACAATGACAATCAAGGAAGATAACGATATTAAATCCACAGCAATTATTTCAAACTCAAAGCAATATTCAATTACATATCAAGACACCTGAAATACTGTCACTTTCTATTTTCCCATATAGTCTCCACAGTTTGAATAGAAGTGCAGACCCTTTGGGATCTGCGGCATATTCTCAGGGGCCTGTAAATTCTCTTTGAAGATTTAACATTTTATTGTTTTCACATTTATGATAGCCTTTGAAAAAGTTAAAGTAGCTCTCTTCTGCTTCATGTGCAGTGATCAATTTATGAACAAAAAAATACCAAGTGATTATCTATTTAAAAAAAAGTTACCACGTTGACTCCGACTATGGGCCACGCCGTGTGTGTCAGAGTAGGACTGTGCTCCATGGGATTTTCAATGGCTGAGTTTTCAGAAGTGGAGATCAACGGGCCTTTCTTCTGAGGCACCTATGAGTGGACTCAAACCTCCAACCTTTTGGTTAGCAGCAGAGCTCATTTACTATTTTTACCATCCAGAGACTCTGATTATCTACAGTATCTTGTCACCGTCGAGTCAATTCTGACTCATAATGACCCAATAGAACAGAGTGGAACTCCCCCATAGGGTTTCAAAGGCTGTAACCTGTACGGAAGCAGACAGCCACATCTTTCTCCCATGGAGTGGCTGGTGGTTTCGAACCACCAATCTTTCAGTTAGCAGCCAAGCATTTAACCACTGTACCACCTGGGCTCCTAATTCATCTGTAGTAGAAATGTTTAACTTTTAAGTGAATTGATAAGCCTATCTGGCTCCACTTAGGCGCTCATGTCCCTATGTGAAAATGATAGCAATTGTTATACACCTGCTAGTGTAACTCAAGTTCAAAACAATCATTAAATTCCTTTACAAGTTATAAAGCAAATACTTCCCTTTAGTAATGATATTTCATAACTGCAATGTTTCTTATTTTATATATGAAGACTTTGACTTGACATCATTAACATGACATAGTGAAGCAAAGCAAATGCCACTTTAATTTCAAGGGGGCATGAGGTGGGCTTAAGACAGAAATGATACATACACAGCAGTATTGAACAAGTGCAACAGTTGTCATTGAGTCCATTCTGACTCATGAAAGCCTTACGTGTGTCAGAATAGAACTGTGTTCCGTAGGATTTTCAATGGCTGATTTTTCATAAGTAGATTGCCAGGCCTTTCTCCTGAGGCACCTCTGGGTAGACACGAACCTCCAACCTTTTGGTCAGCAGCCAAGCACATTAACCATTCGCACCACCCAGAGACTCCAGACAAGTGCACAACTCAAACGTTATAAAAAATTTGTAATTTTATCACGGAGTCAGCCATCAGACTGCTGAAGGGAATCAGCAGTAAATAACTTGTTCATGACTTTCTGAAAAAAAAAACAAAAACAAGTTTTCTTATCTGCGGTTATACTTAAATTCCACATAAAACTGCTCCCTGGAAGGTTCTGGTTAAATGTAATGACTGAATTAGCAAACAAAGCCTTAAAATCATCAATACCATACGTACCAGTTATATGAACCTGCATTTTCTACATTTAGAATATACTGACTATACTAACTCTTCCTATAGGTTAGAATCAATCCATTTACATAGCCAAGACATTGAGTAAATACGACAGTGATCCCCTACGACTAAAGGGATTGATGGGCATATAACCAGGTAACGGGTCATGGGCAACATAGAGAAACTCTGGGCACAAACATAGAGGGGCCTGTGGTAGTCTTTTGATGTGTTCATTTGGCTAGGCTCAGTCCCAAGTTGCTCAGTCAAAAGCTAACTAGGCGTTGCTGCAAAGGTATTTGGTAGATGTGATTAAAGTGTATAATCAGTTAACTGTAAGTAAGGAGGATTATCCCACATAATGAGGATGAGCCTGATTCCATCAGCTGAAAGGTTGATGAGCAGAGCCGAGGTTTCTCTGATGAAGATGGCAGCTTCAGTCCAAGAGTTCCAGCCTGCCCTTCCCAAAGACCTGCCCTTCCTGACGGCCTGCCCTACAGATTTCATACTTGCTTAGCCAGCCCCTCCAATTTCATATGGCAATTCCTTGCAATAAACCTCTTAATATTCACCTCCTACTTTTTTTACTGGTTCTGCTTCTGTGGTTGAACCTTAATTGATACAGGGCACCAATGACCTGATGACACGTGGATGTACAGCAATCATAAAGAATTGATTTCAAATCAATATTTGCATCCAGCAGAACTTTGTATTTGAAAACTATCCCTTCAAACATCAGGCAGCACTATCACAGCAGTTCCTTGTCTGGAAACTGGTAAAGCTCTGTCATTAGAGTGGAGCCCAATGGAGATCCCAATGAAGGTGAATCTGTAAGGCTCCCATTTCCCCAACCTCACTGATACCTTGGACACTGATACTTCAAGATCATAAAAACACCCCTCAATAAACCCGTCACATTCTTGAAGAGGATCACGGGCAGTAAGAACCGATACCAAAGACACTGAGCCATCGTAAGAGATTATGTAAACTGGAAAAGACTGTTAAAGCACAAATTAGCAAGTTTATAAAATCGTTTTTTCCTCCATGTTACCCAGCTGAATAAAATCTGGTAAGGAAGCTCCAATCTATTGTAGGAAATAAAGCAGCTGCATTTCTTTGTGCAATTTAATGACTCTACGAATCAATTTGCAATCTTGCTATACAAGTATTCTGGCTTTTTTTTTTTAACTAGAATAGGATGGAGGTACTAATGGTGTCAAAAAATTCTCCAAACCTGCTCCCCAACTAGTGCCCAGGAACATGCCTACCGTTTTTGTTTTGTAACTATGACAGGAGGGAGGAGGTTAGTTGACAGATGAGATAGAATAGAAAGATAATGGAAGGAATACGTGGCATCTGTTTATTTTTGGACAACCTAAACTGAGTTTGAGTCACTGATGTTACAGGGCTGAGGGCCAAAAGCGGACAGAAATGTTCACAAAAATTTTGGTAAGCTCTGAGTACAAGCAGAGTTTCCTTGATGCCCAGATGATAACATGTGGCATAAAATTGAAAGCACAGGAGTGTTCTCCCTACCAAGCAAAGGTTAAGAATCATTTATAATCAAGAGTTACAGTTTTAGAAACCTTAAACATGAAGCCTTTTGGCATAGAGCAAATTTGGAGGGAGAAGACAGACAATCCAGGGCGACCCCCCTATAAGACATCTGTGGTCCTGTAGGTCCAGCACTGGTTCCTTCGTGAGGAGGAAATGGAGAGTCATACCAGAATTCACCAAAGGCCTTATGTAGTAGAGCCGTACTGATGTTTGGCTTTGGCTGCATTATTCAGCCAAGTCTGCTCTATGGCCTTAGCCATTAGAAGATGAAGAGTCAAATATCTAAGTTAATGTTGTTTCGAAAGTCCCTAAATCTGCACGTGATTGATGGTTGTGTCATCATGTGTGTTACCATTATATCTAACCAGAATTATGTTGTCAGTAATATGAATAAGACATATCATTTGGATTTATTGTTATTATCTGAATTGTTCCTCTAAAATATTGATAAAATTTCTAGATGTAACTTGGAGTCAATATCTGTTTTTGTGCTTATTTTGTTGAAATTCTATAAGCCAACTGACATACAAATGTATATGCATTACCCCACGAGTTGCCATCAAGTTTACTCTGACTCATGGCGACCGCATGTGTATCAGAGTAGAACTGTGCTACATAGAGTTTTCAATAGCTGATTTCTCAGAAATGGATTACCAGGCCTTTCCTCTCAGGTGCCTCTGGGTGGACTCAAACTTCCAACCTTTCAGTTAGCACCACCCAGGGACTCCATATTTATTATAAACCCCACTGTTGTAGAATCAATTTCGACTCATAGCAAGCCTATAAGACAGAGTAGAACTGCCCCATAGGGTTTCCAGGGAGTTGCTGATGGATTTGAACTGCCAACCTTTTGGATAGCACCTGAGCTCTTACCACTGTACCACCAGAGTTGTAATATTTATTATGCTGTTGTTGATGTTAGGTGCCATCGAGTAGATTCCAACTTATAGTGACCCTATAGGACAGAGTAGAACTACCCCATAGGGTTTCCAATGAGCGGCTGGTGGATTTGAACTCTGACCTTTTGGTAAGCAGCCTAGCTCTTAACCAGTACTCCACCAGGGCTCTATAATATTTTTTACATTTATTATGCAAGTATAAAATGTTGCTACAATGGTACGCTTTGAACATTGTTCATTTAATGTACAAAAACAGTTTTTAAGGACTTTGAAATAGTTAAATAGGAAAATAGATTGACAATTAATATGAATGTTAAGAGAGAATGCACAAGCTTGCTACCTTTAGGAAGACTGTTGTAGTAAGTAGCCACCAACATGGCTTCCAATGACCCTCATCTCCTGGTATTCATGCCCTTGTGTAACACTGAACAGGGCTGACCCCTGTAAACAATAATTACATGGTGTGTGACTTCTGATGCTATGCCAAAGAGACATTGCAGCTCCACCTTGCTCCTTCTTGGATCCCCTGTCCTGGGGAAACCCAGCCACCATGCATGAGGACACTCAACTAGCCTGTGGAAAAGCTCGCGTAGGGAGAAAATGAGGCTCCTAGCCAACAACCAGCACCAACTTACTAGTCATTTGTGAGCCATCTTGGAAGCAGATCCTCCAGCCCCGGCCAAGACTTCAGATGACTGAAGTCCTTGACTGCAATCCCAAGACAGACCCTGAGCCAGAACCACTCAGATCAGACATTCCAAATCCTGACCCGAAGAAACTGTATAGATAATAAATGTCTATTTTTTAAACCACTAAATTTGGGGTAATTTGTCATGTAGTAATAGATAACTGTTACAAATATAATACTTCTTGACCCAAAAAATGTTTTAAAAAATTAAGTGCTAATATAAGAAAGACTAATAGAGATCAGGTTATATCATGATCCTAATCTTTATAGAAGTGCTGAATGTAGTATTGTTTGTAACATTAAATAAAATAACCCTGAAGACCTACACTTAACTTTTAGCTATTTAGTTACACTGAGGCCTTGATACTTCGAGAAAAAGTCTTAGTTTGGAATTCTTCGTATTCTGTGATGGAGAATTAAAAGTAAAATGTCAACTCGGTTTCTTCATACTCAACAGATTAAAAGCCTCTAACACTGTGTATAAAAATATCTCTGATATATTCTCTTTGATTTGGTCATAACGATGTTAGGTGCCATCGAGTCAGTTCCGTGTCATAGCAACCCCACATACAACAGAACGAAACACTGCCTGGGCCTGCGCCATCCTCACAGGCATTGCTATGTCATAATAAAAACCATTTCTGGAAGAAAATATTAAAGATAAATGAGGCACCCCAAACCCATTTTGTTCTCATTAATCAAAGTACAAAACAACAGGCTTTATGATGACTTTTTTTAAGAAAACAATTTCTAATAGTTCAGGGTCTCAGAAGACTAAAAATGTACAGAAAAGGCTGTGGACTGCCTAACACTGTCCATAGCTAAAGATGAAAGACTTTTGCAATTTGACAAGTTATGAATCCTAGGCACACAGTTTTTTCTAGAAAACATGTTGTTGAACACCTTTTTCTTGAATCATATCATATCATGCTATAATTCTCCCAAAATGTGTGATATTATATGAATTAAAATGCTAGTGATACTATTGAATTTCTATCTTGTACATTAGCTGTTTGAATATATAAAAAATATTATCAATCTTTTTTAGGTTTGGTGAATTAATGATGAATTCAACAATGCTTCTGTTTCGTTTGCCTCCCAAGAGATTTCTAGGTCTCAAAAAAGAGAAAACCATTGTGGATTATATTAAAGAAATATAAGCTAGACAACTAGTAAGGAAAGTGTCACTCAGTTGTCATGGGCAACAAGACAAACCCAATAAAGGCTCTGCACAAATAGGTATCAGATGCCTGTGATATCTTGTTCACACTTTTCAGTTTTGTGTTCAGAAAGTGATAATAGAACAGCATAATACAGCAGAAATACTGGCCATAAAGAGAAAGACAGCGGGTCCCTCCTACTATTCTTCTTCCACCAGAAACAACCCTTATGACATACAAGAGATTTGAGAACTTCTTGTCGTATTTTTACATAAGATGTTCAAGCAAAAGGAAAAGAAGCTATTAAAAACCAAAACCAAACCCGTTGCGATCAAAGTCAATCCCGACTCATAGTAACCCTATAGGATGGAGTAGAACCGCCCTGGGGTTTCCAACACAGTAAACCTTTATGGAGGCAAACTGTCACATCTTTCTCCTGCAGAGCAGCTGGTGGATTTGAACTGCCAACCTTTCAATTAGCAACAGAGAACTTCTTAACCACTGGGCCACCAGAGCTCCATAGAAGCTGTTAGGTGTTTCCTAATATATGAGACTTCTTGAGTAACAAGAAAAAGAGTTTTAATATTGTACTTTACAGATAACAATATCCACATAGCAAGACTTATTAACAACCAAGGGTTGCTTGCAAAGAAAGCACTGTGTGGGCTGGAGCCTGCTGAAGAAGTAAGCACACTGATGGGTCTTGAGACTGCAAGGGTTTCTAACTTGAGACCTGCTGTAAAGATCCTCTCATTATACTACTCCAGGGAACTTGGCTTGTATGTAATTAAAGCTGAGATGCAGATGGAAACTCAGAAAATATTCTGTTATCTTTAAAAACAATTACATTTTACCAGCATCGAATTTCTAAAATCCAATGTTTAAGGGGTTAATGTTTTTCAAGTGGTCGAGATGGAACAGAACTCAAGGGGTTAAGGTTCAAGGAACCAGGATGTGCCCATTTGTAATATATATATAATAGTGAATACTGGCTTTGTTTCATGGTCTCAATTTCCATCTTTGTTTTTTTTTTTTAACTTTTTAGTTTAAAATAATTTTAGGCTTATAGAAAAGCTACAAAAATAGCCCTGGGTGCTCCCACATACCTTTCACCCAGCTTCCCCAATGGTGCATAACCATAGAACAAATATCATGATCAGACAACACTGGCACAGTACTGTTAACTACAGACTATTCAAATTTCCCCATTTAACCCACAAAAGTCCTTTTTCTATTTCAGGATTCTACACAAAATCTCACATTGCCTTTTGCTGTCATGCTTCCTTAGGCTCCTCCAATCTGTTACATATCTTGGTCTTTCTTTGTCCTTTATGACTTTGAGATTTTCTACAGTATTTGTTAGTAGTTGTAGAATACACCTACATTTTGGGTTTTCTCATGTTTGTTCATGCCTAGAATGAGGCTTGCATTATTGGGAAGAATGGTACAAAAGCGATGCATGCTTCTCAGAAGGCATCATATAATGGAGTATATAGTGTTAATATATCTTATCACTGGCGATGTGAACCTTGAGCCCTTGGTTAAGTGGTGTTTGACAGATTTTTCCACTATAAAGTTACTCTTTTGGAAGAGACACTTTGAAACATGTGAATATCCTGTTCCTCCTTAAGCTTTTACTCATAAATTTTAGCACCCATTGGTGAATCTCGCTGGCAGCCATTATTATTGTGGTGTTCTAATACCAAAGCAAACCAAACTAATTGCCGTCCAGTCGATTCTGATTCATAGTGACCCTATAGGACAGAGTAGAACTGCCCCATAGGGTTTCCAAGGATTTGAACTGCCAACCTTTTGGTTATCAGCTGAGCTCTTAACCACTGCACCACCAGGACACTGGTGTTATAATAGTGATTGTCTATTTCCAGCTTTCTCTTTACAATTATTAATTGAAATTCTTTTGTAAGGAAAAGTTGTTCCTTGTCCCTCAGTTATTTATTTATTCATTTATTTATATTAGTGTGAACTCATGGATATTTGTTTTATTCTTTGAGTTAATTTCAATTCTGTTTAATTTTTGTTGGTTTTATAAAATCCAGAGTTACGGATAACCTAGAAAAGAAGACCCAAATGTGAATGCTTGAGTCAAAATTCTGGAATCCGGTGTAGACCCAATCATGTAACATTCTTTAAAGAATTCTGTCTTAAATAACATGTTGTCTGTCTGTGTGTGTTTTAGACTAGACTTGCTTATAGGTGCTCAATAAATATCTCTTGAATGAATTAGTAATTGCTGAGCATTGAACATTCATTAAGCCTTCAAATTATGACAGGAAACTATGTTGAATAAAGATTATACCCCTGCCAATAAACATTATGGAGCTTACATTTTAAAAATAGCAGGTGTTTATTCCTTTATGAGCATACGTATCAAACAGCATGAAATTTTTCTCCAGGACACACGATAAAGTTATCATTATGTCATGCATCCTTCACTTTTCCAGACTTAATGGGCTTATTACAGGATCCCAAGAGTTCAAAACAGTTTGACTAAGTAATTGTAAAATCAGAAATCTCTAGGAAAAAAATGTACAACTTGACATGGTATACAAGTTTAGGTAAGAATATATATAATTTGAATACAGGTAGTGTCCAATTTACAATGGGTTGGCTCTGGTGTAAGTCTAACACTTTTTTTTTTTTAGTTTTCATAATTATTGCCTTTTATTGTCAGCATCTTTATAAATCTAATCTTTATTTGTTTTGAGGGATTGGACACATTACATATAAACTTACAGCTTCAACTTTGGTGCTTCCTGCTTCTCCAGTTATACTCCCGTTATGGAAATTCTCCCACTCCCCAAAAAAGGGGCAAGTCTTAAGTGCAGTTCCTCATAAGTCCCAAGATGGGGACTACGTGTAATGCCCAAGGCTCTTTGTCACTCTGGCATTTTAGTTAAAAACAAATAAATGGCTTTTGCCTGAATTATCCAGGTAATTACAGTTGAATGATTCAGTTGTAAATTTATATGATTTGCCAGCATTTTAAAGATGAACTTCAGTATCTATTAAAATACGTCTGATGACCTAAAATATCTTCTTCTCTGTTGTTGCTCAACTGCTGTGAATAATCAAACTATTCAAACTAATTTAATGAAATTTAAAAAGAACTAATGGAAAATCCTGAGTTCATATTTTAGGCCAGAGATATGCCTATATTGGAAGGAGAAGGATAGTAGGAATATAACTTTCATTGACATTTTCCAGCAATAATTTCAGAATATAATACACATTGAAAGCATCTTGAAAACTCTAGAAAATGAGCAGCCAATATTACAAATCTAAATCAAACAAGAAAAGTTAAGTCAAATTGATATTTAGGGAAGAATACTGCTGTCCCCATTTAATATAATTTTTAAAGAGTTAATAGACTTTATTTTAATCACCTAAAGGGGAAAAAAGGAGAAAGTTTTCATTAGAAGGCCAAAGTTCATGTACATCCTTTTCCATGGAATTAATATGCATCAACTCTTTGAAAGCCTCACCACATGCATTACATTGGGCAACACTTTTGTTGAGTCCCTATGGCATAGGAGCTGAGAACTTAGCAGAATTTTTATAAATTCATAAAACTGTTCTGTATAGATCTATTGTTAAGGGTCAATAAGTAATATAAGAGATTAGTGAATTTAGGTGGGCTATTTTTTTTATACAAAGTGTACATAAAGAATAAAAATTTAGATCAAGCATGTAGCCTTATGCTTAGAATAACCTCACAGAGGAGCTCAATGAGCCTAAAACATCATACTTGATTTCTGTCCGTTTTAAAGTGCTCTGGGACGTTCTGGCAAATGCAAAGTCATCTGGGAAAGTCAGAGAGATGGAAGCTTGGGAAGAAAGACACCAACTACCACTGCTACCAAATTTTTTCATGACCTAAGACAAGCCACTCTCTGCACCTAAATTCCACATCTGTAAAACTGAAATTATGATGTCAAATTGCTTCTCAATGGTGTTGTGAAGGTTATACAATAAGAGGGATAGCATTTTAAAGCACAGTAATGGGCTTCCCTGTAATAAAGTAAATGTCAGTATCTGCCCCCAAGAGACATGGTGGATTTCCTCTTATGTGAGACTTTATGAAGACGTTTGTCCTAAAAGTTTTCAACATCCACTGATCTGAAAGGAGAATATTGGATTGAATTTCTTGACATCCTTTACAGTTTTTTCTTCTCATATCAGTTATATGCTGCTTTCAGGTAACAGCCCCCAATAACTCTTGATCAGTGATGTGTGGTCTGCTCCCATCCACCCTTGCCTCTCCAAACCACCCTGCAGATTGCAACCAAAACGGTCTTTCCAAAGCATAAGTCTAAAGATGTCACTCTGTTTCTTAAAATCTGTGAATGGTTCTCTTGTGTTTAGGACAAAGATACCAAGAAAAACTAACAAGCCAGTTGTTGTAGAGTTGATTCTGACTCATAGAGACATCTTGTGTTGCAGAGCAGAACTGCGCACCAAACGGTTATCAAGGATATGACCTTTTGGGAGCAGATAGCCAAGTCTTTCGTCCCACGTACCTCTGGGTGGGTTTGAACCACCAAGCTTTAGGTTAGCAGAGCTTAACACTTTGTACGACCCAGGAATTCTAGGAAAAAGACAAAGAACTCCTTAATTATCCACAAAGCCTTGTATGGTCTGATTCTAACACTCTACTCAAGCATTTTCCTCCTGGACTCACCCCTGTCTTCCTTCAGTGTCCTCCTCACTATGCTTCTTCTCATCTCAGGACCAGATGAGAGCATTCCAGGAACTTTGCTCCTGTTCTCTACTAAATTCATATGCAATCCTTTTTATTGTTGGTGGTGGTGGTCATTTCTTCAGAAAAGTCTAATCTAATGTCCATAGCACTGTGTTTATCTCTTTATTAAAAAAAAAAAAAAAAAAAAAGGAGGTCGGGGCCAAGATGGCTGACCAGGTACACGCTACCTCGGATCCCTCTTGCAACAAAGACCCGGAAAAACAAGTGAATTGATCACATACACGACAATCTACGAACCCTGAACAACAAACACAGATTTAAAGAGTTGACCTGAGTGACAGAGACAGAGAAGGAACAACTACGGGGAAGCAGCTACTGTTTTCGGAGCCTGGAGCCAGCGTCCCAGTCAGGTAACCTTGGCGCCGGGCTTAGGATTGGGCACAGGGTAGCTGAACACGACATCTGTGACGGCGCAAACACGGGGCATAGCCCTAGCCCCCTTAACTGACCTGGGGGGGGCCCAGCCAGTCAGCATGGGCGGCGTGGCGACGCGGCTGGTGGGAGGAGAAGTCCCCGGGATGCAGTGACTGGTTTTGGAGCCAGGAGTGCAGCATCCCAGCCGGGGAACCCTGGCGCCGGGCTTTGGCCTGGGCACAGGGGAGATGAACGCGGCATCTGGTCATGGCGCAAACATAGGGCGCAGCCCTACTCCCCTGAACTAACCCCGGGAGGGGGCCTAGCCTGTCCGCAGGGGTGGCACAGGGATGCGGCTGGCAGGAGGAGAAGTCCCCGGGAGGCAGCGACTGATTTTGGAGCCGGGAGTGCAACGTCCCAGCAGGGGAACCTTGATGCTGGGCTTTGGACTGGCAGCAGAGGATCTGACCACAGCTTAGTGGGCCAGACCCTCAGGGACAATCTCCACACAGCCAGCACACATAGGCGACACACCCCTCGGGAATCTCAGATAAAATAGTCATCCCAAGCAAGATAAGCAACTTTGGCTATATTCCGGGGTGCTACTCTCTCCTGTTTTCCTGAACCCTCCCCTCCCCTTCCCAGGTGGCTTCATTAACATTGGAATTTCCTGAGCCAGAGGGAGAACGGCTCCGGCTCCGCGGCTTTGCTTTTCCCATTTTTTTTTTTTTTTTTTGGTCTTTTCCTAACCCATTCTTCTGGCCTGAGAGAAGCAACCACAAAAAACCCAGGGACCAAAAATCCTTCCCTAATTGGACTAAAAACACAGAACCAGCTCCACCCAAGCATATATGATCCAAATCTCAGGCTTTCATCCTTACAGGGAACAAGGTGGCTGTTATAATGCAAAGGCAATTCTGATAGGGATCTGACTACATTTTTTTTTTAGCGGATTTACCGGAAAGACAAGTTTCCCAGGTCTGATATCTCTGCGCATTCAACAGAGCCCTCACTGACCCACAACAGGGAACTGAGGGCTGAAGCTCCCCCCAGACCACCTAGCCTCTTGCCTTAGGGGTCTAAGGAGGGTGACACCTACCAACCAGTAGAGGTACTTGCATTGGGGGCCTAAGGTACAGCTGCAGTGCCCTCCCACCAAGGTGCTATAGGAATAGAGACACACCTACCTCACTGACACTTGGGGGAAGCCTGTCAGCATCCTGCCCCCCTGGAGTGTGAACCCCAGCTGCCAATAGAATCTGGTGCACACAACTATCACCACTACTTCTCAAGGTGGATAGGTGTTAGGGTGCAGCACACACTTGATGACCCAAAATCAGATTCTACTCAAGAATAGTGAATAGACTCAGGCATATATATCTGGCAACAGCCCAAACCAGCTGGTAATAGGTCATAAGTAAGTCAAGGGCTACAACAAACAAGACAGAACAATCTAGTAGCCCATCCACATATATTGAAAGAAAACAAAACAAGATAAGACTCAGTGAGCAAATATAGAATAAATCACTACTATATCTTTTTTTTTTTTATATATATACTGATGGCTCGGACACAGCAGTCAATATCAAACCACATAAAGAAGCAGACCATGACAGCTTCTACAACTTCCCAAACAAAAGAATCAAAATCTTTCCCAAATGAAGATACAATCCTGGAATTATCAGATACAGAATATAAAAAACTAATTTACAGAATGCTTCAAGACATCAGGGATGACCTCAGAAATGAAATAAGGCAATCTGCAGAAAAAGCCAAGGAACACACTGATAAAACAGTTGAGGAACTCAAAAAGATTATTCAAGAACATAGTGGAAAAATTAATAAGTTGCAAGAATCCATAGAGAGACAGCATGCAGAAATCCAAAAGATTAACAATAAAATTACAGAATTAGACAATGCAATAGGAAGTCAGAGGAGCAGACTCCAGCAACTAGAATGCAGAGTGGGAAATCTGGAGGACCAGGGAATTAACACCAACATAGCTGAAAAAAAATCAGATAAAAGAATTAAAAAAAATGAAGAAACCCTAAGAATCATGTGGGACTCTATCAAGAAGGATAACTTGCTTGTGATTGGAGTCCCAGAACAGGAAGGGAGGACAGAAAACACAGAGAAAATAGTTGAAGATCTGCTGACAGAAAACTTCCCTGACATCATGAAAGACGAAAGGATATCTATCCAAGATGCTCATCGAACCCCACTTAAGATTGATCCAAAAAGAAAAACACCAAGACATATTATCATCAAACTTGCCAAAACCAAAGATAAAGAGAAAATTTTAAAAGCAGCCAGGGATAAAAGAAAGGTCTCCTTCAAGGGAGAATCAATAAGAATAAGTTCAGACTACTCAGCAGAAATCATACAGGCAAGAAGGCAATGGGATGACATATACAGAGCACTGAAGGAGAAAAACTGCCAGCCAAGAATCATATATCCAGCAAAACTCTCTCGGAAATATGAAGGCGAAATTAAGATATTTACACATAAACACAAGCTTAGAGAATTTGCAAAAACCAAACCAAAGCTACAAGAAATACTAAAGGGTATTGTTTGGTCAGAAAACCAATAATATCAGATACCAGCACAACACAAGGTCACAGAAGAGAACATCCTGATATCAACTCAAATAGGGAAATCACACAAAAAAATTAAGATTAATTAAAAAAAAAAAAAAAGCTCAAAACAGGGAATCATTGAAGTCAATATGTATAAGATCACAATAATCAAAAAGAGGGACTAAATACAGGTGGCATAGAACTGCCATATGGAGAGGGATACAAGGCGATATAGGACAATACAAGTTAGGTTTTTACTTAGAATAATAGGGGTAAATATTAAGGTAACCACAAAGAGGTATAACAATTCCATAACTCAAAATAAAAGCCAAGAAAAACGTAACGACTCAACAAACATAAAGTCAAATAATATGAAAATGAGGATTTCACAATTTACAAAGAAAAACGTCTCAGCACAAAAAAAGTAAGTGGAAAAATGAAATTGTCAACAACACACATAAAAAGGCATCAAAATGACAACACCAAACACTTACTTATCAATTATCGTGCTGAATGTAAATGGACTAAATGCACCAATAAAGAGACAGAGAGTCTCGGACTGGATAAAGAAACACGATCCATCTATAAGCTGCCTACAAGAGAAACACCTTAGACATAGAGACACAAACAAACTAAAACTCAAAGGATGGAAAAAAATATATCAAGCAAACAATAAGCAAAAAAGAAGAGGAGTAGCAATATTAATTTCTGACAAAATAGACTTTAAACTTAAATCCACCACAAAGGATAAAGAAGGACACTACATAATGATAAAAGGGACAATTGATCAGGAAGATATAACCATATTAAATATTTATGCACCCAATGACAGGGCTGCAAGATACATAAATCA
Source organism: Loxodonta africana (assembly GCF_030014295.1). Classification (NCBI taxonomy): domain Eukaryota; kingdom Metazoa; phylum Chordata; class Mammalia; order Proboscidea; family Elephantidae; genus Loxodonta; species Loxodonta africana. The sequence goes on along the minus strand of NC_087347.1, from coordinate 31,215,198 downwards.
AATTTTAACAGAACTGAAAAGTGAGATAGACACCACCACAATTATAGTAGGAGACTTCAACACACCACTTTCGGAGAAGGACAGGACATCCAGTAAGAAGCTCAGTAGAGACACGGAAGACCTAATTACAACAATCAACCAACTTGACCTCATTGACTTATACAGAACTCTCCACCCAACTGCTGCAAAGTATACTTTTTTTTCTAGCGCACATGGAACATTCTCTAGAACAGACCACATATTAGGTCATAAAACAAACCTTTGCAGAATCCAAAACATCAAAATATTACATATCATCTTCTCAGACCACAAGGCCATAAATAACAGAAAAATTAGGGAAAAGAAATCAAATACTTGGAAACTGAACAATACCCTCCTGAAAAAAGACTGGGTTATAGAAAACATTAAGGAGGGAATAAGGAAATTCATAGAAAGCAACGAGAATGAAAATACTTCCTATCAAAACCTCTGGGACACAGCAAAAGCAGTACTCAGAGGCCAATTTATATCGATAAATGCACACATACAAAAAGAAGAAAGAGCCAAAATCAGAGAACTGTCCCTACAACTTGAACAAATAGAAAATGAGCAACAAAAGAATCCATCAGGCACCAGAAGAAAACAAATAATAAACATTAGAGCTGAACTAAATGAATTAGAGAACAGAAAAACAATGGAAAGAATTAACAAAGCCAAAAGCTGGTTCTTCGAAAAATTTAACAAAATCGATAAACCATTGGCTAGACTGACCAAAGAAATACAGGAAAGGAAACAAATAACCTGAATAAGAAACGAGAAGGGTCACATCACAACAGACCCAACTGAAATTAAAAGAATCATATCAGATTAGTACGAAAAATTGTACTCTAACAAATTTGCAAACCTAGAAGAAATGGATGAATTCCTGGAAAAACACTACCTACCTAAACTAACACAATCAGAAGTAGAACAACTAAATAGACCCATAACAAAAAAAGAGATTGAAACGGTAATCCAAAAACTCCCAACAAAAAAAAAGCCCTGGCCCGGATGGCTATACCGCAGAGTTCTACCAAACTTTCAGAGAAGAGTTAACACCACTACTACTAAAGGTATTTCAAAGCATAGAAAATGATGGAATACTACCCAACTCATTCTATGAAGCCACCATCTAACTGATACCAAAACCAGGTAAAGACATCACAAAAAAGGAAAATTACAGGGCTGTATCCCTCATGAACATAGATGCAAAAATTCTCAACAAAATTCTAGCCAATAGAATTCAACAACATATCAAAAAAATAATTCACCACGACCAAGTGGGATGCAAGGCTGGTTTAATATCAGAAAAACCATTAATGTAATCCACCACATAAATAAAACAGAAGACAAAAACCACATGATCTTATCAATTGATGCAGAAAAGGAATTTGACAAAGTCCAACACCCATTTATGATAAAAACTCTCACCAAAATAGGAATTGAAGGAAAATTCCTCAACATAATAAAGGGCATCTATGCAAAGCCAACAGCCAACATCACTCTAAATGGAGAGAGCCTGAAAGCATTTCCCTTGAGAACGGGAACCAGACAAGGATGCCCTTTATCACCGCTCTTATTCAACATTGTGCTAGAAGTCCTAGCCAGAGAAATTAGGCTAGACAAAGGAACAAAAGGGCATCCGGATTGGCAAAGAGGAAGTAAAATTATCTCTATTTGCAGATGACATCTTATACACAGAAAACCCCAAGGAATCCTCCAGAAAACTACTGAAATTAATAGAAGAGTTTGACAGAATCTCAGGTTATAAGATAAACATACAAAAATCACTTGGATTCCTCTACATCAAGAAAAAGAACACCGAAGAGGAAATAACCAAATCAATACCATTCACAGTAGCCCCCAAGAAGATAAAATACTTAGGAATAAATCTTACCAAGGATGTAAAAGACCTATACAAAGAAAACTACAAAGCTCTACTACAAGAAATTCAAAAGGACATGCTTAAGTGGAAAAACATACCTTGCTCATGGATAGGAAGATTTAACATAGTAAAAATGTCTATTCTACCAAAAGCCATCTATACATACAATGCACTTCCGATCCAAATTCCAATGTCATTTTTTAAGGTGATAGAGAAACAAATCACCAACTTCATATGGAAGGGAAAGAAGCCTCGGATAAGCAAAGCATTACTGAAAAAGAAGAAAGTGGGAGGCCTCACTCTACCTGATTTCAGAAGCTATTATACAGCCACAGTAGTCAAAACAGCCTGGTATTGGTACAACAACAGACACATAGACCAGTGGAACAGAATTGAGAACCCAGATATAAATCCATCCACATATGAACAGCTGATATTTGACAAAGGACCAGTGTCAGTTAATTGGGGAAAAGATAGTCTTTTTAACAAATGGTGCTGGCATAACTGGATATCCATTTGCAAAAAAATGAAACAGGACCCATACCTCACACCATGCACAAAAACTAACTCCAAGTGGATCAAAGACCTAAACACAAAGACTAAAACGATAAAGATCATGGAAGAAAAAATAGGGACAACCCTAGGAGCCCTAATACAAGGCATAAACAGAATACAAAACATTACCAAAAATGACGAAGAGAAACCAGATAACTGGGAGCTCCTAAAAATCGAACACCTATGCTCATCTAAAGACTTCACCAAAAGAGTAAAAAGACCACCTACAGACTGGGAAAGAATTTTCAGCTATGACATCTCCGACCAGCGCCTGATCTCTAAAATCTATATGATTCTGTCAAAACTCAACCACAAAAAGACAAACAACCCAATCAAGAAGTGGGCAAAGGATATGAACACACACTTCACTAAAGAAGATATTCAGGCAGCTAACAGATACCTGAGAAAATGCTCTCGATCATTAGCCATTAGAGAAATGCAAATTAAAACTATGATGAGATTCCATCTCACTCCAACAAGGCTGGCATTAATCCAAAAAACACAAAATAATAAATGTTGGAGAGGCTGCGGAGAGATTGGAACTCTTATACGCTGCTGGTGGGAATGTCAAATGGTATGACCACTTTGGAAATCTATCTGGCGTTATCTTAAACAGTTAGAAATAGAACTACCATACAACCCAAAAATCCCACTCCTCGGAATATACCCTAGAGAAATAAGAGCCTTCACACAAACAGATATTTTTACACCCATGTTTGTTGCAGCTCTGTTTACAATAGCAAAAAGCTGGAAGCAACCAAGGTGTCCATCAACGGATGAATGGTTAAATAAATTGTGGTATATTCACACAATGGAATACTACACATCGATAAAGAACAGTGATGAATCTGTGAAAGATTTCATAACGTGGAGGAACCTGGAAGGCATTATGCTGAGTGAAATTAGTCAGAGGCAAAAGGACAAATATTGTATAAGACCACTATTATAAGATCTTGAGAAATAGTATAAACTGGGAAGAACACATACTTTTGTGGTTACGAGGGGGGGAGGGAGGGAGGGTGGGAGAGGGTTTTTTACTGATTAATTAGTAGCTAAAAACTGCTTTAGGTGAAGGGAAGGACAATACTGAATACATGGAAGGTCAGCTCAACTGGACTGGACCAAAAGCAAAGAAGTTTCCGGGATAAACTGAATGCTTCAAAGGTCAGTGGAGCAATGGCGGGGGTTTGGGGCCATGGTTTAAGGGGACTTCTAAGTCAATTGGCAAAATAATTCTATTATGAAAACGTTCTGCATCCCACTTTGAAATGTGGTATCTGGGGTCTTAAATGCTAACAAGCAGCCAACTAAGATGCATCAATTGGTCTCAACCCACCTGGATCAAAGGAGAATGAAGAACACCAAGGTCACACGATAACTAAGAGCCCAAGAGACAGAAAGGGCCACATGAACCAGAGACCTACATCATCCTGAGACCAGTAGAACTAGTTGGTACCGGCCATAATCGATGACTGCCCTGACAGGGAGCACAACAGAGAACCCCTGAGGAAGCAGGAGATCAGTGGGATAGCAGACCCCAAATTCTCATAAAAAGACCATACTTAATGGTCTGACTGAGACTAGAGGAATCCCAGCGGTCATGGTCCCCAAACCTTCTGTTGGCCCAGGACAGGAACCATTCCCGAAGACAACTCATCAGACATGAAAGGGACTGGACAGTGGGTAGGAGAGAGATGCTGATGAAGAGTGAGCTAATTATATCAGGTGGACACTTGAGACTGTGTTGGCATCTCCTGTCTGGAGGGGAGATGGGAGGGTAGAGAGGGTTAGAAACTGGCAAAATTGTCACGAAAGGAGAGACTAGAAGGGCTGACTCATTAAGGGGAGAGCAAGTGGGAGTATGGAGTAAGGTGTATATAAACTTATATGTGACAGTCTGACTTGATTTGTAAACGTTCCCTTGAAGCTCAATAAAAGTTAATAAAAAAGAAAAGAAAAGAAAAAACCCTTGCCATCGAGTCAATTCCAACTCACAGTGACCCTGTAGGACAGAATAGAACTGTGGTATAGGGTTTCCAAGGTGGCTGATGGATTCGAACTGCTGACCTTTTGGTTAGCAGCCAAGCTCTTACCCACTGTGCCACCAGGATCCCATCTCCTTATAGCACTTATTATAAGTGAAATTTACATTTTTCATGTGATTATTTCATCACTTCCCATCTCCTTCACTGGGTTGGAATCACCTTGTATCCCTAGGACCTACTCGGTGCTCAGCACATAAGATGCTCTCAGTAAACATTTTTGAATGAATGATATTTGCTTAGATGATTATTTTCCATTGTAACTAAAGGCAGTCAAGTAACACTGGGTAAAGAAGATGCTCCCTTTTTGGATGACCTCTGTACACATTAAAAATAAACTAAGCAAAACATTGGCAAGGATGCCAAGAGCTCTGCAAGATCTTTCTTTCAATGAGACATTTTAAGAAAACCAAATTCCTGTAGAGACTGGAATCTCTACTGTGAACAGAAGCTGCCCTTCTTCCTCTCAGCGAGGAACAAATATTCAGTAGTGATCCACAGCCATTGTCAGAATGCATTAGTAGGTCTCAGAGTAGCCCCTCAAAGGACAACAGTCTAGCCCACTAAAAGGTCTAACCTAGTTTTCCATCTTTTTATATTATGTGATAATGCCTTCCTCTACTCTCTTTAATCCTCTTGTGGGATAAGACTAATCATTTTAGCTTCCTATTGCTAAAGTCCTCTGGGCAACTTGTTTCTTTAAGGGCAACAGAAAACAGCGAAAACGCTTATCAAAAGTACAGTGGGTGGTTTGTGTTTCCTATATCTACGAAAATAAAGCCTGTTCTTAAACTCATGGCACATCTTTTAAAAATACAGATCTATTAAAAAGGAAACAAGCATTGGAGTGAGCCCACCTTTCAGGGGAAATATTTGGGCTACACGAATAAAGGAACTTCAGAGCAGTTTTCTGAAGTAGAATAAAAATGAAAACAGAAGTGTTTTGGTTAAAGTCCCAGATACCTGGGAAGAAGAAGCCTTGAATTCTCTTTCTGAGTACAGAAAAAATTCTTTCTGCCCTTGAACAAAGGTGACTCCTTTGGGTCTCTGTTGGTCTCTTTAATACTCATTCTTTCATACCCTGTTTTGTCCTCTGTAAGTTTTTTTCTAATTATTTAATCTATAAATTTTTCTTGTGTTTCTCATTGAGACACTATTTGAGGATAGAATCTTACTCAAAGTCAGGACAACCTTAACAAAATTGTAAGTACAAAACAGATATTTGTTTGTTTGATGAGCTGACTTTTAACTTGTTGATTGTTATGCATCTTATAATATTTCCTGTGCTAGGGACTATTTTAAACACTTGACATGTGTGTTAACTAATTCACTTTCTACCTTGCACCTGGAGGCTCAGCCATTTGCTCACTGTGGTCAAAGGAGAGCCAATCATCCTCTTTCACAGTTTCTAAACATCAGAGTTTGATTTCCTTTTATACTTGACAAAAGCTAGTATTTCTTTCAAAAATGGCCTTGTGTTCAGCAGAATGTCTGTGTTGAAAAGAGAAGAAACTCAGAGTGTAGACCTTGTAAGTGTCAGTTAATAGACTTCAAAATGGGCATTTAAGAGTTGCAGATAGCAAACACTTTTAAAGAATCTTGGACTTTATCCAGTAGAATATTTAGAGTATTTCATTTTCTGAGATTTTAACACTCTTTCTCTATTTTTTTTTTTTTCTCTATTTGCCACACAATGTGGTCTTATTTTAAGTTGGCTGATTCTTTCGGCAATATTAGTTCTAGGAAAAGTAAAAGTTGTGTGGAAAAAAAAAAAAAAACCTGTATAACTATAATATTAACTAATAATGGGTCAGTTGTGAATAAAATTTACATAATCAGTATAATTGTATAATAGCTTTAAGCAAAAATTGTGATACAACTTTATAGAAGCAATGTGTGTTGGTATAGGGGAAGTCAGGACAACTGGACCAAAGCAAAATCTATGATGTTTTATGAACACATCCAAACACTTTGAGAGACAGAGTAGCTGGGGCTGGTGCCTGGGGACCATAATATTGGGAGACTTCTAGATCAACTGGCATAACAAAATTTATTAAGAAAATGTTCTGCATCCCACTTTGATGGGTGGCGCCTGGGGTCTTAAAAGCTTGTGGGCCACCATTTAACATGCATCAATTGGTCCCAACCCACTTGGAGCAAAGGAGAATGAAGAATACCAAAGATATAAGGAAAATATTAGCCCAAGAGACTAAACAAAAAAAAAACCAAACCCAGAGCCGTCAAGTCGATTCCGACTCATAGCGACCATATAGGACAGAGCAGAACTGCCCCATAGAGTTTCCAAGAAGCGCCTGGAAGATTTGAACTGCCAACCCTTTGGTTCGTAGACATAGATAGCACTTAACCACTGCGCCACCAGCTAAAGGTCCACATAAACCAGAGACTCCACCAGTCTGAGACCAGAAGAACTAGATGGTGCCTGGCTACCATGAATGACCACCCTGCAAAGCAGAGCTCAAATTCACATAAAAAGACCTGACTTAATGGTCTAACAGAGACAGGAGGAACCCCCAAAACTATGGCCCCAGACACTCTGTTAACCCAAGACTAAAGCCATTCCTGAAGCCCACGCTTCAGACAACGATTAGAATGGGGTATAAAACAAAAAATAATGCACATGAGGAGTGCGCTTCTTAGTTCGACCAGATACACGAGACCAAATGGGCGTCTCCCGTTGGGAGGCAAGATGAGAAGGCAGGAAGGGACGGGAACTGGGTGAATGGACACAGGGAGCCTGGGGTGGAAAGAGAGAGTGTGATATCACATTGTGGGGATTGCAAATAATGTCACAAAACAATACATGTATAAATTTTTGTATGAGAAATTAACTTGAGCACAGTAAAAAAAAAAAAAAGTGTGTGTGTGTATCAGCAGCAGGCCTACGGATGGATTTGCGTGTGCAGGATAACTAAATCCTCCAACTCCATAGTATGAAGCAGAGAGAAAATGTCTGAAAGTTTAAAAATCAAGGAAAACAAAACAAAACAAAACCAGAAACACACAATTAAAAAAATATGGAGGTGAATACCAGAAGAAATAACTCGAAGGGTTGAAAGTGGTTGCCTCTGAGTAGCAGAAATTGAGAGTTTTTCATTATAAGCCATACCCAACCCCACTGCCAACGAGTTGATTCTGACTCATAGTGACCCCATAGGGTTTCTGAGGTTTTAAATCTCTACAGAAACAGACTGCCACATCTTTCTTTCGTGGAGTGGCTGGTGGTTTGGAACCACTGACCTTCTTGTTAGCAGTCGAACACTTTAACCACTGTGACACCAGGGTATCTATAAGCTGGGTGTTACTTTTTATTTTTTAATTATGTCCAGTCATTACTTTTCTTTTATAATGATTACATTTCCAATTTAGTAGGTAGGCAGAACAAGAGTGGTCTAGAAAGAGGTTTACCTTTTCTGTCCAAAAGATCTCCTGGGGTAGCATTCCTTACCTTGCTGAATTTATAATCTTCGATTTCTAGTTCTCCCCTTTGCAGGACCAAAAACTTAATTCCACCTGTGCATGAAAAGCAGGTCCATCTCTGGGAGAAGTAGTGAAACTCACATTAATCATTTATGCGCAGAGATATATTAATTCAGGATGAGACCTCACCTCCCTGGACCCAGCATGTCCGTGTCTGCATAAACACTGCATTCTTTTTCTATAGTAAACCAACATGATATGGTAAATGAGAATCATTGATTTACACTGAGAAATGGTTGATAAGGTCCTGGGAAATTACATAGTTAAAAAGTTCTCGGAATCAAAGCAACAACAACAAAAAAATGCAATACATTAATGCGTAATGACTTTGCCCTCTACTGTCAAAATGATCCTGTGAGGCAATACTATTATCCATATTCTGAGAATAAGAAACTGATGCTCAGAAAATTAAATTATTTTTGAAGAAGAAGAAGAAAGTTGGTTCTAATTTCAGAACCTACTATACAGCTATGACAGTCAAAATAGGCTCGTACTGGTATAATGACAAACACATCGACCAATGGTACAGAATTGATAACCCAGATGCAAACTCATCTACCTATGGTCATCTGATCTTTGACAAAGGCCCAAAGTCCATTAAATGGGGAAAACACAGTCTTTTTAACAAATGATGCTGGCAAAACTGGATATCCACCTGTAAAAAAAATGAAACAGGACCTATATCTGACACCATACACAAAAAATAATTCAAAATAGATCAAAGACCTAAATATAAAACTCAAAACCATAAAGATCATAGAAGGTGTGATGGTTAAGATTATGTGTCAACTTGGCTGGACTTTGAAATTTGATATGTGATCACCCCGGTGATAGAATCTGCTGAGTGCCACCAGCAGGGGTGGGGCCTGTGGCACCTCACCGCCCCCTCAGCCTTCATCTCTTTGCCTTCCGCCACCTACTTCCTTCCTGCTCAGTTTGCAAAGGTTGTTGGCTTGTTCTGGATCAAAAAGCTGTCTTTTGTCTGACTTCTGGTTCTTAGGACTTGAGCTAGCATCTTACCTGTCCATCTTGAGATTCACCAATCTTCATTGCTTGTGAGCAAGAGTCCTGCTCCCCAACCTGCCTATCTTCGGTTTCCTAGCCCCTGCAGCTAAGTGACTCAGGAGAAACCTTGCAGTCTTGCCTGCTGATCTTGGAGGTTCCTTGGAGATCACAACCTGTGAGTGGGACCCCTGCTCTCCAACCTGCTCATCTTGGGTTCACCAGCTTCTGCAGCTCTGTGAATTGGGAAAGGACTCTATCCTGATCCAAGGACTTGGGACATTCCAAGCCCTACAATTGCATGAGCTGTTTCCTTAATATAAATCTCTCTCTACATATTTATATGCCTTGCTGGTTTTGCATCTCTAGAGAACCCAGCCTAAGACAGAAGGAAAAACAGGATCAACACTAGAGGCCCTGATACACAGCATTAACAGAATACAAACCATAACTAACAACACACAAACACCAGATGATAAGCTAATTTCTAAAAATGAAACACGCACATCAAAAGACTTCACCAAAAGAGTAAAAAGAGAGTCTACAGATCGCGAAAAAAATTTTGGCTGTGACAAACCCAACAAAGGTCTAATCTCTAAGGTTTATAGGAAAATCCAACACATTTACAACAAAAGGACAAATAACCCATTAAAAAATGGTTAAAGGATATAAACAGACACTTCACCAAAGAAGACATTCAGCTAACAAACTAAGAGACACATGAGGAAATGCTCTAAATCCCTAGCCATTAGAGAAATGTAAATCAAAACTACAATGAGATACCATCTCACTCCAGCATTTCTGACAGGAATAAAAAAAAACAGAAAATAACAAATGTTGGAGAGGTTGTGGGGAGACTGGAACTCTTACGCACTGCTGGTGGGAATGCAAAATGGTTCAACCATTCTGGAAAACATTGTGGCTCTTCCTTAAAAAGCTAGAAATAGAAATACCATATGATCCAGCAATCCCAGTCCTAGGAATATATTCTAGAGAAATAAGAGCTGTCACATGAATAGACATATGCCCACCCATGTTCAGTGCAGCATTATTCCCAATAGTAAAAAGATGGAAGCAACATAAGTGCCCATCAATAGATGAATGGATAAACAAACTATGGTACATACACACAGTGGAATACTATGGAACAATAAAGAACAATGATGAATCTGTGAAACACCTCCAACATGAATGAATCTGGAAGGCATTGTGCTGAGTGAAATAAGTCAATCACAAAACAATAAATACCGTATGAGACCACATTATAGAAACTTATGAAAAGATTTACGAACAGAAAGAAACAGTCTTAGGGAGGGGAGAAGTGAGGAGGGAAAAACACTAACTAGACAACAGATAAGTGGTAACTTTGGTGAAGGGTAAGCTAGTACACAATACTGGGGAAGTCAGCACAACTTGACCAAGGCAAGGTCATGGAACTTCATAGACATATCCAAACTCCATGAGGGGCCGAATGGGCTGAGGGCTGGGGACCATGGTCTCAGGGAACATCTAGCTCAATTGGCATAACAAAATTTATAAAGAAAATATTCTGCATTCTACTTTGAAGAGTAGCGTCTGGGGTCTTAAAAGCTTGAGAGAAGCTATCTGAGATACTCCACTGGTCCTACCCCATCTGGAGCAAGGGAGAATGAAGAAAACCAAAGACACAATGGAAAGATTAGTCTAAAGGACTAACGGACCACAACTACCATAGCTCCCCCAGACCAAGTCCAGCACGACTATATGGTGCCTGGCTACCATCACCAACTGCTCTGACATGGATCAAAACAGAGCTGGATAAAAATGTAAAACAAAATTCTAACTCACAAAAAAGACCAGACTTACTGATCTGACAGAGACTGGAGAAACCCCAAGAGTATGGCCCCCGGACACCCTTTAAACTCAATACTGCAGTTACTCCCGAGGTTCACCCTTAAGCCAAACATTATACAGGCCCATAAAATAAAACAAGACTAGATATGCACACCAGCCCAGGGGCAAGAACAAGAAGGCAGGAAGGGACAGGATAGTTGGTAATTGGGAACCTGAGGTCAAGAAGGGGAGAGCATTGACATGTTGTGGGGTTGGCAACCAATGTTACAAAACAATATATACATTAATTGTTTAAGAAGAAATTAATTTGCTCTGCAAACGTTCATCTACAGTACAATAATGTATGTAAAATGAAACAATAAATCAAGTTTCAGTACTCATAAAAAAAAAAGAAAATAGATTGCCTAAGGTCACACACCTAGATGGTATTTGAACATAGATTCCATTGTATACACTGCCTTCTCAAAATAAACAAGGAACTGGGAAAATCTAAGGGCAAACTATTCTTATATAAGATTTTTCTTCCCCATGATTAGGTCATTAACAACTTCTAAAGACAAAGGGTTAAAAGCTGAAGAATACAAAGGGGATTAATATTTATGAATGCCTACTAGGTAAGAATCTGTGTAAGTAATCTTTCAATCCTCATCTACCTATCATTTTCATATTGTTTCATATTTATTTAGTGAGTTTATGGGCCTTTACCCATTTTACATACCATTGTTTATTATCTGTAAACAGCAGTTATTTGAATTTTTGGAAACCATATTTGGAAATTCACGTTGCCATATTTTGGGCATTTTGTTTCCACGTTTCCTTCCGTGAACTTGACTGCATAGAAACATGTCCAAAAGGTATAACGTATCTCCAATGAGTAATCCCACAGTCATTTCAGAAAATGAAAATGGAGGTAATAGCACATCATATTCCCTTACCACTATTGCTCTAAAGCCAGATTTTAATGAGCCTGCCTCTGTGATCTGCCTGAGCATTTGTAGTCCTCAGGAGGGCCACTCTGCGGCTTCAGGCTAGAAGCAACAGAATAGAATGTCTCCCACTCATGCAAGAATACTACAGGGTATCGCTGCTTTGTGGGCAGGCTCATCAATTGTGCCACCTTGCAGGGGCCACTGCCCAAGGCAGAGCCAAGCTGGCCAAGTTTGCCAATAGACATTAAGAGCGTGTAAAATCCATCAACTTTTTTCCATCTCGTTGTGAAGAAATGGAAAACAATGCAGTAGCCAGCTACAGAGAAGCAATATTACAAACATTGATAACATTTTTCTATGGAAACCCAACCATACACCTTGGGATGTAGGGAAAGGATAGCAGGAAAGATAGAAAAGTAACAATTGAGATCATGCTAGAAAATCTATCTGTCAGCCCTCTCAACATACTGTTTGCCCAAGAAGAATAAGAGTAGGAGATATGAATCTTTTCTCAGTTTATCTCAGTTTTTCCAAGCCTCTCAGAGTGTGACAACTGGATACACTACATATGATTCTTGTGCTCAATACAAAACCTGATTTTCTTACAACACGGCCCTGAAACACAAGCCAACTCTTTCATCTGGTGCTCAACTGAAGAAAAAGTAATCTACTCCAAAGCTAGAGGAAACGCTGCCTGAACTGGAATCAGCTATGAGACAGTGTGGTGGCGTTCAACTCGGCAGCATCCTAAAGGAATTTCAGTGAGAACACTGACTACAGTTAGTTTTTCCTTTCTTGCTAACTTGAGAACCTAACCTCCACCTAAGACGCAATTCAGCTATACCAGGTTCTAAGCACCTCCGTGACAGAGCAATCCATGAGTGCTGGGCTAGTGTAGGAACTGAGGAAGTCAGTAAGATTTTAAGATGTTATGAGAACAAAAGACATGGTGAGGATATCCATTATTCTAATGTGTGGCAAGAACATTATAAGTCTGAGGCTGAACTTACTTCAAAGACCAGGAGTTCCAGGCATCACTAATAAATAAAAAAAAGATAATTCCAAGAAAGGGTTCAGGGTCAATTCTTATTTAGAAAATGACTGAAGGTGTCATACATCTGATATTAAACTTAACAGTCCTACATTTTAACTTGTCCTATTAAATAAATGTCTTTTTCTTTTCTTTTTATTTTAAGCATTCCCTAGTTGCACTTATTGTGTAGTGGAGCCCTAGTGGCACAGCGGTTAAGTGATATGGCAGTTAGAATCCACCACCCATTTCTTGGAAACCCTATGGGGCGGTTATACTCTGTCCACTAGGGTCACTATGGGTCAAAATCAGCTTGACAGCAATGCGTTTTAACTGTGTAGTGGCATGATCTGGGACGTTGTCATTATTTCTGAACCACTGGTGGTGGGCTACAGGGAAAAGAGAAAAAAAAGAAAAAAAACCCTGTTACAGTTGAGTCGATTCCAGCTCATAGCGACCCTATGGGACAGGGTAGAACTGCCCCATTGAGTTCCCAAGGAGCATCTGGTGGATTCAAACTGCTGACCTTTTGGTTAGCAACTGTGGCTTTTAACCACTGTGCCACCTTGAATGCTTTTCAGCAAAACTTTACTTATGTATGATATTAATGATATTATTTAGTAATTTCCACATTCGTTTGGATCACCTTTCTTGGGAATAGGCATAAATATGGATCTCTTCCAGTCAGTTGGCCAGGAAGCTGTCTTCCAAATTTCTTGGCATAAACGACTGAGTGCTTCCAGTGTTGCATCCGTTTGTTGAAACGTCTTAATTGGTATTCCGAGAATTCCTGAGCCTTGTTTTTCACCAATGCATTCAGAGAAGCTTGGACTTCTTTCAGTACCATCTATTCTTGATCATGTATTACCTCCTGAAATGGTTGAATGTCCACCAATTCTTTTTGGTACAGTGACTCTGTGTATTCTTTCCATATTCTTTTGATACTTCCTGCGTCATTTAATATTTTCCCCACAGAAACCTTCAATATTGTAACTCAAGCCTTCGATTTTTTCTTCAGTTCTTTCAGCCTGAGAAATGCCAAGCGTGTTCTTCCCTTTTGGTTTTCTAACTCCAGGTCTTTGCACATTTCATTATAATACCTTACTTTGTCTTCTAGAGCCGGCCTTTGAAAATCTGTTCAGCTCTTTCACTTCATCATTTCTTCCATTCACTTTAGCTACTCCATGATCAAGAGCAAGTTTCAGAGCCTCTTCTGACACCCATTTTGGTCTTTTCTTTCTTTCCTGTCTTTTTAATGGCCTCTTGCTTTTCTCATGTATGATGTCCTCGATGTCATCCCACAACTTGTCTTCAGCTATTAGTGTTCAGTGCATCAAATCTATTCTTGAGATTGTCTCTAAACTCAGGTGGGATATATTCAAGGTCATATGTTGGCTCTCGTGGACTTATTCTAATTTTCTTCAGCCTCAACTTGAACTTGCCTATGAGCAATTGATGGTGTGTTCAACAGTCAGCCCCTGGCCTTGTTGTGACTAATGATATCAAGCTTCTCCATTGTCTCTTTTCTCAGATGTACGGAATTTGATTCCTGTGTATTCCATCTGACGAGGTCCAAGTGTACAGTCACTGTTCATGTTGTTGAAAAAATGTATTTTCCGTGAAGTCATTGATCTTGCAAAATTCTATCATGAAATCTCTGGTGTCATTTCTATCATCAAGGCTGTATTTTCCAACTACCAATCTTTCTTCTTTGTTTCCAACTATCACATTCCAATCACCAGTATTGTCAATACACCTTGATTGCCTGTTTAATCAATTTCAGACTGCAGCAGTTGGTAAAAATCTTCAATTTCTTCATCTTACGCATTAGTGGTTGGTTTGTAAATTTGAATAATAATTATATTAACTGGTCTTCCTTATACGTATATGGATATTATCCTATCACTGACAGTGTTGTACTTCAAGACAGATCTTGAAATGTTCTTTTTCATGATGAATGCAATGTCATTCCTCTTCAATTTGTCATTCCCAGCATAGCAGACCATATGATTGTCCGATTCAAAGTGGCCGATGCCTGTCTATTTCAGTTCACTAATGTCTAGGATTTTGATCTTTATGTTGTCCATTTCATTTTTGACAAATTCAATTTTTCCTAGATTCATACTTGGTACATTCCACGTTCCAATTATTAGTGGATGTTCACAGCTGTTTCTTCTCATTCTGAGCCATGCCAAATGAAGGTCCCAAAAGCTTGACTCCATCCACGTCATTAAGGTCAACTCTACTTTGAGGAGGCAGCTCTTCCCTAATTGTCTTTTGAATGTCTTCCAATCTGAGGAGCTCATCATCTGGCACTATACCAGACAATGTTCTGCTGCTATTCATAAGGTTTTCACTGGTCAATTTTTGCAGAAGTAGATTGCCATGTTCTTCCTAGTCTGCCTTAGTCTGGAAGCTCAGCTGAAACCTGTCCACCATGGGTGACCCTGGTGTGATTTGAAATACCAGTGGCATAGCTTCTAGCGTCTCAGCAAAGTGCAAGCCACCACAGTGTGACAAACTGCCAGATAAGTGGGGCAAAGACATTAGACTGGAATACTAAGTGTTTTATTTCATAATGTAAAAGGTGTTCTGTGGTAAAAGAGTGCATCTCACTACACACTTTTCATAATGGCTAAAAGAATATAAGAATAAAAATTAAAACAAGACCAAGTACTGTTAGTGGAGCTTCTGTAACTCTCATATATATATTGCTGGTTGGAATGTAAAATAGTATAGCCACTCTCTAAAACATTTTGGCAGTTTCTAATAAGATTAAACATATACTTATCTTCTGACCCAGAAATTCCACTCCCAGGTATTTAATCAAGAGAAACGAGAGCTATATTCACACACACACACACACACACACACACACACACACAAACCTGTACATGAAAGTTTATAGCAACATTATTGATAATGGTCAAAAACTGGAAGCAAACCAAATGTCCTTTAGCAGGACAAACAGTGGTACATCCAAATGGTGAAATACTACTCAACAATAAAAGGGAATGAACTACTGACACGTGCAACAATATAAATGAATCTCAGATGCATTAAACAAAGTGAAAAAAGCCAGATCAAAAGACTAATAATACATGATTTCATCTATACGACATTCTAGAAAATGCAAAACTTTAGGCTCAGAAAACAAACCAGTAATTGCCAAGACTGGGGCTGGAGGGAGGGTTTGATTACAAAGAGACAGGACAAGGAAATGCTGAAAGTAACGACACTGTTCTGCCTCCTGATTGTGGTCCTGGTGACTCTGCCTTTGTCAAAACCTACATAAGTGCACACCAAAAACAAGGTGGTTATAAAATAACATTTTTTTCAACGTACATCTCAACAATAAGACTTTAATCAAAATGAAGAGATTGGCAGATTACCATGGCAGGTCAGCAGTCTGAATTTAGGCAAAGAGATAGGAGAAATGGTTCTAAGCCAAGGATGATAAGATCTAAGAAATATGGCAGCAAGAAAAGGCTCATCAGAAGAGAATTCTCTGTGAGAGAGTGTTGGTATGAGTACAGAACACTGTATCCCTTGAAAAACTGAAGCATTTCTTTATTCAAGAATCAGCTCAAATTAAAAAAAATTATTTCAGAAATGCACATCGATTTCTGTCTCTGGAATGCAGTCATGGAAAGAATTTTTCATGTAACAAATGTGTGGAGCCAGTGGGCAAAACAAAAAGAGGCAGAATTGGTTTTAAATGACCTTAGAATATTCTCCCACATTCCATAGAGTTGCTCCATATGAAAATAATTTCTAATAAAAATATTATCCAAATGCAATAGTTAAATAGTAATAGGCAAAAAGATTTATTTAAAAAAATGTATCCTCTTCTGCTAACCCCTACAATTTATTCTGTATCTCAGTGGCGTATAGCTGGCATAATGTATTGCAAAGGCTAAAATTTCAAGTGCTGCCTTTACATTTTTAAGCCTCATAGGATTCCGAAGGCCTAACCAGGAGTTTCTGTGCTATCTCCAGATACGTCCCCCACCCACAGGGAAAGGCTCTTCATGTGGCTGTTTTTCCTTTCAGCCAGACCAGCTGCACTACTAAATGGGGTCCTCCACCTAAGGAGTTTCACTTCTGTGCAGCCCGCAGGACTATTCAAACAAACAAATCACACTCTCCTGCAGGAATCTGGGGTCACTCCATCTTCTTGTTACTACAAAACTGGCCTCCCACAGCCCCTGCTGGTTTACTCTATTCCTGAATTCAACCCCCACGTAACCCTGTGTGCCATGTGGTATCCTCCTTCCCTGGACTGTGAATATTTGTGATAAGCTGCTGTCAATCTCATCTGCCCATTGTTAGGTGTCATGTGTACTGCCATCTCATACTATTTAGGGTAAGGGATACCTCCTTCAGCAACAGGGTAAATAGAACATGGTAAGAAAACATACCTAACAAGAGAGAACAGGAAGAAGTAGATTTCAGATGGGAACAGGATCTGAGAGTCCAGCATAGCCTAACCTGATAAATCAAAGTAGATGAAGAATTAAGAAGCTTGAAAAGCAGCTTAGAGATCGTCTAAGGATTCCTCTCATTTTACAAATAAGAAAAATTGTGCCCCAGAGATATTATAAGTGACTTGCCCAAAGTCACAGAGTAATTAAATTTTAGGGTCTGGTCTGTTTCTAAGTCCAGCATTTTTGTTTTATTGTTTTGTTTTGTTTTCCAACAAAAGTATGATTTACTCTTCCTTCTAAGGAGGGATAAAAAAGACCTAAAAGTACAATTTAAATGCTGTAAGTTACAATGGGGGAAAACATGTGTGCTTAGAAATTTTAGTAAAGTGGCAAAATGTAATCCTTTCTAAAGAGTGTTCTAGTACTAATAAAGTAATTTTGTAATTTTCAAGATTCAGTCAAATGACAAAAAAATCCATTATTAGTTCTAACACAAGCTGGGTGTCTCCCACCCACCTTACTTATATCAACACCAACAAGAAGAGAGGAGGGGACTCTGTCACGTTTGCACAAAGGAATGTATGGCAGGCTTTATATTTGAGTTGTGAAATGAAATAGAACTCATAAACATTGACATCCTAGGCATTAGTGAGCCAAAATGGACTGGTATTTGGCATTTTGAATCTGACAATCTTACAGTCTACTATGTCGGGAAAGACAAATTGAAGAGGAATGGCGTTGCATTCATTGTCAAAAAGAACATTTGAAGATCTATCCTGAAGTACAATGCTGTCAGTGATAGGAAAATATCCACACCCCTACAAGGAAGACCAGTTAATACAACTATTGTTCACATTTATGCACCAACCACTAATGCCTAAGATGAAGAAATTAAAGACTTTTACCAACTTCTGCAGTCTGAAATTGATCAAACATGCCATCAAGATGCATTGATAATTACTGATGGTAGGAATGTGAAAGTTGGAAACAAAGAAGAAGGATTGGTGGTTTGAAAATATGGTCTTGCTTATAGAAATGACCCCAGAGATCACATGATAGAATTTTGGAACACCAACGACTTCATTGCAAATACCTTTTCTCAACAATGTAAACAGTGACTATACACGTGGGCCTTGCCAGAGGGAATACACAGGAATCAAATCGACTTCATCTGTTGAAAGAGACAATGGAAAAGTTCAATACCATCAGTCAGAACAAAGCCAGGGACCAACTGTGGAACAACCTTCAACTACTCATCCACAAATTTGAGCTGAAGTTGAAGAAAATTAGAACAAGTCCACGAGAGCCAACATACGAACTTCAGTATATCCCACCTGAATTAGAGAAAATCTCAAGAATAAATTTGATACACTGAATACTATGACCAAAGACCAGATGAGTTGTGGGAAGACATCAAGGGCATCATACATGAAGAAAGCAAGCGGTCCTTAAAAAGAAAGAAAAGACCAAAATGGATGTCAGAAGAGACTCTGAAACTTCCTCTTGAAGGTCGAATAGCAAAAGCAAAAGGAAAAAATGATAAAGTCAAAGAGCTGAGCAGAAGATTTCAAAGGCCAGCTCTAGAAGAGAAAGTAGAGTATTATAACCAAATGTGCAAAGAACTGGAATTAGAAAACCAAAACGGAAAAACATGCTTGGCATTTCTCAAGCTGAAAGAACTGAAGAAAACCTTTAAGCCTCGAGTTGTAATATTGAAGGATTCTATGGAGGAAATATTAAATGACACAGGTAGCATCAAAAGAAGATGGAAGGAATACACAGAGTCACTTTGCCAAAAAGTGACTTGGAAAAAAAAAAAGTGGTTGAAACAACTATTCAGCCATTTCAGATGTAAGATATGAAGAACCATCGGTACTGAAGGCAGAAGTCCAAGCTGAACTGAAGGCATTGATGAAAAACAAGGCTTCAGGGATTGACAGAACACAAAATGAGATGTTTCAACAAATGGATGCAGCGCTGAAAGCACCACTCATCTATACCAAGAAATTTGGAAGACCATTCCCGGGCCAACCAACCGGAAGAGATCCATATTTGTGCCCACTCCAAAGAAAGGTGACCCAACAGAATGCAAAAATTATCAAACAATATTAATATCACACACAAGTAAAATTTTGTTGAACATCATTCAAAAGCAGTACATCAACAGGGAACTGCCAGAAGTTCAAGCCGGACAGAGAAGTAGATGTGGAACCAGGGATATCACTGCTGATGGCAGATGGATCCTGGTTGAAAGCAGAGAATACCAGAAAGATATTTACCCGTGTTTTATTGACTATCCAAAGGCATTCAACTGTGTGCATCATATCAAATTATGGGTAACATTGAGAAGAATGGCAATTCTTAATTGTGCTCATGAAGAATCTGTACTTAGACCAAGAGCCAGTTGTTCAAACAGAGCAAGGGGTTACTGTGCGGTTTAAAGTCAAGAAAGATGTTTGTCAGGGTTGTATCCTTTACCATATTTATACAATCCGTATGCTGAGCAAATAATCCAAGAAGTTGGACTATATGAAGAAGAACACAGCACCAGGATAGGAAGAAGACTCATTAACAACCTGCCACATGCAGATGACACAACATTGCTTGCTGAAAGCAAAGAGAACTTGAAGCATTTACTGATGAAGATCAAAGACCACAGCCTTCAGTATGGATTACACCTCAACATATAGAAAACAAAAATCCTCACCACTGGACCAATAAGCAACGTTGTGATAAACGTAGAAAAGATTGAAGTTGTCAAGGATTTCATTTTACTTCAATCCACAAGCAACATCCATGGAAGCAGCAGTCAGGAAATCAAACAACACATTGCATTGGACAAATCTGCTGCAAAAGACATCTTTTAAGTGCTAAAAAGCAAAGCTGTTACTTTGAGGACTAAGGTGGGCCTGACTCAAGCCATGGTGTTTTCAATCGCCTCATTTGCATGTAAAAGCCAGACAATGAATAAGGAAGATGGAAGAAGAATTAATGCCTGCGAGTTTTTTATGGTGTTTCAAAGAATATTGAATATACATACCATGGACTGCCAAAAAAAAAAAAAAGCCAAAAGAACATACAAATAGTCTTGGAAGAAGTACAACCAGAATGCTCATTAGAAGCAAAGATAGCAAGTCTTTGCCTCACCTACTTTGGGCATGTTATTAGGTGGGACCAGTCCCTGGAGAAAGACATCATGCTTGGTAATGTAGAGAGTTAGCAAAAAAGAAGAAGATCCTCAATGAGGCTGTTTGACATAGTGGCTGTGACAATGGGCTCAAGCATAACAACAATTGTGAGGATGGTGCAGGGCCAGGCAGTGTTTACTTCTATTGTACATAAAAAAAAAAAAAAAATTGTACATAGGGTCGTTAAAATTCGGAACCAACTCAACAACACCTAACAACAATAATATTTAACTTGATGCTTTATATTTAATTTGTGTAAATAAATATCAATTCTTGATATGCACCTATTTATGCCTATTTTAAAAAAATTGTACTTTCTCTGAATAGAGGACAGACAAGGCTCTGATAGATGAGGTAAGAGGTTAAGACCAGAGATGGCCCTGTTTCTGGGGATACCGATCCTATACCTTCAATGTGTGGTTCTTCAAAGACTGTGAAACTATTGTGAAACTATTGACAGGAGAGACACTCAGCCTGTCTAAGAATTGATAATGGATTTTTTTTTTCACTTGTTCGAGTAATGAAAACTATAGTTATTAGTTACAGTACACTTTAGAAGGGATCGCGCTAATTTTGGTTCACTGACCTAATGAATGGGTTGCTGATCAATACAAATATTTTCTTGTTTATGGGCTTTTATACATGTTCTTCAGTCTCTGGGAAGCTGCAAGAACAAAGTGTCAAGAAAGGACCAATCATGTAAGAGTCAAATGACAGCATTGACTTTGCAGAATTATCTATCAGCCATCCTTGAGCGAGCACAAGAAAGCCCAACTTGTCAGATACTTATACAGATCAACATCAGAAAAAATTCCTCTGCAGTCATTTGTTGCCCCTTTCCTCCTAACTCCATACTTGCACAGTATAAAATTCCAGCTAAACTCCATCAAATTAACAACAGTAATTTAAAATGAAGGATGATGTTGTTTTATAAAAGTAATCGCCAATGGTAGATTTAATGGTGGAAGGGGGAAGCTGAAGCTCAGGTTCTTAGATGTTCTTACACCTTTGCTTAATTGTATTTTGTTTCTCTCCACATTAGAATTGAAGCTCTGTGAGAACAGGGTTGTGGACTGTATTGTTCATGCCGTATCTCTAGGGTCTAACAATATTTATTGAAGGAATGCACTGATCAAATAATAATGTGGAAATCTTTGACTGAGATAAACTTCAGGTCCTTTTATTATTATTGTTGTTAGGTGCTCTTGAGTTGGCCCCCAACTCACAGCAAATCCCATATACAACAGGATTGGACCATTGTGATCCATAGGGCTTTCACTGGCTGATTTTTTCAGAAGTAGATTGCCATGCCTTTCCTCCTAGTTCATCTTAGTGTAGAAGCACTGCCAAAACCTGTTAAGCATCACAGCAACACACAAGCCTCCACTGACAGGTGGGTGTGGCTACGCTTGAGGTGCGTTGGTTGGGAATGGAACTGGGGTCTCCTGCACGGAAGGTGAGAATTTTAGGTCTCCATAAAAAGAGATAATAAATGTAAACATTTTTGTGAAGAGGTAGACTAATACACGGAGACCCTGGGTGCCCCAAATAGTTAAATGCTCAGCTACTAGCAGACAGGTTGGAGCTTTGAACTGTAAAAAGATGACAAGTTTTGCATTATGAAAACAAAGAGTTCTCTTACCTAGGATACTAAAGGCCACCTTGCTAACTGTTGCTAAAAATCTACACACTGCAACAAATAAATTATCTTTTAGCTATGCTATAATTTCAGAAGTAGCTTCTTTGTTTCATATAATTGTTTCTAGGTTACCAGGCCCATTGAAACCAGAAAGCCTGGTTCATTAGCTGTCACTTAAAACTTACTTTTTTAGAAAACAATTGAAATTAATAAACACATTCTATTTTTAAAACTAATGAACATATCTTGTTTTCAAGATTAATAAACATCTTTTTTTTTTTTCCCCAAGACTGATGAACATATCCTGTTTTCAAAACTTTAGAGGCCCTGTAACCAAGACTCACGGATGTTGTGATTGCTTTGTAACTGTTTAGCAAAGTTGCTTAAATGTCAATCAATTGGAAATTCTGTTCAAAACTTCCTGGTAACATTATATAGAAGCACCTTAAAAATCCTGATTAATCACTCTTACTCAGTAAATGGTGTGTTGCCCAATTGCGTATCATCTACTAAGCCTGCATAGCAATGTATTAGTGGCGTTTGGAGTTGTTTTTTTTTTTTTTTTTTACAGAACCCACCCAGAGGTGCCTCAGAAGACAGGCCTGGCTATCTGCTTCTGAAGGTCACAGCCTTGAAAACTCCTTGGAGCAGTTCTACTCTGCACACACGGGGTCTCCATGAGTTGGAATTGACTTGACAGCACCCAACAACAATAGACTAACACAAAAATGAAAAATACGGTAATTATCATTTCAGACTGAGCACATTCACCTTTGGGACACATTGTCCACACCCCGTTAGCTTTAAGACACCAGTGACAGTTGTCTATGCCAATGATTTTAATACTCATTACATCACTCTCAATATTAGTGATTCTAAATAAGAAATCTCATGACATTTTGACAGAAGGCCGCCTATAAATTGTCTGAATTATACATGCAAACAAACCTGAATTAATATCAAAGGCAAAGGAGATCTGCTTCTCAGAGGGCAAGAAGGGAATAGATACAAGTTTATCATTTAATACTTTGGCAAAGGCTTCTGCTGGGAGATTTTTAATGTTCTTTTCAGTATTCAATCAAACAACTGTCTGAAGAGGATGTTGTGATTTGGGTAATAATTTTCTCAAACACATTTACATCCCTAATTTCTTTTTGAACTGAGTCAATCAACATGCCATTTGGGATGCACCTGGAGGCAACTTGTTTGAGTTATTTATTTATTTATTTATTTTTGGAAAGTGAGAACTACTCCACATCCATTTGCACTTGAACTGCCTGTAAATACTTCCCCAAGTCCCCCAGCTCTACAGCAAGACAACAAAGGAAACAGGCATTTTCCGTCGGTGCTTTTTGATTTCCATATTTCACAGGCTGGAGAATATAATAGAGGATGAACTCAAGTCTCTTTGGGGTCACTCGCTGGAATGCAGATGAAGAGGCTGTTTTTTATATTTTCAAACGCTTTCCCAGTCTACGACAACGCCCCTGACAGCCATGTTTGCATGCCGTACTGCCTTATGGGAGTTTCTCCCAGTTTTCATTCAAATGTAAAGTGGGGATAAATACCACAGCTCTTCAGTGACCTATTAAATGCTTAGCCCAGAAATCCTGTTTTTCAATTTCATTGCTTCTCCCCTCATTCTCATTAGAGTCCCCAGACCTTCTGCCCCGGGACTCAGAGCTAGAGGCTTCCTTTAAATATTTTAATTGAGGCTCAGGTTGGAAATAACAAGGTATTCCTCAGCTACCTGAGGGAGAATATCAAAACCCAGCGCCTAAGCTGCTATGTTCAGACAACCAGCTCCTCATGGTTTCTTAAAGAACCCCTGCGATGTGGCCCAAGACCCCTTTTCTAGCTTTATCTCCCACAGCTCACAGGCATGAATCTTAACGTCTAGCCATTTCAGAACAATTTCACCTGCGTGATTATGCTCTGCGCTTATCTCATGCCCGTGCTTTTGTTCACACGTGGCCCTCCTCTTGGGTCACACACGGTCTATCTCAGCCTACTCAAATCCTATTCATTCTTCAAGAGCCATTGCAGATGGAATCATTAGCCTTTTACTTCTGATCCTCTGTCTAGATACAAGGTAAAAATTGAATTAATTTTTTACAGCTGCATGAGCAAACACTGCTATACTCTGAAATATAGGTATAGGTAGTGCCCTGGGGGGCATAAGCCCCAGAAACAAAACAGTGGCTAACCTGCTTTTCCATAGAAAAAAGAAAGGCTTTGAGCAAGAAGTGGCATAGAGATCTTAGAGGGAAAAGACCAGTCACCTAACAGTAACAGAGTAGCCACATAATACAGTAGCCAAATGATATTTTTAAGAGTGGAGAAACCAAATTCGGGTTCAAGTTGTTTACATGGCTATTGTCTTAGGTTGAGAATTGCTCCCAGTGCACTCAGGAGAAACTGGAAAAGAGGGGGAAGGAACCAGGAGGGAGAATGGGAAGCCAGGCGCAGGAACAATTTCAGAAGAAGACCAATCAGGCTAGCATTGGCCATGACCTCCCTCGGGGGATATAGATGTGCATCAGCTTCCTGCTCTGGATTGGTCCTGGTAAAGGGCTCCAGTGACCCAAAGGTAGTCAGTCCTCTGAGGAAGAATGAAGGGGCAAGTCAACAGGAGTGAAGCAGACACAGGCTGGGAGGATGGAGGAAGAAGTGACTAATAGATATCAAGATGGTACCAGAAAGAGGGATCACCCTTTATCTCTGTAAAACTCATGCCCAGCCCCTAGCCAGGACCTGGTGTATATCGTTAGCAGCCCAGGCAGGGGCCCTAACTCATGGCGACCCCATACACAATGGGGGAAATGCTGCCTGGTTCTGTGTCATTCCAATGATTGGTTGTAAATCAGACCGTTGTGATCCATAGGTGTTTCACTGGCTGGTTTTTGGGAAGTAGATTGCCAGGACTTTTCTCCTAGTCCATCTTAGTCTAGAAGCTCTGCTGAAGCCTGTTCACCAGCATAGCAAACGTCCATTAACAGGCTGGTGGTGGCTTCACATGAGGTATATTGGCCTAGAATCAAACCCAGGTCTCCCTTCTAGAAGGGGAAAATTCTACCACTGAAACACCAAAATCCCCACCTGGTATACAAACCCATACCCATTGCTATCCAGTCCATTCCAACTCAAAGAGACCCTACAGGACATAGTAGAACTGCCACCACAGGGTTTTCCAGGCTGTAAATCTTTACAGGAGCAGACTGCCACATCTTTCTCCCACAGAGTGGCTGATGGATTCAAACAGCTGACATTTCTGTTAGCAGCCCAGCGCTTGATCACTGCACTGCCGGGTCTTCTCGCCTAGTGTATTAATTAAAAAAAAAAAAAAAGCCTGTTGCCGTCAAGTCAATTCTGACACATAGCAATCGTATAGGACTTGATAGAACTGCCCCATAGGGTTTCCAAGGAGCAGCTGGTGAGTTTGAACTGCTGACTTTTTGGTTAACAACCAAACATTTAACTACTTTACCACCAGGGTTCCTACACCTGGTGTGTAAACCCAAAAAAACCCACTGTCGTCGAGTCGATTCCGACTCATAGCGACCCTATAGGACAGAGCAGAACTGCCCCATAGAGTTTCCAAGGAGCGCCTGGCGGATTTGAACTGTGGACCTCTTGGTTAGCAGCCGCAGCACTTAAGTGGTGTATAACCAAAAAATAAACGAAACTGGTGTAAGTGCTAAATAGAGGTTAAGCAAATAAATGACATGTTTTTCTGTATTTTACTAAGATTCACATGCATAAGCAAGGCAGAAAATCAACCATTCTTAGGAGTACTTTTTTGATGCTTCTCTGGAGCACAGCTGTTGGAAAATATTTGTGAAAAGGAAGCGTTCTGAAAATATTTTCATGGTTACTTGACAGATAATTTCTTTTATAGAACTATATGATAAAATTAAAGTTGTTAGTCTTTTGCCAGAAAATTTTGTGAGAGATTTTCCTACCAGTAAGTAGGGAGAAAAGCCATAATCAAAATAACTGCAAGAAATATAAAATGTACGTCACCGAAACAGAAAGCTCTTCCAATCTCTCACACACGCTCACAAATACACTCACACGCAAAAGACTTTTGTTTATTTAAAAAAACAAATTATATAAAAAAAAATTTTTTTTTTTTAATATACTCACTGTAAAATACAAATAAGTTAATATCAGGGTGTCAGGGAAACCTAAGTGTCTTAGTTGTCTGGTGTTGCTATAACAGAAATACCACAAGTGGATTGCTTTAACAAAGAGAAGTTTATTTTCTCACAGTAAAGTAGGCTCAAAGTCCAAATTCAGAGTGTCGGCTCCAGGGGGATGGATTTCTCTCTCTGACGGCCTTCTCATCAATCATCCCCCAGCCTAGGAGTTTCTGTGAGCAGGAACCCTGGGTCCAAAGGACCGTCTCTGCTCCCAGCACTGCTTTCTTTTCTTGGTGGTATGAGGGCCCCCCTCCCATCTCTCTGTTTGCTTTTCTCTTTTGTATCTCAAGAGATTGCCTCAAGACACAATCCAATCCTGTAGATTGAGTCCTGCCTCACTAACACAACTGCCACCCATCCTCCCTCATTAACATCATAGAGGCAGGATTTACAGGATACAGCAAAGTCACACAATACTGGGAATCATGGCCCAGCCAAATTGATACACATGTTTTGGGGGGAAGGGGAGACATAATTCGATCCATGACACTAAGCTACAATTTTAAATGTACTTTTTCTACGAAGGGTCCGCAAAGTAAGGAAATATATTTGTATGTACATGTGAGGAAAGATATCTGTAGGGAAAATGTTTAGAATGGTACCTGATTTTTCGAAGAATCATACGAGTAGTATGTAACTTTCAGAGCATAGTATTCTTGCCAATTTCTCAAAATGCTGTGACTATATTTTTTGGCAGGTAAGAAAAAAAAAATTTTTTTTTTTTTTTTTTAAGAAGGACTGGATTACTTCATACGATGGTTAAGGAATTGCTCAACCATCAGGGACAGGTCCCTATCATCAACAGAATCAGGTCCCAGCTCTTTCACCAGCTGTCCCCAACCTGTCTCTCCAGCCATACTTCCTGCCTCTCTGCCTTGAACTCAGCTTACAATGGAGCCACCCAAATTATTCACGCTTCCTCTAGCCATCTGGGCCATGCTGTGGTGTGCCTAGATACCTTTCCACTCCCTGTTTCTTCTACCAGGCATATCCTTGCCCCTCTTATGGCATTCATCCTTCGGGAACCACCTCAAATAGGCTCATTGAACCCTTGGTATACCAAGGCAGGTAAAAAATGCCTTTGTGCTTCCAGAATTTCTTGCGTGTTCCATCTAATGGGACATTTGTCATATTGTATTGTAATCGTGTAGTGTATGAACTTTCTAAGGCTAGGGATCGCATCTTTCTTATCTTTGTTTGCCCAGGTGCCTGTTTGCCTGACACATAGCAAGTTTTCAATGAATTTGCCTTATATAGCCTTTTTATTTTAGAAGTAGCCACAATATGAAATCTTTGGACAGATAGAATGTAGATTATTTGTTATTTTAAGTATACTCAAAGGCATTATAAATACAACAACAAAAATCTTTCCCAAAAGGGAACAAGGATTAAGGGGTAAATCAAAAACAGTGGAGAGTGATACAATAAAATATTAATCTAAATACTTAAATATGTTAAAAGTTTCATCAAAATGGAAACACACAATAAGGGCTTAACTTGAAACATGGACATGAAATTATTTCCTGGACT
Source organism: Loxodonta africana (assembly GCF_030014295.1). NCBI lineage: Eukaryota > Metazoa > Chordata > Mammalia > Proboscidea > Elephantidae > Loxodonta > Loxodonta africana. Next base: position 31,187,420 of record NC_087347.1, on the reverse strand, counting down.
TCAGCAGGTGCTAGAGGGTGGAGCCAGTGTCTGGGGATGGAAAGAAGCATAACCAGATATATGTCCCGTCTGGGGAAGATTGTTGGGGATGGGGAGGTGGAGGAGGAGTCCAGTCAAGCGGTCAATGTCAGGAGGTTCAACAAGAGATAAGGGGCGGGTGTTGCAGTAGACAGGAAGAGACTGGGGATGGCTAGTCTAGAGCAAGTAATACTCAGAGGTCTAGCTAGGCAGGCAGCTGATAGACATCAGGAAGCTCAGGAAACAGGAAACAGTGTCCCAGACCTGAGACTAGAGTTCAAGGGCAGGACTTCAGGCCCTTACAGAGGCTTACAAGGCAGTCTTAGTGAAACAGGAGCACCAAGCAAGCTATCAAAACAGAAACTCAGGCAAAAGGTAACAAGATAGGAATATAGAGCCTGGAATTAGGGTATGTGATGGAAGATTTATCAAGGCACAGCCTAACACAAAATTACCATGCCAGGGCACAGTGCCACCATTGTACTCATGATGTTGAGTCACTGGTTCTCCTCAGCAAGGACTCTCAGGATTCTCCCAATGAAGGAGAGCGTTGATCCCAGCCAGAGGTGGGCTAAACTTGCTGTGAGGGATCAAGAGTTTAGGTGAGGCCAGAGAGAGGAGTCAGGGAGCCAGAAAAATCAGGATAGGTTTCAAAGGAAGGCAGTGAGGGCATTCCCAGGGAAGGCTGGCTGCTCTCTTTAACATGCTGAAGGATATTTGGATTGTGCAAATGCTGGAGAAGTTGATGCATGACTCACGTTGGAGATGGAAATGAGGGAAGGTCCAAGCTGCCTGCTAAAGTCAAGGGCCTGAAGAGCAAAAAGGCTTTGAGTTTTTGGAAGGTGAGGGAGAAAAAAATGCTTTAAAGAAGATTAGTTGATTCATAGTTAAGCAACTGTGAAACTGTACATCAAAGACTCTAAGAGGATAGAAGAGAGAAGATTAAAAAAAAAAAATCAAGTACAGAGCTTATAAAAAAAGGCACACCCAACACATCAGTACGGTTTGTTTTGACACCACCTTATGACCCAGTAGATATTTTGATCCTGTTTAAGATATTTGAAGCAGAATTATACAGACATGATCAACTATCATGAAGAAAGTGTTTTCAGTAGCCTATTCCATTAAGTAAATTTGATCATTTAATCAATTTTCTATAATGCACAGCTAATCAATTTTTTTCTTTATTTTTATCTTTAACTGAAATTACTTTTATTGAGATTGATTCTTTCCAAACTCTGAAATGATGATTGTTCTATAGGCTTTATTGAGAACATCATGTTTTCCCAATATGGCTTCCACTTCTGTGATTTTTCTCTGGCGGCCCTTCTAATAAGGCCAATTTCCCCGGGTCAAATTTGATGTACCTAAACTTCTTCAAAAAGATTTGATTCTGTTATCAGTTTTTAGTTAATGATATACCTTATCATGTGAAATTTCAGTCCCTGTTCGTTTTATTTTATGATGACTCTTGTTATTGGTGAAAGAGTAAAAGGGGCAGTCAAAAGGTCCTTCGGTGATGGAGAGGCAGTTCAGCTTAGGGAATATGCCCTCTCTCTCCCGAAAGAAACCATGTTCTCATAATGGAGAAGAAAACTAGGCCAAGATTTCCCAAAAACAGAATAAAATGGCAGAGTGTTTAGGTCAGTGGGGATTTTGCCTGCTACCTACAAAGGGAAAATTCCTACTTCTCCAGAGTTGAAGGATATCTCAGCTTTGATTTTAGGAAGAGCCAACAAAAACTGTAGCAACAGAGGAAGTGTTTTGGAGGATTTTGTCTTAGAAAATTAATAGAGTGATACTCAAGTTTGTCAGGCATAAACTAGTTTATCTCAAGGTAGTCATGGCAAGGCACACAAGTAAGACCTCACAACATTCATTTAGAACTAGAGAATCAGAATTAACAATTAAATGATAGTTCAATAGGTAGAGTCCAATCTTTAGACTTCAGGCTTTTACTTTTAGAAACAGGTCTTGGGAAGAAGGCTTAACCATGGCTCAAACTTGGCAGAGGTTCCTTGTAGTTAGGGTCCAAGGTTGGCAGCAGTAGACAGAATCTCAATTCCAACCCTGCCTTCATTGAGTGAGGAGAAATTTAGTGTTTATATGTGAATTTGTCACCTTGGCTCCACACGACAACGGCCAATGTGATGTCGAAAACTGTTATGTTATGTCTTTTTTCCAGGGTTAGAGAGCAACTGAATGATGCATCTTTTCTTTAAGGTTAGATATTAGGGAGGTTGTTTAAAAAAAACAAAAACCAAACCCACTGCCATCGAGTAGATTCCGACTCATAGTGACCCTATAGGACAGAGTAGAACTGCCTCACAGGGTTTCCAAGGAATGCCTGGTGAATTCAAACTGCCAAACTTTTGGTTAGTAGCTGTAGCTCTTAACCACTATGCCACCAGGGTTTCCAGGGAGGTTGTTCAGAGATTTATTATGCTCTCTTGTGTCACAACATGCTGGATCAAAGTGAACTTAAAAGTTGTCTAAATTTTTACATAGTTAGAATTTTTGAAATTCTAAGTTCAAAACTTTCTAAATAACTTTCCAGTGGCTTACACGTTTCTAATGACTTATAGTTAAGTCAAAGATGCCTATGTATTTTGAAAGCATAATAGTGACTTATACCTTATGGGATTTAAGATCATAGAAACATACAGAACAGGGAGAAATATTATGAACTTCATAATGAAAGAAAAAAATTTTTTTTTCCTTTCAGAAGAAAAAAGAAAAAGAAGACAACACCAACCCCAGTAACAAAGACCTTACAGAGGGGCCTCGTGAGGTTCAAGGGGAAGAGGAGGAACGGTGTCTAAAAGGGGCGGTTTCAGGCTTTATGTCTAGTCCAGACTGTAGAGTCTTCATTTGATAAAAATAGGTGCACTTGATTTAATAAGAGAACGGTTGACTTCATGGGGAGGAAAACCACACTGAAGGAAAAGGCAGAAAGACTGATGACCCAGAACATGGTCTCAGGGAGAAAAATTCCCCACTTATGCATCAAGTGATATCTGTGAAAGGTTAATCTTGGCAAACTGCAAAGAGGAACCTGGGCTTTGGATTAGATGAGTTAAAAGGGAGCGAGAAATAGGTAAGAAGAAAGGTAGATTTTTTGCAAGACCAAAATTTTGTTCAAGTGTTAACCCGCTGCCATTGAGTCGATTCCTACTCATAGCAACCCTATAGGGCAGAGTAGAACTGCCCTGTAGAGTTTCCAAAGAGTGCCTGGCGGATTCAAACTGCTGACCTTTTGGTTAGCAGCTGTAGCACTTAACCACTACCAGGGTTTCCTGGTCAAGTGTTAGGACTCAAGAATTCTATACACAGTCTCATTTTTATGTATCAGCCTTTTATCTTAGCTTCACATATAAAGGCAGCTTTGGTTTTTCTCTTTTTTAGATTTTTTTTTTTTTTTAGTGTAAATGTTTGTGTTTTAGGCACTTATTGCAGGACTTTTTACTATTATCAACATTTTGGTGGAATGACCCTTTCTTGAACGTCACATGTAAATTCATTTTAAATTTATTCCCCAGTAAAGTTCCTAAATGTACAAGGTCAAGTACAATATCATTCCAATTTTCACAGTACAGTTGTGTAAATAGTATCTAATTTGCATTAACGAGTAGACTGCTACTTTCTTTGAAAATTTTAAACTACAAAATACCCACACTTTCTTGATTTTTTCTAATGATCTTGTCCATTCAGGCCACATCTACCTACAGGCTTCATGTTTACAAACTGACCTTTTTATACAGTGCTGGTGGTTGGCTGGCCAGCAGGCAAAGTCGTGTTCATCCTTTAAAATAAATCAATTTGATACTCCAGATAGGACCTGTATATACAGCTAGGATGAGAAAAAAAAAAAAAAAAAAATGCTGAATAGTCTAAAATGTCTAAGATAGTCTAAAATGTCTAAAATAGCCTAAAATGTCTAAAATAGTCTAAAATTCCTCAGGATCTTTAATTACCCTGCAGAGCATGTTTCAATACACAGATTATTATATGTAACTAGATGCTTAATTCCTGTTATAATTGTTGTCTTTAATTCCAAATTCTTTAGGAATGGGTCTCGAATTACATATTGAGAAATGTTACTTCACCTTCTATTCTCTCAAGTGAACAGTTCAAATAATCATATTTAAGCCTCAGACAAACAATACAGCTATATGAGAATGGTGTGTGTTATATATTTGGTACATCACTTTGAAACTGCCAGGAACCAAAATATGGCAAAAAATCAGAAGAAGAGAGGTACGGAGAGACAGAATTTGATTCTGAAAGATTTCACAGAGAATTAGTTTGGTAGACCCAAAATGAAATATTGTATTTATCCTAACTTCTAAAATCCTACTCCTACCACTTTAAAAAAAAAAGGTGACTAACAACAGTATACAGTTTATGATTATCCAAGTTTCTTTTGTTTTTCTTCTTTCTTCAGCCTACTGTCTGTCTTTTACTGATATTTGGCTATTTGCTAAATTTCACTGAAAATCATTAACAATCCAGCTTGTGAAGAACAGCCAGAAAGAAGAGCGTGACTTAGGCGAGCTGGGACTTTCCCCAGGCCTGCCCCGAAGTCAGGAGGTCAGGAGGTGTGTGGGCAGCCTGGCTCCAGCCAGGAGGTGCAGGAGTAGAGAAAGAAGCACAGTTGGTCACCCAGAAATGAGAGAAGCTGCATAATAGACTGATGTATGCAGAAAGCCAATTCATGCACAATTAGGACATTTGTGAGCTATTTAAAGGAATAGGGTACAGAAGTCTTTATTGTGTAAAATTATGCAGGGACAGTAGCCTGCAAGTTTGTTTGCTATATTAGCAGTCTCACACACACACACACTCACACGTGCAAATTATTTAAAGAGGCATTTTATATTCTCTCCAGCTTCTTAAACATTGCGGTTTTATTTTTCATTGTTGTAAAAATATATATAGCACGACGCTTGCCAATTTGACATTTTCACATGTACAATTTTTAGTGATATCAATTAGAGTAGGTGGCCTGGATGAGTTCCTATGATGCTTTACCTATGTAGCATTCTCTAGAGCAATAGGATATTTTTCCTTTTTTGCCCCAACTTTTTTAAAATGCAAACATTTCACCACATGCTCTATGGCAATGTCTTCTCGTCCACTGGGTAGACAAAAGAGAGTGTGAGAAAATTTGAAATGAAACCAATAACTGGCGTGAGTATAAAGGATTTTGTGGGTGTGTGTTTTGTTTTACTTTGACATCTTTAAGAAATTTAGCCAGCAGCTTATAAGGTACCTTGGTGTTGCAAGCACTTAGCTGCTAACCAAAGGGTTGGTGGTTCAAACCCACCAGCTACTCTGGGGAAGAAAGATGTGGCAGTCTGCTTCCATAAAGATTTACAGCCTTGGAAAACTACTTTTGACATAAATGACCAGTCTGCTGTATGCCAGCTTACTCTTCTGAATCTTTTTTCTGCCACATGGTCTTACTCAGGATATACAGACAGAGTGTGTCTATGCCCCAGAGAGGAGAGCTGTGTCTGTCACCATATTTGTCAACATCATATCTAAGTAAGGGAGCACTCAACAAGCATGGAGACTGACAAACCCAATGGGAATTCTTGTTTTTGTTTTACCTGGGTTATACTATGTCATGCAACCAAAACAACCACCTTGTTTGATGGTCTGGAATTCTGGGGATGTGAGTGCTACTCTGTCTAACCTCACCTATAACTTTTCTTTAACCAGTTTATTTAGGAGAATCCACTCCTCCCTCCTCTTATCCTAATTATAATTTCAAAGCTAGTGTTGTAGCTGACTTGCTTCCTTTAACATATTTGTGGTTCTGCAGTTCTCTCCTGACCGTGACCAGTGTTCAGCCTTAGGCAGAGGCTGGCAACCCAGTGCTCAACCCAGTGCTGTTGAGTCTGGCAGAGGCTGGCAGGTGAAGTCTAATGATGTTAGACCAGAAGCTCTTGACAAGTCAACAGACTGGTCAAAAATTATCTCCAGTTTTAAAGTTTACCTGGTAAAGGAATGATATAAGACAACAATTGCCTCCTTTTCTGTTCCTGCTCACCTGAAAACCAAAATACTTAGAGATGGAGAGGGCAAAATGGCAATGAAGGGAAAGCAATGGGCTGTGGTGTACAAACTACTGAAAGTCACAAACTACTGACTCAAGCCTTAGTTCAACTATTAATTAGCCATACGACCTTTGACTAATTGCTTGACATCTTATGATCTCAATTTCGTCTCTCTTCATCTTTTTCCTTTTTCCATAGATTACCGTATTTTTTCATAAATAACTGGCTCCTTCTGTGGTTGTTTGCCAACTACACCAGCGCTTTTGGAGACACCTCATGGGGGGAGGGTGTGGTTGGCGAAACGCATAGAAGGTGCAATGTTATTTGCGTAAAAATACAGTCCTACTATATTGTACTATTATGTTGACAGCGTGTTAGATGATGGAAAGAGACATGTCTGTAGGAATAGGTTTGACAAGTTTTGATAATCTACTGGATGTGGGGGATAAGAACAGGAAGAATCAAGAATAACTCCCAGCTTCTGTCTTGGGACCTGTTGAGTGTGGTAGCAGTTACTAAGATAGGGAATATAGAAAAAATAGAAGTTTTGAAGGGTAAAGAGGAAGCAGGAAAAATGTATTTGACATGTTAACTTTAATTATAGATTCCTTTCCCCCAGAAATATGTCTCTGCATCCCCAATTCCAAAAAGAGTAGAGAAAACTAAAACTACAGAAATTAAATGTCTCATACTCATTTCATTAGTGGCATATTGTTCCGACTGACATTCTTTTTGTTTCCTTTGTCTTGCTAGAGATTTTCTTTCTTTCCTGTTGGAAAGTTATTCTACAGAATTCTAACCAGATGAGCACAAGGAGGAGGAAAGGAATAGATCCATCTCTGCCTTCAGGCAAGTTACAAATAAAACATCCTCCTTCTGTATGGACTACGTACCCAACTTGCTTATGAGTTCTCTGCTGGGAAATTCATTCTACTTGGTCAAGTGAGAAGCTTCAAAAGACACATAGAAAGACATGAGGGAGGAAGGAGGGGCTTGGCTAGTCAACCAGCTTAATCACATTTTTCCTGGCCATTGGTGAGGTAGAATAGACCATTCTCATTTATATGAATCCTAACTCTTTCTTCTACTGAGTTATCAAGAACTTTTATCAAACATTTTTTCTCCCCAGCCTGTTATTATAGAGTTAGAGATAATATTGGGAAGTTGAAACAGGCAGAAGATGCCTCAAATCATTTCTAAGAAACTTAAAAACTCAAAGCCTCTGAGGACTGAGAGTGGGAAAATTAGTTTTTCCATGAACTTGAAAATATTTTGAATATTACCCCCTAGTGATTTCAGTGTTCCATTTACTATTGCTATATAACAAGCCACTCCAAAACTTAGTGGCATTAACAGCCATTTAATTATGCTCATAGACTCTGAGTCAGGAATCCAGACAGTGAAAGTCGGAAACAGCTAATCTCTGCTCCATGATGTCAGAAGCCTCACTTGGAAAGCCTTGAAGGCTGAGGGTTATGTTATGGCTGGGGCTGTAAGCATATGGAGGCATCTTCACTCACAACTCTGGCAGTTGATGTTGACTCTTGGCTGGGATTTCAGCCAAGTCTCTTGGCCCTTACAACTACATGTGGCCTCTCTGTCTGTCTTAGACTTATACCAGAATCAAATTTCTAGTTTCTTAAGGCCCAGACCCGGAAATTGGTAAAACACTACTTCCACTATAGTCTACAGGTCAATTGGTCACCGAGCCCAGATTCAAGAGAAAGAGGCAGAGACCCCACCTCTTTATGAAAGAAGGGTCAAAAACTTTGAGAAGCCCATTGTTAAAACGATCACAGGAAGAGCATATTTTTGGCATGATGTCCACTACACGGCTGTTTACTTTTTAACTATGTTTTAAACTGTGTGTATGTTTTTTAGGAACTATTCTCTATGTATACCATTTTTAAAAAATTAAAGAGGAAAACCCTGCTTAAACGTCTGTGAGAGCTCCAAGTGTGTTGATATGGAGAAGATGAGCATGGTAGGACTTGGGAAGAGAGCACAATTGCTTCCTGATAACTCCCAGGGTTCTGACAAGATAGATCTCATGGGCGAGGGCACATACTGCATACCATTAGGAAGAACTACTCTCACAAACACTTCACAATTCCTTTTCGATCTCTTCTTCTCCACCCCTGGAATCCAAATCCTCTTTATTCTCAAAACTCTATCCCTGTCCTCCTAAGAAAAAACACCTACTTCCCTTCCGGTATTTTGCCAGCATTGCAGCCTCAGTCCTCACCAAAACACCAATGCAGCGTTTCCTTTGCTTAAGGATTGTTAGGCTCTGAAGAGGGGAAAGTGGGCTCTGGTTTTTGAGATGGGGGGAAGCTGAACCGGCAAAAGCTACAGCTGGATGCTTGGGTCCTCTCCCAGTTACCTAAAGCCAAATGTACCTCTCTAGAATAAGCATTAATTCTGTTTTAAAAACAACACAGGTTAGTCTCATATGAGGAAATCCTATTTCTCTTAGTAATATGGCTTTGATTGCCCTACTTGTGAAATAGCAACCAGGACTTATCATGATTAGAAGCATGAGTCAGTTGTCAACATGTGAAGTTTGAAGTGCTCACAGACAGCTTCTACTGTGTCAAAGTTCCCCATTCCTTGCAGCTTCTTGAATGTAACCTTAGCTGAGAATGGCTCTCTCTGGAAAAATCCTCAACTCTTTCCTGATAGCAGCCGGGAAAGGGATCTCAGTTCATTTCCCAGCAGCCTCAGGTGAGAAATTTAGTCATAATTCCATATATAAAAGGCGTAAGTCCATATGCAACACCCAGATGTTTGCCCTTTCCTGTTTTTCAAAATCAGGAAAGAGAAACCACCAGAACTTAGCTTTAGGATGAACTTTGGAAGAACGATAGAATGAAATGAAACAATAATAGTGAACAAAAAAAGAAAGGTAGGTGAACTAGTCAAAATTATTGTAAGTTCCTAGATGAGAAGCAATGAGCTCTAAACTGAAATAGAGGAAATAGGTAGGAAAAGTCAGAGATAGAGTTCAAGGCACATTGCAAAGGAGAAGTTACTGAGCTTGAAGAGAGATTAAACATTGGTGACAAGTAAGAGGCGTCAATGATTTAAGCCTGAGTGACCATGCACATGGTGGTATAAATAACAGAATAAGGGAGAATGGAAGAAGGGATAATCAGGGAAGGACAGTGGGCTGGGAGAAGAAAGAGTCAGCTGTCAACATGTGAAGTTTGAGGTGCTCACAGACAACTTCTACTGTGTCAAATTTCCTCATTCCTTGAGGCAATGGAAACATATGAGAAGCGGTTTGGAAAGAAGTTAAGAATGTGGGCCATGGAGTTAGACAGATATTGGATGGAACCCTGCCTTCACTCCTTGCTACCTGTGTGACTCTTGGCAAGCTGCTCTCTCTGCTCAGTGTCTTTATCTGTAAAATGATGTCAATAGTATCTACCTCACAGAATCACGATGAGGATTAAATGAGGAAATTCAATCTGACCACTTCGAATATTGCCTGGCATATAGTAAATGTTGTATAAAAGTTATGGATGTTTACTCTTTCTTCACTGCTATACTCAACTCTAGTTAAGATATAAACCCATATGAAAATTCTAGGTAATCCTTATGTAATACAGAGTCGTTACCTCCTTGTTTGATTTCAAGCCTTGATGCAAGGTTGGAAGTCACTGACTGGGTGTGCAAATGGTCCCAGGCACCCTTTCCCATAGTGATGAGAACAACTATCAAGTGTTTAGCAAAACTCTTTGCCGAGAGAGATCAAGAGGATTTTGTTCACTTTACATTTCGTAATCATGGTGAGGATTATGTGTCGACCTTTAAATCCAAAATCTTACTCAAGGTTATTTCACTTGAACATGTGTTTAACAAAGTAGTGATCTAAAAAGAAGGTACCTGTATAAGAAGGAGTGTCCTCCCAGGTGGGCATGTAATACCAAATCAATGTGCTGCATGGGGGTGTGAGCAAACAAGGTATATTGGAAGCATTGGAACACGCCCAAAGCTTATAAGCCAATGCAACACCCGGATGTTTGCTCTTGTGCTATTAGAAACAATGTCTACTTTAGAACATGACAATCATTTCTTAAAGTTTAAATGCCCCCATTAGTTCCCTGGGTACTGGTTAAGAGCTACAGCTGCTAACCAAAAGGTCAGCAGTTCAAATTCACCAGGTGCTTCTTGGAAACTCTATGGGGCAGTTCTACCCTGTCCTACAGGGTTGCTATGAGTTGGAATTGACTTGACGGCAACGGGTTTGGTTTTAGTTCCTTAAACTTAAACACAGTACAAGGAATTGTCACAATAATTTATAAATATTTTAAAGAAGACCATGCATTCACTCAACGTTTATTGAGTGTAGGCTTCATGGAAAAAAGAAAGCAGATAAGGTAGAGTCAGACAGATCTTACCTTAAAATTTGGCTCGGCCACTTCCTAGTTAGAGTCCTAAACCTTTCTGATTCTAGTTTCTCCCCTTTAAAATGAAGGTACTGTCTACCTTGCTAACTTGTTGCAAGCACTAAAAACTGTAATGTGTTTAAAGTGCCTAGAGCCATGCCTGTGTTAAACAAATGAAATTTATTAAATTAATTAACATTGCTAATATTATTAAATTAATTTTAATTGTTGACCAGTAAACAAATTAATTACTACTACCATTATTACACAGGCCAAATACTATAGCACATAAGAGACAAATACACTATCCCCGCCCTCAAGTGGCTCACAAATGAATGGAGAAAAGCACAATCCTCTTTATGGTCATATAAAGTTGGCCCCAAGTTTCACAAATTAAGATGTTCAGGTACAGTACATTTTGAAGCCTTTGCTCTAACTTCCTGAGGCTGAGCTTGTCCTAGAAATCAAATACTTTTTTTTTAAGAAATTGTTTTTGAGACCTGTAATACAGGTCTGAGAATGAGCAATTTTTGTATACCAAATTGGAAATAGTTTTGACATTCAACAAACACTACCAACAAATGATTTGCCAGCTAAGACCCTGCTGAGTAGTGATATCTGCCTGTGGCTTGGTCAATGGGAGGGTCCACTTGTACTCTGGTGTCTACTGGTGGGTCATGATAACCTAATCTCTATTCCAAACGAAACTCTTCTAACAGTGTATTAACCATTCTACTTTTTTGCTGCCTGCAAGTTGGACCCTTCAGTACAGTAAATATAACTTTATAAGTCCTATATATGCATAGCATAGCTATAAAACACCACTTGTAATTGCTTTTTTATATATTACAAGCCCAACATTTAATTAAATGTGCAATTTCATACTAATACTAAATATTAACATTTATCTTTATCATAAACCCCTCTTTTTAACAGAAAAAAATCACAAAAAAGTACAATACACATCATTTCTCATCCACACTATATATAAGCCAAGTTGTAGCTCACTGTATTACTTTTAATGTCACATACCCTTATGCTTGATCATTTCTCTTTGTAAAGATTTGAAGATAGCTCCAGTGTAAATAAATGGAATCTATTTCTGAAGAGTATATTTTACAAACGACTAAAAAGCAATAGCTATGTGCTCCATCTCAAAGAAACGGGGAAGTGTTTTGCCATCACTAGCCACATACTTTAAGGCAGTTAAAAAGAAATTGGAAGACCTTAATTCTAGAAGTCAACTGAATTCACCTCTTATATTAACTGACATGTGTCAAGGACCATTGTAGGTGCTTGAGGTTAAAAAAGATGAATGATACTTGGATTATCAAAGGGCACCTCTATGGTCATGTAAAAAGACAGACATGCCTCCATGTAATTATAACAAAAGGGTACAGATGAGCATCCACTTAAAATCAATCTTACCAGATTCTAGATGACACCTTCTGTAGTTGCTATTGGTTCTGTTCACTAAAGGAGCAAAGTATCGTATCCATTTTTACACAGGAAAGATATTTTAGAAATGAAGATTCATTTAGATTTGTAGAGATTCAAACAGAAATATCTGTTCTCTTTTTCAATGTTCTTATGCTTATTTACATTGTAATATCAAGTGTTCCACCATTCACCCAAATACTGAAAGAAAAAATAAAAATAATGAAGTTATAATTACCTAAACTTAATTTTTAATAGTATTAACTTTCCCGAAAAAGTCTGAAGGTGCTTTAGAGCATCATTGGATTTGATGCTTATGCCTTTTGCCATTATACTCTGGATAGCTGAGGGAAATGTATACTCTGAAAAAAAGGAGACTGGAAAAGAGTTGTTAGGGGCCATTGAGTCAGTTTTGATTCATAGCAACCCTATGTACAATAGAATGAAATACTACTTGGTCCTGTGCCATCCTTACAATCGTTGCTATACTTGAGCCCACAGTTGCAGCCACTGTGTCAATCCATCTCATCAAGGGTCTTCCTCTTTCTTGCTGGCCCTCTACTTTACCCTTTACTGATGTCCTTCTCTATCGACTGGTCCCTCCTGATAACATGTCCAAAGTACATGAGATGAAATCTTGCCATCTTTGCTTCCAAGGAGCACTCTGACTGTACTTCTTCCATGACAGGTTTGTTTGTTCTTCTGGAAGTTCATGGTGTACAAGTGGAAAAGAGTAGAACAAATTAAAGATTTGACTGGGAATTAGAAAATCTGGTTGCATTCCTGTTTCAGACACTGATCTGCTATGTGACTTTGGACACTTTGGTCTTCAGTATCCCTGTTGTAAAATAAGAAAAGAGGGGTGGCTTTTAAGGTTATAAAATTCTACGAATCTAGGATTCTTAATAAAAGAAAAGCAAGGCTCTACCCCAACTCCAAGGCTTTATTCAGTTACTATGAGGAAATTTGTGCCCCCTAGTGGATGCTCTTTGGAAGCGAGTATGGTAAGACTTCATCTCACAAAACTTTGGACATGTTATCAGGAAAAATCAGTCCCTGGAGAAGGACTTTATGCTTGGTAGAGTGTCAGCGAAAAAGAGGAAGACCCTCAGCGAGATGGATTGACACAGTGGCTGCAACAATGCGTTCAAGCATAACAACAATCATGAAGATGGTGTAGGACTGGGCAGTGTTTCAGTCTGTTTTACATAAGGTCACTACAAGTTGGAACCAACTCAGCGGCACCTAACAACAACAACAGTGGATGATGGCAAGTGACGATCCCTTGGGTCTACATTTAAGAGATCTGCAGGACTTGCTTTGCCTAGGACAATCGCTGACTTCTTGATGATTCTCTTAATGTGCCTCTCAAATGGGAGTAAATAAAGAAAGCATAGTTTCTGGAAATTGGTAGCTGGATGAGGTTAACAAATAACTAATTAATTGTATCTCCCCAAATCCAGAATAAATAATTCCAGTAAAGTGGTTCAAGAAGGCGGAGCCAATATGGCACTACAGACAGAAGCACCATGCCGACCCGCCACAGTGATGACCCGAAAAACTAAGTAAAACAGAGACAAATGTCAATCCTGGAACCCTAAGTATCAAATGAAGAGATAAAGAACTCAGCCAAGCACCAAATAGAGTAAGAAACTGACAGAGAACAGAGATTGAGGAGAGATACGTGCAGAGGTCCTCTATCAGCTAACACAGCGTGGATTTGCCACCTTTAACTCCTGTCAGAGATCGGCGGACAGGGAGTACGGTAAAGCAGCTTCACAGAGCTCCCAGCAGGAGACGGAACACCCGGTAACCAGCGATATACACTTCCCCACCTCCCATCCTTCTCCCCCCTGCTCTACTTCTGCTGCAGTCTCTTTGCCAGGAGGCACTGGTCCTGGCCCCTTGCCACTTGAATTCATCCCACCCGCACTGGACAGCTCCATCAGGGCCATTTGTTTGTTGCTTGTTTCGGCTTCCTTTGGATTCCTCCCTGCCTCTCACCACCCCTCCTTTCTCTTGAACACCTGGCTCCGTGTTCCAGCTTTGCTTCTTGAAAAGCTGTGAAACATTGTGTGGCTGGGGAACTGCTTGACTGGATGCACTGCCACACTGGTGAGATTCCTGGGGCCTTTTTTGTTTTGTTTTGTTTGTTTTCTTTTTCTGTTCAAGGCTTGGGAGCCCCTTCTAGCTGGGCTGTACTGCACAGCCTGGAAGCCATTTCTCCAGTTTTCGCAGCCACACCTGGTGAAATCCCTGGGGGCTTTTCTTTTCTTTTTTCTATTCCTTTCATTTTTTCTATTTTTCTTTTCTTTTTGTTTTTCTCCATTTCTCAGTTTCTCATCTCTCCACTCCAAAGGCAAGCTCCCTTAGCACTCTTTTTTTGTTGTTGTTGTTTGTTTTTGGCTTCTGTTTCTCTCTCCTTCTTCTCTTCTTTCCCATACTCATCTTAGCTCCACACACCACAACCTCCCCCCTCCTTCCTGTCTACTTGCATCATGCACTAAACATCACACCCTTGAGCAGCACAGGCACAGCCTACTGGAACTTGCCCTGCACTGAGTCCTGGCCCACCCTGATGGGCCTAATACATGCCACAAACAACCCAGCCCAGCACCTCCCCTTTAGCTAGACCTGCCCTGCTGCACCATAGCTGAGTGACTGGCCCTGCCCACTGGATAAGGAGGTGAAAAGTACCATCCCCACAGATGAGCAAACAACAAAGAACACACAGCCTGCCTGCTCAGACATAAATAAAACAAAAAAAAAGCAGGATGAAACAAATCTACAATCAATAAATGAAGAAAATGACTATTGAACGTCCCAAAGACAGCAGACAATATCAAAACATATTAAAAAATAGGACAGGATGGTTCCAGTAGGCATCCAAAATAAAACACCAGATGACTTTCCAGTAGAAGAAAAGGCACTACCTGATAGGGAACTACCTGACAAGGAATTCAAATCTCTAATATTCAGAGCTATCCAAAGAGTTGAAGCAAAAAGCAGACAAAAATGAGGAAAAAAATAGACAAATTCATGGAAAAGGCACACAAATTCATGGAAAATACAGACCAAAAAATGGAAGAATTCAGGAAAGTAATACAGGAACAAAATGCCAAAATAAATTCACAACTAGAAATATCAAAATGCACTGCAATTTGTAAGTGTATTGTTTTGCCAAATTTTTTCACACCTTGTGGGTGTGTTAACTAAATCATGAAGAAAAAGGTATTTTTTGCTGTGGAGCTCAGGCAAAAAAGTATGAAAATCACTGTATACAGAAAGTCATGGATAGATATGTACATCCATAGACAAGTAGAAAAGTGATTATTAGAACACTATTGTGTTGAGTTATGATGGCAAAAACCTGGAAGCAAAGTAAATATTCATTATCTCGAGAATGGATAAATAAATAGTGGTATATTCAAGGATTACCCATATTTATGCCTATTTCCAAGAAAGGTGATCCTACCAAAGACAAATTACCCAACAATATCATTAATATCACACACAACAAAATTTTGCTGAGGATCAGGCAAAAGTGGCTGCACCAATGTATCGACAGGGAAATGCCAGAAATTCAAGCCAGATTCAGAAGAGGACATAGAATGAGGGATATCATTGCAGATGTTAGATGGATCTTGGCTGAAAGCAGAGAATATAAGATGTTTACCTGTGTTTTATTGACCCTGCAAAGGCATTCAACTCTGTGAATCATAACAAACTATGGATAACATTGCGAAGAATGGGAATTCCAGAACACTTAATTGTGCTTATGAGGAACCTGTGCATAGATCAACACACAGTTGTTCGAACAGAACAAGGGGATACTGTATGGTTCAGAGTCAGGAAAGGTGTGCGTCAGGGTTTTTCCTTTCACCATACCTATTCAATCAGTATGGTGAACAAATAATTTGAGAAGCTGGACTATATGAAGAAGAACACGACATCAGAATTGGAGGAAGACTCATTAAAACCTGTGATATGCAGATGACACAACCTTGCTTGCTGAAAGTGAAGAGGACTTGAAGCACTTAGTGATGAAGATCAAAGACCAGAGACTTCAGTATGGATTACACCTCAACCTAAAGAAAACAAAAATCCTCACAACTGGATCAATAAGCCACATCATGATAAACGGAGAAAAGATTGAAGTTGTCAAGGATTTCGTTTTACTTGGATCCACAATCAACAGCCATGGAAGCAGCAGTCAAGAAATCAAAAGACACATTGCATTGGGCAAATGTGCTGTAAAAAACCTCTTTAAAGTGTTTAAAGTAAAGATGACAACTTGAAGACTAAGGTGCACCTGATTCAAGCCATGGGGTTTTCAGTTGCCTCATATGCATGTGAAAGATGGACAATGGATAAGGAAGACCCAAGAGGGATTGATGGTGTTGGCAAATAATACTGAATATAATATGGGCTGCCAAAAGAACAAACAAATCTGTCTTGGAAGAAGTACAAGCCAGAATGCTTCTTAGAAGCAAAGATGGCAAGGCTACGTCTCACATACTTTGGGCATGTAATCAGGAGGGATCAGTCCCTGAAGAAGGACATCATGCTTGGTAAAGTAGAGGGTCAGCAAAAAAGAGGAAGACCCTCAACAAGATGGATTGACACAGTGGCTTTAACAATGGACTCAAGTGTAACAAAGATTCTGAGGTGGTGCCAGGACTGGACAATGTCTTTCTGTTGTACATAGGGCTGCAATGAGTCAGAATTGACTCGATAGCACCTAACAAAAATAACAACAACATAATCAAAGATTGTAATATAATACATTAATAAAAATAAACTACTACAGGCATTAACATGGATGAATCTTAAAAACAGAATGATGAGCCAAAGACACAAACCTGCAAAACATACATAGCATATGTTTGGACCCCAGGTCCAAAGGACACACTATTCTCCTGGCTCTTGTTTCTTGGTTGTTTGAGGTCCCCATGTCTCTCTGCTCACTCCTTTTTTTCATATCTCAAAAGAGATTGGCTTAAGACACAACCTGATCTTGAATCTTGCCTCATTAACATAACTGCCTCTAATCCTGCCTCATTAACATCATAGAGGTAGGGTTTACAACACAGAAAATCACACCAGATGACAAAATGGTAAACAACCATGCAATACTTGGAATTATGGCCTAGCCAAATTGACACATATTTTGGGGGTCACGACTCAATCCATGACGAGTGCCTTCCAACCTGAGGGGCTCATCTTCTGATACTATATCAGATAATGTTCTGCTGCTATTCATAAAGTTTTCACTGGCCATTTTTTTTTTTTTTTTTTTAGAAGTAGATCACTGGGTCTTTCTTCCTACTCTGTCTTAGCCTGGAATCTCGACTGAAACCTGTACATCATAGATGACTCTGCTGGTATTTGAAATATCAGTAGTATAGCTTCCAGCACCATAGCAACATGCAAACCACCACAGTAAAGCAAACTGACAGATGGGTGGTAGAATGGCTAATACGTAGAAAGTGTAAATGAATATATAATTTATTGATATAATTTATTTAAAAAATATATCTCAAAGCTCAGCAAAAAGTTAGAGATAATCTCTCCTCCTAAAACTACCACAGCTCAACTACTCTCTCAAAGAACTCTGTAATAAGATGATGCCAGGTTTACTTCAATACAGGTAGTCTCAGAGAGACAATGTATTTGAGTTATGGTTACAGTGAACTGCACTTACAACTATCCATTTTTGTTCTTTTTTTTTTTTTTTGTACATCTTATCGTTAGTAGCAGATGTTCAATTTTATAATTTACTGTTTAAAACACTGCTGTATTTATAAAGATATTGATAATAAAAGATAATAATAATGAAAACTAAAAAAAAAATGAGGTATTTGCCTTACATAGGAACTGACTTACAACGTCCTCAGAATGGAAGCCCGTTGTAAGTCGGGGACTACTTGCATTTAATTAATGCCAAGTCATTGGTGTCTAGGCCCACCATCACAGTAAAATTTTTTCTCCAGAGAAGTACACAGGAATGTAAAAAAATTAATTGAATGAATGATTATAATACTAGGGAAAAATGGAGGTGGGGAACAACCTCAGTAGAGGATTGCTTGTGCAAATAATTGCACCCAGAATATAAAATCCACTGCAGTAACAAAAAGGACCAGGTAATGTGTGCTGACGTGAAAAGATGCTCCTGATATTTGGCTAAAGTAAACAAGTTGGAGAGCAGTTCATTATATAATACCATTTTTAGTTGTTTTTTTTTTTTTAAGTATACATTGGAATACACAAAAGCAAACATACCAAAGAATCTATACTAAGCTAATAATAATAAACTTTTGCTTTCTACTTTATATATTTCCAAATTGTTTGAATTTTGTTTTGTAACGTATACACACATACATACATGTGTGTTGTACATGTAGTACGGACTCATTACAGGCACAGTGGTTAAGAGTTCGGCTGCTAATAACAAAAAGGTCAGCAGTTCGAATCCCTCAGCCACTCCTTGGAAACCTTATGGGGCAGTTCTACTCTGTCTCACAGGATCGCTATTAGTCTGAATAGACTTGACGGCAACTGGTTTGCTTTTTGGTTTATACATACACACACGTGTGTGTTTGTGTGTGTGTGTGTGTATAATCAACTGTGTTAGATAAAGATAAGATGAAATGATCCATTTCGTATTATGAAATAAGAAGAAAACTAGTAAAATGGTACCAGAAGACTAGAGTTTGGTAATAATCACGATCATGGCAATGTATTTTCTAACTGTAAAGAGCCTGTGAAGAAATAGTGCTTGCCTTGCCAGGTTTGCCAATATTGACCCTCGTATTTTTTTCAAATGTAGCAATAGGGATACTACTTACCACCTTGACATTCCTTATTGGTGGAGAACGCATTGCCCCTCCCTGCCCACACAAACCGAGTGGATGCTGTTTTTTCATCGTTATGTTGACACTCTGATGAACTCTAGCTTGTACAAGTGTCACTGGGTGAGTTTACACCCCCAAGGAAGCAAATGAAAAAGCTGTTCACCCCCTCCCCCTTGTACTTTTAATGTACCTCATGTCTGCTACAATTTATTAGAACTTAAAATGTAACAAAGTAAAAAAACTAAGACTTTTTCTTTCCTTCCTTTATGAATTCAGCTCTAGGAGTAGAAAACCAACATTGCAGAGATCTCAGTTCTATGAATATGCAATAAAGTTTCAGTTTAAAAAAAAGTGAAAAAATATATCCTTGCATATACAGACAACCTTGTGTA
Organism: Loxodonta africana; assembly: GCF_030014295.1. Taxonomy (NCBI): domain Eukaryota; kingdom Metazoa; phylum Chordata; class Mammalia; order Proboscidea; family Elephantidae; genus Loxodonta; species Loxodonta africana. The sequence goes on along the minus strand of NC_087347.1, from coordinate 31,168,266 downwards.
CTTGTATTCCCAGAGGATAAATTCCTGTAAGTAAAATTTTTGGTGACTGGCCCAAATAAGCCAAGATAGCCCTATTGAACATGCCCCCTGTCATTTTTCCTTGTTTAATTTCCATTGCACCATAGTGCTTCTTTTCACCCATTTCTTCTCTTAAGCTGAGTAGATAAGCAAAACTCAGGCAATACCTGAGTATGGGATCTAATCTATTCAAATCTATTTCTTTGTTATTGGTAGTTTCACCTCAGCTTTGAGTAACAGCCTTACAGGCAGGAAGGGTTACATATCACCACCTATGTTACTGTGGCAAGCAGACTCTCTGCCTGAGGTTTCCCTGCATTCTGTTAACATCATACAATCCACGTGAGTTATTTTCCTAGACCAGGCATACTATTAGGGAAGGTAATAAATAATTTAGTGTGCATAATGTCTGTGGTGCGGTTAGCTCATCCTCTGGTGATGGAGCTGGAAAGTGGACCCCATAAAAAAAAAAAAGAGAGAGAGAGAGACCTGAAACTGAAGGCAGGGTGGAGTATGGGTATGACTTGGCAAGACTGCAAGATAAAGTCACTCTTTCATCATCTCCTCTTTTCTCATAGGAGTCATGGCATAGATAATACTTAGATATCAGTCACAATGACTAGAAACTGTGGTAACAGATGCATTAAAGACTAAGTGGATACGATCAACAAACTCTCTTAATCCCATAGGCTAGACTAGACAAGTTGTGCAAAATCAATATGCTCTGGGAATATTAAGCAATATTTATTTTTGACTACAAATCCAACAATAATATGCGTTTCTGATTCTAACGGTATGCTAAAACTGAATTTCAATGATCTGCTGCTGTATAGTAAGGAGATTTCAGTTTTTTCCAGTTTTGTATTCCCGTTTAGTTTGTTGGTTGCATTCATCTCTATCTGCGTTTTTCTGATAATAAAAAGAGCAGGAAAGCTGCCTTGATTGACAGCCAACCTTGGGGCAGGGTTTCCTCCTGGCTATTAAATATGCACCTTACTCCTTACAATGCATCATTTCCAAGCTCTCCGGGATACAGCAGAGTCAGAAAGGCAGAAGACATCTTTCATCATTAGTAAACTTGCTGGAAGCTTTAGCAGGATGTTACAGAGTGAAGAAGCCATTAATATCGAACACAATTTCTTGGCTGGCAAAGTTTGAAATGGAATGTTGTTTACTGCGCAGCTTGTATTAGGGTACTTGTCAGAAGATAATTTAAGAATCAAATGCAAAATGGCCACATATTCAATGTCTGCAAGCTTGTTTTACACATATGCAAACATGTTTTTAATGGAAATAAAGAACAAAAACGTCATTTTTTTTCCTAGTTTTCAATAAACTTGCCTCATTATCAAGCACCTGTTTTCTTCTTCATGAAACGGAAAGTTCATTACTTTTCCAACAGAATGAGTTTCATGTCTATATCGAGTTGAAAAACCTTAGTTTAAACATACCCATTGGAACATTTGTCAGTAGTTCAACACTGTATTAGTATTCATACAAAAATTGATATTGTGGCTTTTAATCTTTGCTTCTCAGATTGAACAGGCTACAGTTACTTTTTCAGTTGAAACTAGAGAGATCTGGCAAATTTCCTTAAATGTTTGCAAAGTCCAAGCTTTCAAGATGCTACCTAGTGACTTACTTCAGTAATTCACTAAATATACCCCCATTACGCATCTGTGACTTGCTGAAAGTCCATGGTGTGCTGTAGAAATAATATATATCTTTTTCCACCTAAAGAAAATGTGAATTTCCCAAGGCCTGTTTTTCTATTACCTGCCACAAGCATGTCTGCTTGTAGATTCAGGTGAGTCCTATTTCCTCCTTAATATTAAAAAAGGTTTTGACTTTCTCAGACTCCTTACGTTCTTTGGTTGGTACCACTCATTAAACTTTTATTATTGTCTCTTTTTTTCTCAATAAAGTAAAATTCTGTTCTGTTTTAAGAACTTTGATATTATCCTTCATAGTTTTGGGTATTAAAATGTCCTTTCTTTATAAAATGGTAGAGAGAGCAGATGGTGGGGAGTGTTTTCTTGTATCTATGTTGTATATAAATTTCTCCAGCTTTTTTTTTTTTTTTTTCTTTTGGTGGTCAAATCTTACCACTGTGCAAATCCAAGAGTCTGTGAAACACGGTTAGGTAGTCTTCCTAACCCTCTGAAGTCCATTTATGGTGTTTTTTACTGACTTCTGTGATAGTGTGGTTCTGTCCGAATCTATGCACTGGACTACATGCTTCTTAAGAACACTGACAACTCTGGCAGAGGCATAACCAGGGTATGGCAGGTATTGTGCTGGCCCAGAGAAAATGGCACCACTGAACAGTTCTATTACCTTGATAGGGCCAGGAACATACCTGTGGAAAAAGGCGCCTATGGCAAGCACTGAAATTGAGCCTCTGTCCAAACATCTGACACTCCTCTTTTAGATAACTTTACCATAATATCAGCTCAAAAATACAAGTTAAGCTCATTAATCTTTTAACACGTTACCGAACTGGGTTAATGGAATTGCTCAATGGCGCCATGCGCCCAATGTCGGTGTTATACTGTAGATAAGCCAGTGTGGCGACAGGTCACATTCATCTCCACATTCCCAAACTGTTTAGCATCCGGCATCACATCGAAGTGAATGCCAGTTAAATCTACTTAAGTTCTCATGTAGGGTCATTATGATCATTTTTGACGGAAAAGGTAGTCTCGGCAACTTTAGCAGAATGTCTTGTGAAGGAAAGTTCATGGAAGGTACCTTTCCCAGTTGCTCTGTTAACCACTGAAATTAGCTTTCAAATTATATTGATGGCCATAAGTGAATGCCGTTGCTAATGTTAAGGACCTCCAGCATTGTTCTTTCATATCTGTGTATGGTGTATTTTGTGAATAATAAAGATTAACAGATGGTGTAGAGCTCTGATAGTTCCTGAATTATTTTAATTTCAAACAAACTCTAAATTCACAAAAAATTACATGAATAGTACAATGAGCTTTTCTGCAAATTCTAGATTTACAGAAAAGTTGGAAGAATAGATTGACCAGTTGCTAACATTTTGTCACATTTGCTTTATCTATGTGTGTGCGAATGTATGTACACAATTACATGTGTATACACATTGCTTTCAATAAATCATTTGAGAGTAAATTGCAGCTTAATGACCCTTTACCCCTAAATACTTCACCATGCGTATCTCCTAAGAACAGGACATTCTCTTATATAATAACAGTAGAAATATTAAATTTAGAAAATCTTGAAAGACTATTGACATTTCACCAGTTGTCCCAATAATGTCTTATATTGGTTTTTGTTTGTTTGGTTGAGTTTTTTTTTTTTTTTTTTTTTGGATTCAGAATCCAGTCCAAAACCTCACACTGGTGAATTTAGTTATGTATGTTTAGTCTCTTTTAAATCTGAAGCAGTGCCTCAGCCTTCCATTTTCATTTATGACATGGGATTTTTGAAGGGTACATGCCAACTCAATTTGGGTTTGTCTGATTGTTTAGTCATGACTGGATTCAGATTATGCATTTTTGGCAGAAATTCTACATAACTGATGTTGGATCCTTCTCAGTTAATCATATTAGAAGGCACAGGGCATTCATTTATCCTATTATTCTAAGATGCTAACTTGGATGACTTGGTTAAAATGTATGTACGGTTCCTGGTACTCTCATTCACATTTTGGATTCTGTAAGCAGAGCTTTAGTATCAGCCTCCGCTACTCCTAAACAGGACAATGTGGAGTAGAAGTGATGGAAAGAGTGTGGAATAAAATTATAAGTTTTACTTTATGAAAACAGAGAGAAAAAAAATTTTTTTTTCTTTTTATAACATTACCCATATTGCCATCGAGTCGACCCTGACTCATAGCAACCCTGTAGGACAGAGTAGAACTGCCCCATAGGGTTTCCAAGGCTGTAATCTCTACAGAAGTAGACTGCCATATCTTTCTTCTGTGGAACAGCAGGTGGGTTTGAACCACTGACTTTTAGTTAACATCTGAGTGCTTAACTACTGTACCACCAGGGCTCCTTTCCATGACATTTAAGGTCATTTTATTAAATGTCAGAAATATATATGCTATATGATCAGATATACGTATAATTTTTAAAGCATATATTTATGCCTTAGGGGCCCTGGTGGCTCAGTGGTTAAGTGCTCTCTTGCTAAACGATAGGTCGGTGGATAGGACCCACCAGCCACTCTGAAGGAGAAAGAGGTGACAGTCTGCTTCTGTAAAGATTTACTGCCTTGGAAACCCTATGAGGCAGTTCTACTCTGACCTACAGGGTCGCTACGCGTCAGAATCCACTTGATGACAACGGTTTTCTTTTCTTTTTAGGTTATGCCTTAAACTGTAACTAACCTTTAGAGGCAGCTTATCTAGTTTCACATAAATGTATTTATGTGATCAGACTTAGTGAAACACTTGAAACTTATTCTTTCAGAAAACAATAGAAGATTAATGAATACGTCCTATTTCTAAGACTCCAGAGGTCTTACAACCATGGCTTACTGATCTGGTGATTGTCTTAGCAAGGTTTCTATTTTTCTATTGCTTATAATGTTTGAGCTCATATTACTCTCTTAAAAGATTTATATAATTCTGACATAATCATTAACCAATCAAAAAGTTTTTGTTCAAAGTTCCTGATAAAATTTTATGTAAGTACTCTGAAAACCTTTTTTACTTTCTTTTGTTATTGTTGTTGAGAATACACACAGAAAAACACACCAATTCAGCAGTTTCTACATGTACAATTCAGTGATATTGATTACATTCTTTGAGTTGTGCAACTATTCTCACTCTCCTTTTCTGAGTTGTTCCTTCCTCATTAACATAAACTTCCTGTCCCCTAAGTTTCCTATCTAATCTTTCCAGTTGCCATTGTCAATTTGATTCCCTATAAATAGATAGATCTTAAAACAGCAAATACTCCAGGCAGATCTTTTTTACTAGTTAAACTATTGGTTTTAAGAAGATTTCATACGATATTTTTGGTTTAACTTTTAAAGATTATCTTACAGCAATAGCTTCAGGGCTTCCTCCAGCCTACATAGCTCCACAGTGTCTGGAGTCATGACGAGTTGAAATTCTGTTCTGCATTTTCCCCCTTCTGACCAGGATTCTTCTATGGAACCTTTGATCAAAATGTTCAGTAATCTTAGCCACACATTTTCCAGTTCTGGTCTCATGGCAAAGGAGGCAGTTGTTCATTGCAGACAATTAGCCACACATTCTGTATCCTCCTTCTAGTCCTGACTCACCTTCTTCCTCTGTTGCTCCAGGTGAATAGAGACTAATTACTGTGCCTTAGATGGCACTTACAAGTTTTTAAGACCCCAAGAACTATGCAACAAACTAGGAGGTAGAACAAAAGAACTAAACATGTTATTAGGCCAGCTAACTGAAATGTCCCATGAAACCATGACCCTAAACCTCCAAACCAAGGAACCAAATCCTATGAGGTGTTTGACTGTACATAAGTAGCCTCAGCAGCTACTCTTTTTTTTTTTGTCATTGTTGTAAATATGTCTATCACACAATCTCTGCTAATTCAAATTTTTTACAGGTGTACAACTTGTTGGCAGCACTTACAATAATCAGCTGTGCAACCCTACCTTTAATCAATGTGATTTTTCCATCATTGTAAACAGAAACTCAGTACTCCATAAGCAATAACTCCACCTTTCACTCTCCCTCCCACTCTTGTCTTAATTATCTACTACTGCTACAACAGAAATACCACAAGTGGATGGCTTTAACAAACAGAAATTTATTTTCTCACAGTTTAGGAGGTTAGAAGTCCAAATTCAGGGTGCCAGCTCTCGGGAAAAGCTTTGTCAGCTCTAGAGGGAGGTCCTTATCTCTTCAGCTTCTGCTTCCTGGTTTCTTAGAGATCTCCATGTATCTTGATAATTATCTTACCCCAACTCACTTCTGCTGCTTGTTTAATCTCTTTTATATCTCGAAAAAGATTGACTCAAAATACACCCTATGCTAATCCTGTCTCATTAATATTACAAAGACTTTCCATTCCTAAATGTGATTCTAACCACAGGCATAGAAGTTAGAATTTACAACACATATTTTTGGGTGACATGATACCACTAATAAACTTTGGCCCATACACATTTGCCTTTTCTGGTCTTTTTATATAAGTGAGGTCATATAATGTTTGTCTTTCTCTGACTGACGTATTTGACTCAGCATGTCTTCAAGCTCCATCCATACTGTAGCATGTATCAAGACTTCATTTCTCTTACTGACTGAGTAGTATTCCATTGTATGTATGTGCCACATTTTTTTTATCCATTCATCTGTCCATGGTCATTTAGGTTGTTTCCATCTTTTGGCTATTGTGAATAGTGCTGCAGTGAACATTTTTGTACAAGTCTCTGTTTGAGTCTCTGCTTTCAAGTCTTTTGGGTATATACCTAGGAGTGGAATTGCTCAGTTGTATGGGGTGATTCTTTTTTTTTTTTTTTTTTTTGAGGAACTGCTGCACTGTTTTCCACAATGACTGTACCATCTTGTATTCTGCCCATCAATGGATAAGGATTTCAATTTCCCTACACCTAACAATTGTTATTTTATGTTTTGTTTGTTTTTATCTTAACCATCCTAATGGGAGTGAAATGGTATCTCATTGTGGTTTTGATTTGCATCTCTCTGATGGCTAATGACATTGAGCGTCTTTTCAAGTGTTTGGTGGCCATTTGAATGTCCTCTTTGTTGAAATGTCTATTCAAGTCCTTTGCCCATTTTATGATTGCATTATTTCTTTTTTGTCAGGTTGTCAAAGTTTTATGATAACTGGTTTCTAAAGATATTCTCCCAGTCAGTAACTTGTCTTTTCACTTCAGTACACTGAAACTTTTAATTAGTTGGAGCATGGACTTACTCAGTAATGACTTGTTGCCCAACTTTAAAGTTGTCTATTAAACCTGCATACCCACTGTCGTCAGGTCAATTCTGACTCAAAATGACCCTGTAGGACAGAGTAGAACTGCCCCCATAGAGTTTCCAAGAAGCACCTGGTGGATTCAAACCACTGACCTCTTGGATAGAAGCTGTAGTACTTAACCACTACACCACCAGGGTTTCCATTAAACCTGCATAGCAATCTGTTAATGGTGTTCTGAGTTGTATATTTTCAAGAGTAGTCATCCTTTCCTTGCTCTTGATCTTAGGCAAAAACTATTCAGTCTTTCACTATTAAGTATGATGTTAGCTGTAAATGTTTCCACCACAATTATTTTGAAGATGTTCCTCCTACTTCTAGTTTTCTAAGAGTTTTAATTATAAATGTGTGCTAAATTTTATCAAATTCATTTTTGCATTTATTAGAATGATCAAATAGTTTTTCTCTTTTATTCTTTTAACATGATAAATTGCATTGTCTTAGGCTGGGTTCTCTAGAGAAGCAAAACCAGTAAAGCATATAAATATATATAGGGAGAGATCTATATCAAGGAAACAGCTTACACAATTGTAGAGGCTGTAAGGTCCCAAGCCTGCGGATGAGGGTAAATGGTTCTCTAGATTCACGTAGCTGCAGGGCTGGCAAATCCAAGATCAGTAGGTTACAGAGCAGGGCTCCCAATCTCTGGTTGTGAAGATCCATAAACCCCAACGTCTGCAGATAAGCCGATAGCTCAAGTCCCAACAGCCAGAGGTCAGTTTGACAGGAGGCAGCAGCAGGATCCAGGGAAAGCAAAAAAGCCAGAATGTCTGCTTATATTCGGATGCAGGCGACACCTCCGAGAAAACCCCCTTTCAACTGATTGGCCACTTGTAGCAGATTTAATCATGGGAGTGATCACATATATCACACTGAGAATCATGGCCCAGCCAAGGTAACATATAATCTTAACCATGACATATATTGACTGATTTTGGATGTTAAACCAACTTTGCATTTCTGGGACAAATTCCATTTGGACAACATGTATTCTTTCGATTTGCTAAAACTTTGTTTAAAACTTTTGTGTCTATGTTCATGAGAGATATTGGCCTATAGTTTCCTTGTGATGTATTTGTCTAGTTTTAGATGTGTTCTCTTGCCCACATTTTCTGAAATAATTTGTGCAGAATTAGCATTATTTTTTTCTTTAAAGCTGTGATAGAATTCATCTTCAAACCATCTGAGCATAGGTTTTTTTTTTTTGTAAGGAGATTTATAACTTAGAGATTCAATATCTTTAGTAGTTATATTAAATATTAATTTTTTTTTCTATTTCTTATTGGGTTCATTTTAGAAATTTGTACCTTTTAAGGAATTTTCCTTTCCATTTCAAAGATAGTTTTCCTTTATAAAAAGTTCCCAGGTATTGCAGATGCTTCCAGACAAAGACCACACTTTGATAACATTGTTCTAGAATATTACTAACTGTGAGAAACATAACAGGTTCCCATCAGGCACTTATTGTTATGGATTGAATTTTGTGCCCCCTAAATTTGTATCAACTTGGGTAGGCCATGATTCCTGGTATTGCGTATTGTCTACCATTTTGTGACTTGATGTGATTATCCTATGTGTTGTAAATCCTGTAGGGTCACTATCAGTCAGAATCTACTAGATGGCAATGGGTTATGATGTTAATGAGGCAAGATTAGTGGCAGTTATGTTAATGAAGCAGGACTCAATCTACAGGATTGGGTTGTATCTTGAGTCAGTTTCTTTTGAGATATTCAAGAGAGAATGGAGCAGAGAAGAGATGGCACACTGAGAGCCACTGAGAAAGACACACTGGGAGCGAAGCATGTCCTTTGAACCCAGAGTCCCTGTGCTGAGAAGCTCCCAGACCAGGGGAAAATTGATGACAAGGATATTCCCCCAGAGCTGACATAGAAAGAAGGCATTCTCCAGGAGCCGACACCCTGAATTCGGACTTCTCACCTCCTAGACTGTGAGAGAATAAATTTTTATAGATTAAAGCCATCCACTTGTGGTATTTCTGTTATAGCAGCACTAGATAACTTAGACACTTACTATTTTATCAGCTATAATCTACAGAAAAACATTTCAGCATACGGATCTTAGGAAACAGAGTGGCATTAAATTCTTTAATATTATTCCAAATAGCAAACCCAGGTTAAGGCATATGAGGTCCTCAAACACTGATAATCTGTGGTGCCCCTTCCTCTGCTTACTCACACATTCAAATGGGATATGTGGTACAGATATATACATGTATATATATGTGTGTGTGCGTGTGTGTGTGTGTGTTAGCTATCCATGACATAACTTCTTTTTAAACATGACTATAATATTGGTAATTGAACACAAAAATGGCACATGCCATTTTAGCAGAAGGAGATGAGCTGGATTATAAAATTTCAGTGGATGTGGGCTACTAAGATTTTTACTATATATCACATTTTCTACAAAAAGAATATTTCACCTATTCTACAACAAAGAAAATGAGTCAGTGAACTTAGTTGTTTCAACAATCAATAAAATTCTGTTGATCTCCCACAAAGAAAAATTGACTTTCATCAGTTTTGCTTTAAATGGCTCATATTTCAATTTGATGCTTGTTTCATAATAATGTTGTAATTAAAAATGAAAAATATCATCAAATAAAAAATTCAATGATCAGAAAACAAATATTAAACAAATTGCTCTATTTTGTTTTTAAATAGATGTTTCATCTCTAAAATGTTATACTTAAAAACAGTTTTGTCCATTCTTTGCTCTTACAAATTCTTCACTGATTTCTTCATAAGTAAGCTGCCAAACAATATTTACTATACATGATAAGGGTAATGAATCGAGTCTTTCTTGAATCATTGTTGTGCACTGCATTGTTGTACTGCAGCCTGACATAGATGCCACTAAGAAACATAGTAATTAAGTCAAAGGCTAATGAGTGATTAACCTGGTAGTCACTGTACCATAAAGTATTGGTCAACATTCAACCATTTCAGGAGGTAATATATGATCAAGAATTGATGGTACTGAAGGAAGAGGTCCAAGCTGAACTGAAACCATGGGTGAAAAACAAGGCTCCAGGAATTGACAGAATACAAATTGAGATGTTTCAACATGCGGATGCAGCATTAGAAGTACTCACTTGTCTATGCCAAGAAGATTGGAAGACAGCTACCTGGCCAACAGACTGGAAGAGATCCATATTTATGCCTGTTCCAAAGAAAGGAGATCCAATACAATGTGGAAGCTATTGAACAATATCATTAATATTACACACAAGTAAAATTTTGGTGGAGATCATTCAAAAGTATTTACAGCAGTACATCAACAGAGAACTGCCAGAAATTCAAGCCAGATTCAGAAAAGGGCATGGAATAAGAGATATCATTGCTGATCTCAGATGGCTCTTGACTGAAAGCAGAAAATAAGAGAAAGGTACTTACCTGTGTTTTATTGACTATGCAAAGACATTCAGCTGTGTGAATCAAAGGAAATTATGGATAACGTTTCAGAGGATGTGAATTCCGGAACATGTAACTAAGCTCATGAGGAATCTGGACTTAGACCAAGAGGCAGTTGTTCAAACAGAACAAAGGGATACAGCGTGCTTTAGTCAGGAAACATGTGTATCAGGGTTGTATCCTTTCATCATATTTATTCAATCGGTATATTGAGCAAATAATCTGAGAAGGTGGACTATATGAAGAATGGGGCATCAGGATTAGAGGAAGACTTATTAACAACTTGTCATATGCAGATGATACAACCTTACTTGCTGAAAGTGAAAAGGACTTGAAGCACTTACTGATAAAGATCAAAGACCACAGTCTTCAAGATAGATTACAATTCAACATAAAGAAATCAAAAATCCTCACATCATGATAAATGGAGAGAAGATTGAAGTTGTCAAGGATTTCATTTTACTTGGACCCACAATCAACGCTCATGGAAGCAGCAGTCAAGAAATTAAAAGATGCATTGCACTTCCCAAATCAGCTGCAAAAGATCTCTTTAAAGTGTTAAAAAGCAAAGATGTCACTTTAAGGGCTAAGAGGTGCCTGACTCAAGTCATGGTGTTTTCAGTCACCTCACATACATGTGAAACCTGGACAATGAATAAGGAAAACCGAAGAAGAATTGATGCCTTTAAATTATGATGTTGGTGAAGAATATCGACTGCCAAAAGAATGAACAAACCTGTCTTGGGAGAAGTACAGCCAGAATGCTCTTTAGAAGCAAGGATGGCAAGACTTCATCTCACATACTTTGGACATGTTATTGGGAGGGACCAGTCCCTGAAGGAGGACATCATGCTTGGTAGAGCAGAGGGTCAGCAAAAAAGAGGAAGACCCTCAACAAGATGGACTGACACAGTGGCAGCAACAATGGACTCAAGCATAACAACAGTTGTGAGGATGAGTGGGTAGTGTTTCATTCAGTTGTACACAGGGTCACTGTGAGTTGAAACCGAATTAACAGTACCTAACCATAACAATAACAGGAACCATGGATCCTTTGCCAGCAGGGGAAGATCTATTCTAAGTTCTTGTTAGTGTAGATAGACTTTACATGAGTCTGATTAACTACCATTGTAGCATTTTCTGAGAGAAAACTAATAGATCTCTATTATCATAGCATAAAGTATTAGGCTTGTGGTTTGGATTAAGAAGTTTGATTGCTAACCTTGGCTGACTCAATGTAAACTTGAAATTTTAAAGAAACTTTTTTTTTTAGAGTCAGTGGCCATTTAACAAGTATAGGCAAATGCCAGGTCACCTAGTTATATGCTGGTAAGGCACACTATATACTGTCAGTTTGTTGTACTGTGGCAGCTTGCATGCTACTATGATGTTAGAAGCTATGCACCAGTATTTCAAATACCAGCAGGGTCACCCATGTGGACAGATTTCAATTGAGCTCCCAGACTCAGACAGACTAGGAAGAAAGGCCTGGCACACTACTCCTGAAATTAGCCAATGAAAACCTTATGGATTACTACAGAACATTGTTGGACTCACTTGTTTTGGATACGTTTTCAGGAGGGATGTATCACTGAAGGAGAATATCATGTTTGGTGAAGCGGGGGGCCAACAAGGGCAAGGGAAACCCTCAGTGAGATGAATTGGCACAGTGGCTGCAACAATGAACTCAAACATGCTGGTGATTGTGAGGGCGACACAGGACCAGGCGATGCTTTATTCTATTGTACGTAAGGTCACCGTGGATCAGAGTCAACTTGACAGCAGCTAACAACAACAAAATATCCCTCTATATACCTCCTTCCTTTGATTCTAAGTCAAAGAGGAACTAACCTGTTAACCCATACCCATCAAATCAATTCCATCTCATAGAGACCCTATAGAACGTGGTAGAACTGCTCCATAAGGTTTCCAAGGCTGTAATCTTTAGGGAAACAGGCTGCCACATCTTTCTCCCATGGAGGGCTGGTGGGTTTGAACCACTGACCTTGCAGTTAGTAGCCAAGCACTTAACCACTACACCACCAGGGCTCCCTTAAAGAGGAAGTAAGGACCAGGAAAAGAAATGCAATAGGGCATTAAGGCCATGTTTACATTGCAGGAAGTAGAGAGTAACTATTGAGGGAGGGAATGTTGACTGAAATCAGTCTCAGAGATCAAAAAAACCAAACCCAGTGCTGTCGAGTCGATTCCGACTCATAGCGACACTATAGGACAAAGTAGAACTGCCCCATAGAGTTTTCAAGGAGCACCTGATGGATTCGAACTGCCGACCCTTTGGTTAGCAGCCGTAGCACTTAACCACTATGCCACCAGGGTTTCCGTCTCAGAGATAAGAAATAGCAAATCGCAGTGAGGCAATAGTCAGGTCCTGTGTATCATGATGGCCACTAAAGTTGTGTGATGACTGAAATAAGGTTTAGAAGCCTATTTCCTTTTATTCTGGTCAATTAGGGACCTGAGGAAATTCAATTCAGTTGCAACTACCAATGAATAATAAAAGGTAGGTATAAGTAGCTCAAGAAGTCTACTTCTAAGTTCTTTCCGGAGGAATAAGGCATAAGCGGCGATCAGAATATTTAGAAACAAATACTAAGAACAATGCTAGAGATATGAGGTAAGATGAATGACCACCAAGCACTTTGTCCCCTTTCAGGAAACTTAATCACTTTGTTTCAGATTCACTTGTGTAAAGGTTAGTTTCATAACTGGACTAAAAACTTCTTCAGCTTGAGAAACTTCTACTGTTCATCTCTGTTTCTGCGGCACATATCTCAAGGTCTGAAGCTTTCACAGGCACTCAAAGAATGGTTAAAAATGAATGAATGAGGGCTGAATGAATTAATCAGTATGTGAGCAGCATAAGGAAAATAGAAAATTCAGGAATTTATGGAGTGTCACATTCTCATTTTTTTGGTTTAAAAAATAATAATCTGAGAGTGCTATGCTGTAACACCTTTGTAAAATATGGCTGTATTGAAATAGCATGAATGCCACATGCACTTGACTAGATTTATCAGAACACAGTGTCATATTTGGAACTCTGCATTTTTAAGAACTGATAAAAGCAAATCGTTTCCAGGAAAACAGCAAAACCCTTAAAAGGTAAAAAAACAGGACATACCAGAAAACATGTAAAGAATTATTTATTTCAAAGAAGAGAAGGCCAAGAGTCTACTGAATAATTATCTTCACATCTAGGAATGGTTATAACAGCAGACAAATTCTATCTTCACAGGTGAAATGAACTTAAATTGCAGTAAGAGACATGTAAGAAGAAGCACAAAAGATGCCAACGAAAGGTGAGGATTTTCTATTAAAATTGAAGAATAGAACCAAATGGTCTGACTTGGCATTTTAAGAGAAATATAATTTGGAAGCAATAAAGAAAATTATCCAAAACTTGGAAATAAGGCTGTCCCTGAGTTATGAACATCTGTCTTACATACAACCCGTATGTTATGAGGTACATACAATGGTTCCTAATAGCAAATGGGCACTACTTTGCGATGCACATCAAAACATTATTACTATTTACATTGTGATGGATTGCTTTTATATGGCCTTTCTAGCCATAATCTTAAAACTCCCACCAAATGATTGGGTGGGACTACACAAATAAGTTGCTTGTGGCCCACCAAGAGGATTGGACAGCTTGCTAATAATGCAAGTAAGGTGCATGGCACCCTTGTAGGGGTGGGACCATGCAAATAAGGTATATGGAACCCTAATGAGGGGATTGGTCAGTTTTGCCATCCCGCTAGGCTTAAAATGAGCTATCCCAGATGTGGAAAGGGGGGATCTCATTGCCGCCAAGAAAGAAGAGCTAGGAGTAGAGTTTGTCCTTTAGACCTGGGATCCCTATGCTGAGAGCTGTTAACACCAGAGACAGTGCAAGATGATGAGAAGTGGCAGCAGTGGAACTAGGAGACTGGCATGACATCATGCAGTGGGCTTTCCAGCCCACAGAGTAAAGCAGTTACAGTGGGTGTGCTGACCCAGGGAGAGACAGAACTGAGCACCTTTGGGCTGAGGCTTGCTGGTGGAGTGGGTGCCCCCAGGCACTTACTGGTGGAGCTAACAAGTTTGCCTGAACAGGGCAGCACCCAAGGGCCAGAGACAGGCCTGTCTGTGAGCATGGCTGAGAGGAAGGTATCCTTATTGAGGAATTGTATCCTGAGTTATACCTGATCCTGAATTGTAACCTGTTAAAAAAAAAACTTCCCCCAAAAACCTCATAATCATGAGTATTGTCTGTGAGGTCTGTGTGGCCACTGCAATGAATTTTTGAACCCAGCAGAGAAGTAGAGAGTGCCATGGGACAGACAGCTTCTGTCAGAATTGGTAAAAGGTTTGGAGGGCAGAGGTATGTGTGACCTGGGCCTCATAGGAATCAGCCTTGGGCTGTTGATGCTGACAGTGATTCTTCCCCCTTGTGAACTTAGAGGAGGTCAGACATCCCACCACACCACTGTTGCTTTCCAAAAACAAAACCCGTTGCTGTCGAGTCAATTCTGACTCATAGCAACCCCACAGGGTTTCCCAGGAGCAGCTGATGGATTCAGGCCACCGACCCTTTGGGTAGCAGCCCAGCTCTTAATCACTGCACCACCAGGGTTCCATATATTACTGTATTATTATGTTAAAACTTCAGCAAGATTTTACTTGCATGTGATATTAATGATATTGTTCAGAAATTTCCACATGCTGTTGGATCACCTTTCTTTGAAATAGGCAAAAACATGGAGCTCTTCCAGTAGGTTGACCAGGTAGCTATTATGTTAGACAAATGCTAGACAAACATTTGACTGATTAACATTAGGTACGAAGCATACCTAATTGCTCCAACTTATGTACAAATTTGACTTAAAGCCAGATCTAGGAATGGAACTCGCTCATAATCCAGGGACTCCCTGTAAGGCAAAAGGATACTGCACATCCTTGGTGTGTAATAAGAAGCATTGTGTAACAGGCCCACCCAGGGTTTAGTTCAACTCTAGAAGAATGTACCTTTGTTTAATTTACTGTTTTTTATTGATAAGTGCCCAGACTGTCAACTTAGATGCTAACTTGCAGATTTCTGTTCATAGGAAAGATAATCCCATTGGGTAGAGTTTTATTGCTATATAGTTTAGTTAGGGTTACAGTTATGGTTAGGGTTACGGTTAGGGTTAGGGTCAGGGTACCAAATAATTTGGAATTTAGATACCTGACCAACTGACTGGAAGATATCCATATTTATGCCTCTTTCCAAGAAAGGTGATCCAACCAAATGTGGAAATTATTGAACATTATCACTGATATTAGATATAAACAAATATTGCTGAAGGTCTTTCAAAAGCAGTTACAGTAGTATATCAACAGGAAACACCCATAAATTAAGCTGGATTTAGAAGAGAATGGTGAACCAGGGATATCATTGTTGATGTCAGATGGATCCTGGCTGAAAGCAGAGAATACCAGAAAGATGTTTACCTGTGCTTTACTGACTATGCTAAGGCATTCAACTGTGTGGATCATAACAAATTATGGTTAACATTCTTCAGAATGGAAAGTCCAGAACACTTAATGGTGTTCATGAAGAATCTGTACATGGAAGCAGAGGCAGTCTTTTGAACAGAACAAAGGGATACTGCATATTTTAAAGTTAGGAAAGGTGTGCATCAGGATTGTATCCTTTCACCATACCTATTGAATCTGTATCCTGAGCAAATAATCTGAGAAACTGGACTATATGAAGAAGAATCAGGGATCAGGATTACAGGAAGACTCATTAACAACCTGTGTTATGGAGGTGAAACAACTTTGCTTGCTGAAAATGAAGAATACTTGAAACACTTACAGAAGAAGATCAAAGACCACAGCCTTCAGTGTGGATTACACCTCAACATAAATAAAATAAAAATCCTCACAACTGGACCAGTAAGCAACATCATGATAAACAGAGAAAAGATTGAAGTTGTCAAGGATTTCCTTTTACTTGGATCCACAAACAACACCCATGTAAGCAGCCATCAAGAAATCTAAAGATGTGGCAGAGGCAGAGCCAAGATGGTGGAATAGACAGATGTTTTCGGAGAGCCCTCTTTACAACAAAGACCTGAAAAAACAAGTAAAATGAGTATATTTATGACAAGCTAGAAGCCCTGAGCATCAAAGGCAAGCTTAGAAAATGAACTGAGGGGCAAGGAGAGGAAGAGACAGTTCAGAAGTGGAGAGGAGTTACTGGACCTGAATCATGGGGTGCCCTCAGGCACCATTCCTGGAGCTGCAGCGGGCTGGTACTAGTGTTCCGCTGCAGTTTCTTCAGGGAGAAACAGCCAGCCACACAGCCTACTCACACCACTGGAACCACAGAAGAACAGCGCTCTTTGCAAAAGCTAAGTACTTGTGTATATTTTACCGTTCACCCCCACCCCCTAGAAGGCTTCAGCACCTGAATTCCCTGGGACTGAGATAGGCCCTGTTGAGCACCTAGAGCCATCCTCCTGGCCTTGGAGAAGGAAAAAATTTACAGTTGAGGGAAAAGATAATTTGCCAGCTCCACTAACCTGGGGAGCTCAGGACAGAAGCGGCTCCTCTCCAGGCATAAACAGTCCATGGGCTTTGAGTACCTTTCCCCTCTACATGGATCTGTGTGGGCCTATTTCAGGAGAATAGGCCCTTGTTGGCAGACTACAACTGTTTCAGCTGTGCAGTGGAGAGGTGGATGTTTGATGTTTGACATTGCTTTGCCTATTAAACAGGGTCCTCACCTATCCATATCAGAGGCCTAAGGCTTGGTAGCTCCACTCAGGTCACCCAGCCACCCACAACAGGGGTCCAAGGATAACTGGTACCTCCACTCCTTACAACCAAAAACATTGGGTGCCCATGGTCCCTCTGCAGAACCTACCCACCTGTACGCTCTAGGGATCAGGGACATGCTTTCCTCAGAGACATGTGGGGGACAAGTCTCAGCCCCCTGCCTTGTTCAGAGTGTGGCCCCCTGCTACAACCAGATACTGGTATCTACACCAATCACCCCTGCCCCTCCAAGACTGTAGGACAGAGCCAATACAATGCATTTGATGATCAGCTACCTGGATACCTGAGCTGAATTCATACAAGAAAAGTGAATGGACTCCTAGGCTGATATACCTGATAACAGATCTAGCCATCTGGGAACAGGACGTCAAAGCTCCAAAGGTGAAAATAATAAAGCTAGCTCACTAAAGCAACCCGTTTGGGCATATCAAAACAAAGCAAGAAGCTACAACACAGTAAGCAAGCATAAAAGAAACTAATACAATAACTTCTAGATGGCTCAGAGGCAACAGTCAATATCAAGTCACATAAAGGAACAGATCATGATCACCTCAACAAGCTCTCAAAACAAAGAATCAAGGGATCTTCTAGATGAAAGTGCATTCCTAGAATTACCAGATGCAGAATACTAAAGTTTAATATACAGAACCCTTCAAGACATCAGGAAGGAAATGAGGCAATATGCAGAACAAGCCAAGGAACACACAGATAAAGTAATTGAAGAAATTAGAAAGATTATTCAGGAACATAATGAAAAATTTAATAAGCTGGAAAAATCTATAGACAGACAGCAATCAGAAATTCAGAAGATTAACAATAAAAATACAGAAATAGACAACTCGATAGAAAGTCAGAGGAGCAGAATTCAGCAAGTGGAAGGCAGAATTTCTGAACTTGAAGATAAATCACTTGGCACTAATATATTTGAAGAAAAATCAGATAAAAGGATTTTTTTTAAAAAATGAAGAAATCTTAAGAATCATGTGGGACTCTATCAAAAGAAATAACTTAGGAGTGATTGGAGTACCACAACAGGGAGGGATAACAGAAAATACAGGGAGAACTGTTGAAGATTTGTTGGCAGAAAACTTCCAGGATATCATAAAAGATGAGAAGATATCTATCCAAAATGCTCATCAAACTCCACACAAGGTAGATGTTAAAAGAAAGTAACCAAGGCATATTATAATCAAACTTGCCAAAACCAAAGATAGAGAATTTTAAGAGCAGCGAGGGATAAAGGAAAAGACACATTCAAAGGCGAGCCAATAAGAACAATCTCGGACTACTCAGCAGAAACCATGCAGGCAAAAAGGCAGTGGGATGGCTTATTTAAAAAAACTGAAGGAAAAAAATTGCCAGGCAAGAATCATATATACAGCAAAACTGTCTCTTAAATATGAAGGTGAAATTAGGACATTTCCAGATAAACAGAAGTTTAGAGATTTGTAAAAACCAAACCAAAACTGCAAAAAATACTAAAGGGAGTACTTTGGTTAGAAAATCAATAATATCATTTATCAATCCAAGACTAGAACACTGGGCAGAGCAATCAGATGTCAACCCAGACAGGGAAATCAAAAAGACAAAGCAA
This sequence comes from Loxodonta africana, assembly GCF_030014295.1. Classification (NCBI taxonomy): domain Eukaryota; kingdom Metazoa; phylum Chordata; class Mammalia; order Proboscidea; family Elephantidae; genus Loxodonta; species Loxodonta africana. Next base: position 31,149,433 of record NC_087347.1, on the reverse strand, counting down.
GATTAAAAAAAAAAAAAAGCTCAAAACAGGGTGACAGCAATGTCATTATGTAAAAGAAGACAACATTAAAACAATGAAAAGGGACTAAAAAATGTGGTCATAGATCTTCCATAATGAGAGGAAGATAAGGCGATACAAAGAAAGAAAAGTTAGGTTTAAATATAGAAAAACAGGAGTAAACAATAAGGTAACCTCAAAGGAGACAAACTATCCTACACATCAAAATAAAATACAAGAAAAAAATAGAGACTCAGCAGAAACAAAATCAACAACAATGAATATGAGAAAACAAAAATATATAAAGATAATCTATTCAGCACATGAAATTAAGTGGGAAAAAGAAACTGTCAACAACACACAAAAAAAGACATCAAAACGATAGCACTAAATTCATACCTATCCAAAATTACGCTGAATGTAAATGACTAAATGCATCAATAAGGAAACAGAGAGTGGCAGAATGGATTAAACAGCACGATATGTCTGTATGCTGCCTACAACAGACACACCTTAGACTTAGAGACACAAACAAACTAAAACTCAAAGGATGGAAAAGAATATATCAAGCAAACAACAATCAAAAAACAGCAGGAGTGGCAATATTAATTTCTGACAAAATAGATTTTAAATTTAAATCCATCACAAAGGATAAGGAAGCATACTACATAATGATTATAGGGACAATATACCAAGAAGATATAACCATATTAAATATTTATGCACCCAATGACAGGGCTGCAAGATACAAAAAACAAACTCTATCGGCACTGAAAAGTGAGATAGACAGCTCCACAATGACAGGGCTGCAAGATACAAAAAACAAACTCTATCGGCACTGAAAAGTGAGATAGACAGCTCCACAATAATAGTAGAAGACTTCAAAACACCACTTTCAGGGAAGGACAGGACATCCAAAAAGAATCTCAGTAAAGACACAGAAGATCTAAATGCCACAATCAATCAACTTGACCTCACAGACATATAGAAAACACTCCACCCAACAGCAACCAAGTATACTTTCTTTTCTACTGCACATGGAACATTCTCTAGAATAGACCACATGTTAGGTCATAAAGCAAGCCTTAGCAGAACCCAAAACATTGAAATATTACAAAGCATTTTCTCTGACCATAAGGCCATAAAAGTGAAAATCAGTAACAGGGAAAAGAAATCAAACACTTGGAAACCGAACAATACCCTGCTCAAAAAAGAATGAATTATAGAAGACATGAAGGATGGAATAAAGAAATTCATAGAATTCAATGAGAATGAAAACACTTCCTATCAGAACCTATGGGACACAGCAAAAGCAGTGCTCAGAGATCAATTTATATCAATAAATGCACACACCAAAAACGAAGAAAGGGCCCAAATCAAAGAATTATCCCTACAACTTGGACAAATAGAAAGAGAGCAACAAAAGAAACCCACAGGCACCAGAAGAAAACAAATAATAAAAATTAGAGCAGAACTAACTGAAGTAGAAAACAGAAAAACAATTGACAGAATTAACAAGATCAAAAGCTGGTTCTTTGAAAAAATCAACAAAATTGATAAACTATTGGCCAAACTGACAAAAGAAAAACAGGAGAGGAAGCAAATAACCCGAACAAGAAATGAGATGGGTGATATTACAACAGACCCAACTGAAATTAAAAGATTCATATCAGATTACTATGAAAAACTAAAACAAATTTGAAAACCTAGACGAAATGGATGAATTCCTAGAAACACACCACCTACCTAAACTAACACAAACAGAGGTAGAACAACTAAATAGACCCATAACAAAAGAAGAGATTGAAAAGGTAATCAAAAAACTCCCAATAAAGAAAAGTCCTGGCCCAGATGGCTTCATTGCAGAGTTCTACCAAACTTTCAGAGAAGAGTTAACACCACTACTACTAAAGGTATTTCAGAGCATAGGAAAGGATAGAATACTACCAAACTCATTGTATGAAGCCACCATATCCCTGATACCAAAACCAGTTAAAGACACCACTAAAAAACAAAATTACAGACCTACATCTCTCATGAACTTAGATGCAAAAATCCTCAACAAAATTTTATGCAATAGAATTCAACAACATATCAAAAAAATAATTCACCATGACCAAGTTGGATTCATACCAGGTATGCAAGGATGGTTCAACATTAGAAAAACAATTAATGTAATCCATCATACAAATAAAACAAAAGATAAGAATCACATGATTTTATCAATTGATGCAGAGAAGGCATTTGATAAAGTTCAACACCCATTCATGATAAAAACTCTCAGCAAAATAAGAATAGAAGGAAAATTCCTCAACATAATAAAGGGCATTTATACAAAGCCAATAGCCAACATCATTCTAAATGGAGAGAGCCTAAAAGCATTCCTCTTGAGATCCGGAACCAGACAAGGATGCCCTTTATCACCGCTCTTATTCAACATTGTGCTGGAGGTCCTAGCCAGAGCAATTATGCTAGGTAAAGAAATAAAGGGCGTCCAGATTAGCAGGAAGAAGTAAAATTATCTCTATTTCCAGATGACATGATCTTATACACAGAAAACCCTAAGGAATCCTCTAGAAAACTACTGAAACTAATAGAAGAGTTCAGCAGAGTATTGGGATACAAGATAAACATACAAAAATCAGTTGGATTCCTCTACACCAAAAAAAGAACATCGAAGAGGAAATCACCAGATCAATGCCATTTACAGTAGCCACCAAGAAGATAAAATACTTAGGAATAAATCTTACCAGAGATGAAAAAACTTATACAAAGAAAACTACAAAACACTTCTGCAAGAAACCAAAAGAGACCTACATAAGTGGAAAAACATACCTTGCTCATGGATAGGAAGATTTAACATTATAAAAATGTCTATTCTACCAAAAGTGATCTACAGATTTAATGCAATTCTGATCCAAATTCCCACGACATTCTTTAATGAGATGGAGAAACAAATCACCAACTTCATATGGAAGGGAAAGAGGCCCCAGATAATTAAAGCATTACTGAAAAAGAAGAACAAACTGGGAGGCCTTACTCTACCTGATTTTAGAACCTATGTTACTGCCACAGTAGTCAAAACAGCCTGATACTGGTACAACAACAGATACATGGACCAATGGAACATAATTGAGAATCCAGACATAAACCCATCCACATATGAGCAGTTGGTATTTGACAAAGGCCCCAAAACAGTGAAATGGGGAAAAGACAGTCTTTTTAACAAATGGTGCTAGCATAACTGGATATCCGTCTGCAAAAAAAATGAAATAAGATCCATACCTCACTCGATACACGAAAACAAGATCAAAATGGATCAAAGACCTAAAAATAAAATCTAAAACGATAAAGGTCATGGAAGAAAAAATAGGGGCAACATTAGGAGCCCTAATACATGGCATAAACAGTATACAAAACATTACTAACAATGCAGAAGAAAAACTAGATAACTGGGAGCTCCTAAAAATCAAACACCTATGTTCACCCAAAGACTCCACCAAGAGAATAAAAAGATTATGTACAGACTGGGAAAACGTTTTTAGCTGTGACATTTCCGATCAGCACCTGATCTCTAAAGTCTACATGATACTGCAAAAACTCAACTACAAAAAGACAAATAACCCAATTAAAAAATGGGCAAAAGATATGAACAGACACTTCACTAAAGAAGACGTGCAGGTAGCTAACAGATACATGAGGAAGTGCTCAGAATCATTAGCCATTAAAGAAATACAGATCAAAACTACAATGAGATTTCATCTCACTCCAACAAGGCTGGAATTAATCCAAAAAACACAAAACAATAAATGTTGGAGAGGCTGTGGAGAGACTGGAACACTTATACACCGCTGGTGGGAATGTAAATTGGTAACACCACTTTGGAAATCAATTTGGTGCTTCCTTAAAAAAGCTAGAAATAGTACTACCATATGATCCAGCAATCCCACTCCTTGGAATATATCCTAGAGAAATAAGAGCCTTTACACTTAGAGATATATGCACACCCATGTTCACTGCAGCACTGTTTACAATAGCAGAAAGATGGAAGCAACCAAGGTGCCCATCAAAGGATAAATGGATAAATAAATTATGGTATATTCACAGAATGGAATACTACGCATCAATAAAGAACAGTGAGGAATCTGTGACACATTTCATAACATGGAGGAATCTGGAAGGCATTATCCTGAGTGAAATTAGTTAGTTGCAAAAGGACAAATATTGTATAAGACCACTATTAAAAAAACTTGAGAAATAGTTTAAACAGAGAAGAAAATATTCTTTGATGATTACGAGATGGGGGAGGGAGGGAAAGTGGGAGAGGGGGATTCACTAATTAGATAGTAGATAAGAACTACTTTAGGTGATGGGAAAGACAACACAATACAGGCAAGGTCAGCACAACTGGACTAAACCAAAACCAAAGCAGTTTCCTGAATAAACTGAATGCTTCGAAGGCCAGCGTAGCAAGGGCGGGGGTTTGAGGACCATGGTTTCAGGGCTCATCTAAGTCAATTGGCAAAATAAAATCTATTAAGAAAACATTCTGCATCTCACTTTGAAGAGTGGCATCTGGGTTCTTAAACGCGAGCAAGCGTCCACCAAGGTGCATCAATTGGTCTCAACCCACCTGGAGCAAAGGAGAATGAAGAACACCAAGGACACAAGGTAATTACGAGCCCAAGAGACAGAAAGGGCCACATAAACCAAAGACTACATCAGCCTGAGACCTGAAGAGCTAGATGGTGCCTGGCTACAACCCATGACTGCCCTGACAGGGACACAACAGAGAACCCCTGAGGGAGCAGTAGAGCAGTGGGATGCAGACCCCAAATTCTCATAAAAAGACCAGACTTAATGGTCTGACTGAGACTAGAAGGACCCTGGTGGTCATGGCCCCCAGACCTTCTGTTGGTCCAGGACAGGAGCCATGCCCAAAGCCAACTCTTCAGACAGGGATTGGACGGGACAATGGGTTGGAGAGGGGTGCTGTTGAGGAGTGAGCTTCTTGGATCAGGTGGACACTTGAGACTATGTTGGTATCTGCTCCCTGGAGGGGAGATGAGAGGATAGAGGGGGTTAGAAGCTGGCGAAATGGACACAGAAAGAGAGAGTGGAGGGAGGGAGTGGGCTGTCTCATTAGCGGGGAGAGGAACTGGGAATATGTAGCAAGGTGTATGTAAGTCTTTTTGTGAGAGACTGACTTGTTTTGTAAACTTTCACTTAAAGCACAATGAAAATTTTTTTAAAAATGTATATTGCAATCTATAGAGTAACTATCAGTTTTTTTAAAGAAATATAATTGTTATGCTAAAAAAGAGAGGATTTTTAATTGTATAAAATGTTCAGTTAACACCAAAGAAGGCAAAGAAAAAACAAAAACAAAAAAACACGAAGAACAAGTGCAAAGAACAGATAACATTTACAATTGTGGTTGATATTAATCCAGCTATATCAATGATAACTCTAAATGTGAATAGTCTAAATACATCAATTGAAATATAGAAATTTTAAGAGTGGCCTAAAAACAAAACCTACTGCATGTTGTCTATAAGAAACACACTTTAATTATAAAGATTAAGATAGATCAAATATAAAGTGATAGAAAAAGTATACCCTGCTAACCCAAGTCCAGGCAAAGTATACATAATGAGGTTAATAATGACAATGGAGTTCATTATCCAAGAAGACGTAGCAACTCTCAATGTGTATGCACCTGAAAATAGTATCAAATTATGTGAGTCAAAAACTGATCAAACTATAAGGAGAAATTGACAGTTTCACTAATATAGATGGAAATTTCAGTGCTCTTTTTTCAGTAATTGATAGATTAAGTAGCCCAAATATCAATGAGCATATAGCTGACCTGAACAGCACTACCAATCACCATGACTTTTATTCAGCATTTCTTCCCATGATGTTTACTTGTTTTTTTAAATATACATTTTTACTTATCAGGAAAAAAAAAAAAGAAATCAAAAGACGTAACACACTGGGCAAATCTGCTGCAAAAGACCTTTTTAAAGTGTTGAAAAGCAAAGATGTCACCATGAGGGCTAAGATGTGCCTGACCCAAGCCATGTTGTTTTCAATGGCCTCACATTCATAGGAAAGTTGGACAGAGAAGAATTGATGCTTTTGAATTGTGGTGTTGGTGAAGAATATTGAATATATCAATGGACTACCAAAAGAACAAACAAATCTGTCTTGGAAAAAGTATAACCAGAGTGTTCCTTAAAAGCAAACATGGTAAGACTACGTCTCACACGCTTTGGTCATGTTTTCAGGAGCAATCAGTGCCTGGAGAAGGACATCAAGCTTGGTAAAGCAGAAGGTCAGCGAAAAAGAGGAAGACCCTCTACAAGATGGATTGACACGGTGGCTACAACAATGGGCTCAAGCATAGCAACAATCGTGAGGATGGTGCAGGACTGCACAGTGTTGCATTTGGTTGTGCGTAGGATTGCTATGAGTCATAACTGACTCGATGGCACGTAATGACAACAATAATACATTCACCAGTTTTATATCTAACTTTGCAATCATATTTCAGCATTCTATCTTTCATTGATTATCAATACTTAAACTCTCAAATTCTCTTTTTAATCTGGTCCTCCCATTAATGACTTAAACAAATATTCAGCACACACTTACTATAGTTATATACGAGTCGTGTTTTTAACTTTTTTTAAATTATAGTTTTATATAATACCAATGTTCTATGATTTCACTAAGACGGTGCTTGTGATTCAGGTAGTAAGTGAACATAACCAAAGAAAACTCTATGTATCTATTTATCAGTGTAAAAAAGAAAATATGAATACCAAAACAAAGGCAGAACAGAGCTCCTACTGGCCCAAATCTGGGCAATTTGAGCATTCATTTAAATAATGAAAGTAATAGGGTATAACTCAAATAAATAAAATAAAAATCCATGAATACATGTTGATATAAATAAATAAATGAATGAATGAAGGAGAAGGGAAAGTTCTTCCTCACATAACAATGCAGAAGGAATAACCAAACCCAAACCCAGTGCCGTCGAGTCGATTCCGACTCATAGCAACTCTATAGGACAGGGTAGAACTGCCCCGTAGAGTTTCCAAGGAGTGTCTGGTGGATTTGAACTGCCGACCCTTTGGTTAGCAGCCATAGCACTTAACCACTACGCCACCAGGGTTTCCAGAAGTAATAAAGTATATAAAAAAAATACTTTTAGTAACCATGGAGTCAGGCAAGAATCATCAATGGATACTAAATCTAGTAGATGAAAGTGTCATGAGGAACAGGACATTTACATTATTTCAAAGTATCTCCCTGTAAGTTAGTTGTAAATTATAAAAGGGAAAATGGTAAATTTACAGTGGAGAAATCTGTCAGACATTAACTAAGTGATCGAAGCTAACATTACCAGTAAAGGACAAACTGACATAATGTGACTCCTGATACTATATATTGAGGACACAACTTCCCTTCTGTGGTGGTGGTGTTGTGCGTTCTAGAGTCAATTCCAACTCATTGGGACCCTATACAGCAGAGTAGAACTGCCCTATAGAGTTTTCTAGGCTGAAATCTTTATAGGAGCAGATTGCCAAGTGTTTTCTCCTACAGTGTGGCTGGTGGGTTTGAACTGCTGACTTTTCTGTTAGCAGTCAAGTGCTTAATCACTGCGTGACCAGAGCTCCTTCTTTCTGCGGTATTCCTCCCAAAAGTGCATAGTGTAATTCTAGTCACAAGGAAATTACAAACTAACCCAAACTGAGGGATATTTTCAAAACAACTAGCCAGTATTTTTCAAAATATTCATGTGATTTTAGACAAAGAAAGGCTGAGCTGTCGTTCCAAGTTTAAGGAGACTAAAAAGACATGAAAAATAAATGTAATATGTGATCCTGGATTGAGTCCAGGACTGGAAGAAAATCTATTAAGAACATTATTGGGACAACTAGAAAAATAGCAACATTTGAAAATGTTTTGTGGATTGGATCATAATATGGTATCAGTGTTAAATTTCCTGATTTTACTCATCATACTACAGAGAAAGTCCTCGTTATTAGGAAATGCACACTGAGGATTTAGGCAAAAGGAACATGATGCCTGTAACCTATTCTCGAATGGTTCAGGAAAAAAACTAATTTGTACCCCTGTCAAAATATCCTTAGCTAGCTAGCTAGCTATATACATATACAGTGCATATATATATATATATATATATAAAACAAAAACCAAACCTACTGCTGTCAAGTCTATTCTGATATAGCCACCCTATAATACACAGTAGAACTGCCCCATAGGGTTTCCAAGGCTGTAATCTTTACAGAAGCAGACTGCCACATCTTTCATCCGTGGAGGGGCTAGTGGGTTTGAACTGCGAAACTTTGCATTAACAGCTGAGAGCTTTAACCACTGTGCCACCAGGTCATCTTACATATATACTAAAACCAAACCTGTTGCCATCGAGTCAATTCCAACTCATAGCGACCCTATAGGACAGAGTAGAACTGCCCCACAGAGTTTCCAAGGAGTCACTGATGGATTCAAACAACCAAATTTTGGCTAGCAGCCCAACTTTTCACCACTGCGCCACCAGGGTTCCATACACACACACACACACACACACACACACACACACATACATACAGACGTATATAGAGTCGTATGAGTTGGAATCGACTCAACGGCAGTGGGTTACATATATGAGCCTGTACATAGATCAAGAGGCAGTCATTCAAACAGAACATGGGGATAGTGTATGGTTTAAAGTCAGTAAAGGTGTCCGTCAGGGTTGTATCCTTTCACCATACCTTTCAATCTGTATGCTGAACAAATAACTTGATAAGCTGGACTACATGAAGAAGAACGGGGCATCAGGATTGGAGGAAGTCTCATTAACAACCTGCATTACGCAGATGACACGACCTTGCTTGCTGAAAATGAAGAGAACTTGAAGAACTTATTGATGAAGATCAAAGAGCACAGCCTTTAGTATGGATTACACCTCAACATAAAACAAAAATCCTCACAACTGGACGAATAAGCAACATCATGACAAATGGAGAAAAGATTGACGTTGTTGAGAATTTCATTTTACTTGGATCCACAATCAACGCCCATGGAAACAGCAGTCAAGAAGTTGAAAGACGCATTGCATTGGGCAAATCTTCTGCAACAGTCCCCTTTAAAGTACTGAAGAGCAAAGATGTCACCTTGAAGACTAAGGTGGACCTGACCCAAGCCATGATGTTTTCATTTACCTTCTATGTATGTGAAAGCTGAACGATGAATAAAGAAGACTGAAGAAGACTTGTCACCTTTGAATTTTGGTTTTGGAGAAGAATATTGAATATACCACGGACTGCCAAAAGAATGAACAAATCTGTCTTGGAAGAAGTACAACCAGAATGCTCCTTAGAAGCAAGGATGTTGAGACTACATCTCACATACTTTAGACGTGTTGTCAGGAGGGATCAGTCCATGGAGAAGGAAATGATGCTTGGTAAAGTAGAGGGTCAGTGAAAACGAGAAAGAACCTCAGTGAGACGGTTTGATACAGTGGCTTCAACAATGGGCTTAAGCATAACAACAATTGTGAGGATGGCATAGGACCGGGCAGTGTTTCGTTCTGTTGTACATAGGGTCGCTAAGAGTTGGAACAGACTCAGTGACACCTAACAACAACAAATACATATAGACAGGGAGAGATTCCCTGGGGTGGTATGAGTGTTTAATGCACTTGGCTGCTAAGTGAAAGGTTGAAGGTTTGAGCTCCCCCAGAGGCATGTTGGAAAAAAGACCTGGAAGTCAACGTTTGAAAAACCAGCCTTCAAAAATCTTGTGGGGCACAGTTCTACTCTGACACACATGGGGTCTCCATGAATTGAAAGTAATTCAACCACATCTGGTTTTATATATATACATGGGCGTGTGTGTGTATGTAGGTATGTATACTGATATATACACGTATAAAGAGAGAGTGAGATACAGCAAATGATAGGGCAAATGTTGTAGAATGTTAAGAATTAGAGAGGTTAGGGTACAAGATACAGGGAGTTTGTTGTACTATTCTTGCAAAGTTTTACTAAGATTGAAATTACTTCAAAACAAAAAGACTTTTTTAAAAGCTGGACATTAGCGACTAAAATATCAAAGAAATGGAAAGTAAAGAATATTTTTCCATGATGTATAATAAAGGAATATTTTTAATCTAATGGTAAGTATCAGATCATATTGAGCATTTATATTTTGGGTATAAAAGTTTTATTAAACACTCAGATGATTAATATTTGCTGAATAGTTACATTCTGAAAATACAAGCATATGATGGTCAGTAAGCAATCATTTATGCCAGAAATCTAATTTCCGGAGAAACTGAACGCAAGGCTGACCTCCATGGACTTTGGGGTATCATTATGCTCACAGAGTAAGAGTCATCGCCATCAACAACTGCAAAACATTAGAACGATCTGAAGTCAGTGCAATAAATTTTAGGGAAAAAATGAGCCTTTCTAATATTATATCTCCTTTAAAACATTGCAAGAGAATTCTGAAACGATCTTGGGCTAAGATGGCTGAGAAAAACAAAATTTTCTCATTTAAAAGTCAGGAATGGACAATTTCAAGGTAAAAGAAGAATATGAAAAGAAGTGGAGTTTACTGTTTGTTTTGGTTTATAAGCAGGTTAGGGAAAATGCTCATTTTGAATATACTCTGTACACACTGGCAGGCCTGATAAGAATCCTAAATGATAAAGGGACTTTGTTAATGAATTCACCACCGCCCTGAATTATCTTTGCAAGGTCTTGAAGAACTGAGAAGTTGCTAGGGAACTGAAAGAAAACAAATGTAATTGTGTCTTTTGAAAAGGTGATTGAAGCAATTAACATCAGATACATCACAAAAATAGCCTGCAAAATAGTGAAAACAATGGAACAAAACTGTGTACAAAGGAATAATAGGTAACATGTCTCTACCAAGGAAAGTTCTTGAGTGATAGATTATGTTTTCAGGCAAGAGACCATCAGCTCCCCAGCTCAACTGCTTGTGTGCAAGGGCTATGTTTTACACAACTTTGATTTAAACAGTACAGATATTAAGTACATGGGAGTGAAGATGGAAAGGAAAAGCACAAAGAAGGGAGGGAGAACGGACCAGTGGGGGAAATGGAATATATTAAATGAACATCAATGCACTACAGTTTGACTTTTACAAAACACTCATTTTAATGCCTAATAAATTTCTATAAATTTTATTTAAACTGAAAATATGAGTAAAGCATAATGGTGACTAACAATCACTAAAGTGTGATATTGAAAAAGTTATTCTGTTATCTATGTTCAATTAACAACCAGGAAAGTTGAGGAAAAAAGATATTTTATTGTTTAATTAAAGAGATTTCAAATTACTAGAAAACATCATTTGGGGGAAACCCAAGGGTTTTGAAGCTGACAACATAATAGGTTGTTTGCCCTCTCTTATCTATACGATTAAGTATACACTTTTTCATTTAATATAAGAATTGGCCCCAGGTCAAGAAATATAAACAAGCTGTACCTTGTCATTGGGTGCATAGACATTTATGGTTAAGTCTTCATGATGGATCGTTCCTTTAATCATTATATAGTGCCCTTCTTTGTCTTTTATGGTGGATTTTGTTTTCAAAGTCTTTTATCTGAGATTAGTATTGCCACTCCTGCTCTTTTTTGGTAGTTATTTGCTTCGTATATTTTTTCTATCCTTTGATTTTTTAAAAAAATTTACATCTTTGTTTCTAAGGAGTGTCTCTTGTAGACAGCATATTGATGGATCCTGTTTTTTAATCCATCCTGTCACTCTGTGTCTCTTTATGGGTGGATTTAGGCAATTTACATTCAGTATAATTATCGATAGGTATGAGTTTATTGCTGTCATTTTGTAGTGGTTTTTCTTGCGGTGCCAACATTTCCTTTGTCCCTCTTACTCTCCTGTGCTGAGTTCCTTTTGTTTGTGGATTTCTTTTTCATTTGTTTTGTTTTTTGCAGATTTTGTTTTTATTGACTTTATGTTTTTCATCTTTATTTTGAGGAGTAGGTTTGTTAACTTTCTTTGTCGTTACCTTGAAATTTACCCTTATCTTCCTAGGTTTGAACTAGTCTATTATTACTTTGTACCACCTTGGCTTCCTCTCCATTAGAAAGCTCTATACCTATACCACTTATTCCCTCTTTTATTGTTCTGACGTTGCCGTCATTTACAGATAAAACTCTCTGGTTCCCTGTTGCAATTGTTTTGGTTTTGGGCAGTCCTTGAGAGTTCATTTCCTAGGTTGGTATCTGGCTGGTATGATCTTGCATCCTAGATTCAGGCTATGGTCTGATATTGTTTGTTCTCAGACCAAAGGACTTCCTTTAATAATTCTTGTAAATTTGGTTTTTACATATTCCCTTAATTTCTGTTTATCTAGAATATCCTAATTTCACCATTGTATTTCAGTGAAATTTTGCAGGATATATAATTCTTGGTTGGCAATTTTTTTTCTTTCAAGGTTTTATATATGTCATCCCATTGCTTTCTTGCCTGCATGGTTTCTGCAGAATAATCAAAGCTTAGTCTTATTGTTTCTTCTCTGTATGTGACTTTTTGTTTTCCTCGAGCTGCTTGCAGGGTTTTTTCTTTGTCTTTGGTTTTAGAGAGTGTGATTATGATATGCCTTGGTGTTTTTCTTTTGGGGTCTATCCTATATGGGTTTGTTGAACTTCTTGGATGGTCAGCGTTTCATCATTCATGATATTAGGGAAGTTTTCTGTTAGCAATTTTTCAATGATCTTCTCTGTGTTCTCTGTTTTCTCTCCCTGTTCTGGAACTCCAATCACTCGCCAATTTTTGCTTTTGATTATATCCCATATCATTCTCAGGGTTTCTTCATTTTTCTTTGTTCTTTTTTTCTGATTTTTCCACAGAGTTGTATCTAAGTGTTTGTCTTCCTGTCTTCCATGTTTCAAACCTGCTCCTCCGCCCTTCTATGACACTGTCCATTTCTGAAATCTTGTTTATCTTTTGGATTTCTAATTGTTGTTTTAGTATGATTTCTAGTTGTGTGTTTATTTTGGCATTTTGTTCCTGTACTTTCCTGAATTGTTACATTTTTTGGTCTGTATTTCCCACGCATTTGTCTGCCTTTTCCATAAACTTGTCTATTTTTTCCTCATTTTTGTCTGCTTTTTGCTTCAACTCTTGGATTGCTCTGAATATTAGAGATTTGAATTCCCTGTCAGGTAGTTCTAGTGCCTTTTCTTCTGCTGGAAAGTCATCTGGTGTTTTATTTTGGATGGCGTTTTTAAAAAATATGTTTTGATATTGTCTTCTATCTTCAGGATATTCAATAGTTACTTTCTTCATTTCTTGATTGTAGATTTGTTTGTTTCATCCCACTTTTTTGTTTTATTTGGTTATGTCTGAGCAGGCAGGCTGTGCATTCTTTGTTGTTTGCTCACCTGTAGTCACAATATTTTTCACCTCCTTGTCCAATGGGCAAGGCCAGTCACTCAGCTGTAGTGCAGCAGGACAGGTCCAGCTGAAGGAGAGGGGCTGGGATGGGTTATTTGTGGCACGTACTAGGGTCGACAGGGTGGGCCAGGAATCAGTGCTGGGCAGGTTTCAGTAGGCTGTGCCTGTGCTGCTGGGGGGTGTGATGTTCTGTTAAGCACGCAGGTAGGCAGGAAAGAGCGGGGAGGTTGTAATATGTGGAGTTAACAGGGGCATGGGAAAGACAAAAGAGAAACAGGAGCTAAAAACAAGCGAGCAAAGAAAGAAAAAAGAGTGCTAAGGGAGAGAAAAGAAAACGAGAAATGGAGAAAAACAAAAAGGAAAAGGGAAGAAAAAAATAACTAGATAAAAATTTAGAAAAGAAAAGCCCCCAGGAGTCCCAGGGTCCCACCAGTGGGGCTTAGCTGGGGAAGTAGCTCCCAGGCTGCAAGGTACAGCCTGCCTAAAGGGGGTATAGATGTCACACAGCACCAGGTACTCAGGAGACTGGAAAAGAAGATAAGTATAGAGAGACAAGGACTCAGACATGAGGAAAGAAAGAGAGAGAGAAAAAGAAAGAAAAAAAGAAATGCACCCAGGGATCCCATATATGCAGCTGTGCAGATCGGGGGAGTGGCTCCTAAGCCACGAAGTGCAGCCTGGCTAGAAGGGGCTCCCAAGCTGCAAAAAGAAAAAGGAAACAAACAAATAAACAAAATAAAACAGAACAAGGCAAAAAAAAAAAAAAAAAAAAGCCTCAAGATTTGCACCAGCATGGTGTTCCGGGCTGGGGAAGTGGTTCCCCCGAGCATGGCTTCACAGCCTTTCAAGTAGAGGCAAAGATGGCACAGGGAACCAGGTGTTCCAGAGAAAGGAGGGGGAGGTGGTAGGAGGCACAAAAGGAACCAAAACAGACAGAAAGAACCAACACCAGCTGAGGAGCCTGGTCAGGGTAGGCAGGGAGAATCCAAGCAGCCTGAGGCCAAAGCAGTCGCTTCTGGATCGAGAGACTGCAGCTAGCAGAAAGCAGACGAGGCCGAAGAGGGGAGGAAGAGGGGGTAGGAAAGCTTATGTCTGGTTACCAGGTGCTCTGTCTCCTGCTGGGAACTTCGTATAGCTGCTTTCCATTACTCCCTGTCCACCAATCTTGGACGTGGGTGGGGCGAACCACCGCAGCCAGCCAGGAAGCTCAGAGGTAGAGCAGCGGGGAAGGGGGGATGGGGGGCGGGGAAGCATGTATCACCGGTTACCGTGTGCTCTGTCTTCTGCTGGGAGTTCCAGGAAGCTGCTTTCCAGGACCCCCCGTACCTGCCTATGCGCCACAGGAGTCCAAGATGGTGGTTCCATGTTGCGTTAGCAATGGGGCCCTCGGCAGGTATCACGCTCTGTGTTCTCTGTCAGTTTCTTATTCCATTGAGTGCTTGGCCGAGTTCTTATCTCTTCGTTTGATACTTCAGGTTCCAGGAATGATGTTTGTCTCTGTTTTACTTAGTTTTTCAGGTCTTTGCTGTAGAGGAACGGTGTGGTGCTTCTGTCTATGGTGCCATGTTGGCAGGAAGTCTGTATCTAATAGTCTTGATGATACCATGATGAATAAGGAATATAAACAGGTGACTTATGACAAATTGCACAAGTGTAATACTCAAGTTTGACTTCCTCAAACAAATTTCCTATAAGAAGAAAAGTGAATATGCAAATAGTTCACCTTGGCTACTCTTAGTGGTTAAAAACATACTTCAAGTCTACAAAGCTAACTTTTGAATTTAAAAGCTCACTTCTGGCATCATGTTCAAATAATATCTATAAGGCCTCCACATCTATAAAACGTGCTGTATTCTAAGTCCCTCTCTGGTAGAGATTTATCTAAGATGCTGATAGCATGTTTTAAACGTGCTACACCAATATCCCAAGAAAATTTGTCTTTTAAATTGTCTGTAGAGCACCATGTGTCCTCTAGAAAAAGAATAGTAAAGCATAAAGTGATTCTTAAATGTCAAGAATAAGTAATCAAGAAGCCAAGACTATACCACATCCTGCTAATAAAACACCCTACAAATCTGTTAATGTGTTGACTGAATAATCAAACCAACTCACTTCACAGCCTGTGTGGAAGTCATTCTGGATATACACATACAAAATGAAGTTGCAAAAACCAAACAAAATATTTCTACTGTTGCCACACTGTTCTTTCATAAACAAAATGTAAAGAAAAATCATCTTTGTAAAATTTTAAAGAAACACATCTTTCAAGTGCTGCTTAAAGAATAAAAGAATTTTGATGCAAGGCCTTCTTCCATCTACAGAAGACCCAAAAATATCCTTCTAACTGAAAATTTACAATTTAAAGTAACACTTCCTTCGTCCTTACTTCTTCACCTAGATTTCGAGCATTTATTGGCAAGTTCAAGGAGCCCTGGAGGCACAGTGATAAAGCACTTGGATGCTAAACAAAAGGTCAGTGGTTCGAACCCACCAGCTGCTCTTCAGGAGAAAGATGTGACAGTCTGCTTTCAGAAAGATTTACAGCCTTGGAAACCCAATGGGGCAGTTTTACTCTGTCCTACAGGGTTGTCAGGAGTTGGAATAGACTCAAGGGCAATGGGCTCATTGGCAAGTTCTTACTTCTTAATGGTTTCTGTAATTGAAAACTCTGACCAGTGGATAGAGAAAGCAGAGAGGAAATCAAGAGAATAGAAAATTAGAGACAGGAAGTGAGCACTTGTGATCATTTTACTTGTCCCATTACGATAGAAGTCCCCTCCCTAGACCTGAAACATCTTTTCCTCATTGACAAGGATGAAGAACCTCAGCAGGCAGAAGCTGACTGGCTGTTACTCACACTTGCATTTGGGTGTGACTTGAAATTACTGAAAAATTCAGCAATGGCCTACTGGAGGGCTTGAAACTCTTTGCTCTTCAATATAAACTGACAAAGCAATGACAATCTATAAGCAATCAGTCCTAGTGAAATGAGATAGAAATAGACTGGAGTCAAAGGAAAATTTTCCTGAGATACCAAAAAGACACTTTCCCTTGTTGGTTCATTAGTCAAACATGAAGGGATTCTCTCCTATCTGTAATTTTCATCTTTTAACATTAGGTCTCTTTCCTCTGGTCTGAAAATACAGTGTTCATTTGAGTTTAAATCCTAATCACTATTTACATTAATTCTTACAAGGAAATTGGCCATCTAATTATGATATTGATGTTTTCTTTGTCTAATTAGGTAGGTCAAGGCATTAACTTGATTTACAGTTGTGACAGGTTTTTATAGACTTTGGTGAACTTTAATTGCTTATACGTATTAGATTATAAGCCCATGAGCCTTTACTAGAATCCCATTCAGCACCACATGCTTTCAAACTTGACAATATGTTGTCCATTGCCCGAGAATCCTTCATTCTAAATGGCCCTGAGGGTAAGAAAGAAAGGAATAACGCATATGGTTCAGAGAGCTGAAGTCCATTAAGACTTTTGCTGTTAATAGCACCTAATGAGTTATTGTCAGGAAAAAAATATTGCCAATAAGCCATTCTTCCTTAAAAATAAAAATGAAATACAAAAACAGCACAGCTCAATACCCCATAGTCCTATTGTGAAAGTTAGATTATATTTGAATGATGTACCATAACTCTATGGCCAACCCTACAATAAGCGCAAAATGGAAATTCAGACAGGGCAGAAGCTTGGAGTAGGGGTGGCTGGAGCTGATGAAATCTCAGGCTGGGGGTAGCCAAAGCCCTGTGTGAGTCAGGACCCAAGCTCTGTGATGGGACAGCCCCTCCCAGAGTCACGTTCCATAGCCACCATTGCCAGTACAGTCCCAGTGTTGGCAATGGGGGGTGGCCAGTCTCTGGATCCTCCAGTACCATCCCCACATAGTGGGAATTAGGGCAGTATCAGGCCATTGTAGTCCAGTTGAGCCTGTGAAGGGAAATCAGAACCAGGAGGAAAACCACACTTCTGCTGCTTGGCTAGAGCATGGGTTTCTGAAAGCTACTCATCATCCCCTTCACAAGTACTCAGCTACTGTTGTCCCGGAAGTTCAGTTGTTCCTCCCGTTCTGCTTCCTGTGGTTCACTGCAGCAAATTCATCCTGGATTCTGTAGTGACCAGCACTAGATCAGGTCAGATCAGAGTCTGGGTGGTATAGTTAATGCACTCAGCTGCTAACCAAAAGGTTGGAGGTTCAAGTCTACCCACGGGCACCTTGAAAGAAAGTGCTAGTGATCTACTTCTAAAAAATCAGCCATTGAAAACTATATGGAGTACAGTTTTGTTTTCACCTTTTTTTTTAATTGTAGTTTAAATGAAGATTTATAGAACAAACTGGTTTCTCGTTAAACAGTTAGTATACATATTGTTTTATGACATTGGTTAACAGCCCCATAACATGTCAACACTCTCCCTTCTCAAGCTTGGGTTCCCTATTACCAGCTTTCCTGTCTCCTCCTGCCTTCTAGTCCTTGCTCCAGGGCTGGTGGGCCCCTTTAGTCTCATTTTACTTTATGGGCCTGTTCAATCTTTGGCTGAAGGGTGAACCTCAGGAGTGACTTCATTACTGAGCTGAAAGCGTGTCCAGGGGCCATACTCTCAGGGTTTCTCCAGTCTCTGTCAGGCCATCAAATCTGGTCTTTCTTTTTGAGTTAGAATTTTGTTCTACATTTTTCTCCAGCCCTGCCTGGGACCATCTGTTGTAATTCCTGTCAGAGCAGTCAGTGGTGGTAGCTGGGCACCATCTAGTTGTACTGGACTCAGTCTGGTGGAGGCCGTGGTAGATGTGGTCCTTTAGCCCTTTGGAATAATCTTTACCTTGTATCTTTAGTTTTTTTTCATTCTTCCTTGCTCCCAAAGGGGCGAGACCAGTGGAGTATCCTAGATGGCCGCTCACAGGCTTTTAAGACCCCAGATGCTACTCACCAAAGTAGAATGTCGAATATTTTCTTTATAAACTATATTCTGCCAGTTGAGCTAGATGTTCCCCAAGGCCGTGGTCTCCACAGCCCTCAGCCCAGTAATTCAGTCCCTCAGGGAGTTTGGATATGTCTATGGCGCTTCCATGACCTTGCCTTGTACAGACTGTGGTGGCTTCCCCAGTATTGTGTACTTTCTTACCCGGAGCACAGTTTTACTCTGACACACATAAGGTCACCAGAAGTCAGAATCAACTCAATGGCAATTGGTCAAAAAAGATCAGGTCAATAAGATTCTGATTCCTTTTTGCCCAGGATAATACACCTAGCAAGGAGGAGTAGCTAAGGTATACACAGCAGCAGAGAGCAGAGCCCCAGAAGCCAGGGGTGCTAGTTAAGACCCAGCCAGCTCTTCAAAGGCAGGCAGCAGGGTGGACCTGCCATGAGAAAGTAGTCATTCAGGACTTCCCGGGAAGATTTGGTTGGGGGAGGGGGCAGAAGAGTAGGGCCTAGAGTTTTTACGGTAAGTGGGGTGGTGGCTCAAGTATTTTAATTGAACTCAGCAGTATGCTGAAGCAGCCTGCACTGGCACACAAGAGCTGATTGTTAAATCTTCAGAAATTTTGCAAGCCAATGCACATCCCACTGGTAGCTTAAAACTGTCCATAGTTAGGGATGTTTACACCACAGAAATTGGCAGATGCTACAAATCAGGGCTTTCTCTCCCCTTCCCCTGCACTGCTGGCTGTTAAACATTTACCAGCACACCACTGATTGGACTCCACAAGGCTGGAAGACCTGAGAACTCTGTTAGACATTTGAGTTACACAATCAGCTGTCCTTGTTTTCTTATCCAGGGAGGCAAACAATGCTGCTGACACTCCAAAATTTAGAGGCTTTTGGGAAATTGAAATGCAACGTCTATTTTTCTGCCAGCTAAACTTACTGTTATTCTTAGGTGCCATCAAGTTGATTCTGACTCACAGAGACTGTATGTGACAGAGTAGAACTGCCCCATAGGGTCTCCTTGGCTGTAACATTTGCAGAAGCAGATTGCCAGGTCTCACTCCTAAATTGCCGCTGGTGGGTTCAAACTGCCAACATTTCAATTAGCAGCCAAGCACTTAACTCTTGTACCACCAGGGCTCCTTACCAACTAAACTTCCTAATTCTTAAAATGATCTTTTATTATTTGAGCATATATTACGTAGTAAATATTTTGGGTTTGTCACGGACTGAATTATGTCCCCCCAAAAATGTGTGTGTCAACTTGATTAGGCCATGATTCCTAGTATTCTGTGGTTGTCCTCCATTTTGTGATTGTAATTTTATATTAAAGAGGATTAGGGTGGGATTGTAACGCCATTACCAGGTCACATCCCTGATCCAACGTAATGGGAGTTTCCCTGGGATGTGGTCTGTACCACCTTTTATCTCTCAAGAGATAAAAGGAAAGGGAAGCTAGCAGAGAGTTGGGGACCTCATACCACCAAGAAAGCAACACCGGGAGCAGAGACTGCCTTTGGACCCGGGGTCCCTGCACCTGAGAATCTCCTCGACCAGGAGAAGATTGAAGACAAGGACCTTCCTCCAGAGCCCACAGAGAGAGAAAGCCTTTCCCTGGAACTGATTCCCTGAATTTGGACTTTTAGGCTACTTTACTGTGAGGAAATAAACTTCTCTTTATTAAAGCCATCCACCTGTGGTATTTCTATTATAGCAGCACTAGATGACTAAGACAGGGTCACATAGAAAGCTGAGTCAGAAGTTAAAACCACAAAAATTAAGCTGGCTATAAAAGAGTATCCTTAACATCCAATTTATCAAGGGTAGCCGTTATTTTCACTTATTCTTGTAACAAATATTTTACAATGTTTATGTGGCCCAATCCTATTCTGATTGAATAACAACAATAGCAGTATGTTATTGGTAATATAAAAATGTAATTAAATGCTTTATCATAATTTCATCAAATCTTGTATTTCTGTTGGCGTCAAATATCTATGACCTTGCAGATAGGCAAAAAAAAAATTAAATCCAGAATTACAGATCCTAGAGATAAGTACTGTTTACAATTTATCATAGATCAAAAGTCAACAAGCTTTAGTCCAGAGTGGCTGGCAAACTAAGACCCAGGGACTATATTTAGCCACACCTATTCGTTTGCATTTTGTCTATTATTGTTTTTTGCTATCAACTGCTGAGTCGGGTTGTTTCAACAGAGATCATATGGCCTGCAGGGCCTAAATATTTGCTCTCTGATCCTCTACAGAAAAAGCTTACTGATCTCTACCATAGATACTTGCAATTTTTTCTCAAAATAGAGACATATTTTGTAATAAAAATGGGGTAGGTCATACATGCTGTTTAATAACTTACTTTCTTCCCCCACTTATACTCTTGTGAATGCCCTTCCATGTCATTAAATATTGTATTGCATCATTTTGTATAGTTATTTAACATCATTGTTTGATATTATAACATTTACTTAGGCAGTTGCCAATTTAAAAAAAAAATTCTCCTGGCTAACCCTTTCCTCTTATCTCTGTTTCCTTAGGGTAAATTCTAGTTTGGGAATTGTTGGATCAAAGCTGGACATTAGAAAGTTTTAAGATTTGGGTAAGTTGGGTAAAGCTGCTCTACAAAGAGCTTTTCCTTATTCATATTACAACCGTCTTGTTATGAATTTTAAATATACAAGGACTGCATATTTTCTGGGTAAAAATCTCCCAAAGGCTCTTCCAAAATGTTGGGAATAAACATTCTTTCATATATTTCTTTGTAAAGTACCCTTGTGGAAAAAGTCAGATAAAAAAATTTATGTATATGTTATGCTTCAAATTTTAGTCACAGATGGACATTTTAAATATATAAGCTTTGTGGGACTGGCTATGTCAAAAATTAGTTGCAGAGGTGGAGCCAACATGGCGCTATAGACAGAAGCACCATGCCATCCCTCTGCAGCAAAGTCCCAAAAAACTAAGTAAAACATATACAAACATCAATCCTGGAACCCTAAACACCAAATGAAGGAATAAAAAACTAGATCAAGCATGGAATAAAAGAAGAAACTGACAGAGAACAGAGAATGAGGAGAGCTATGGAGTGGAGGTCCCCTGCTAGCTAATGTGGCAGAGTTTTGTCATTTTGAAATATAGGCAGCAATGACCTCAGACAGGGAGTATGGGAAGGCAATTCATGGAACTCCAACAGGACACAGAGCACCTAGTAAACAGAGATATATGCTTTCCCACCCCTCATCCTTCTGCCCTGTGCACTGCCTCCACCACTTTGTAATGGACCATTGTTGCTCAGCCAGAGAGACACGGCTCACTGCTACCCCAAGACAACTCTATCCTCACCAGCTGGCTCCCTCAGAACCATATTTTTTATTTCTTTATTTATTTTTCTCTTTCCCTTTCTCCCTTTCCTTCATCCTCCAACCTAGTCCCCTGAGCTGCCTCCACCTCTTCCTGATGGGCCATGCCACGCCACCTGGCGAGAGAGATACTAACTTGCTCCCACACATGTTCCACCCCACCCCCAATGGCCAGTTCCCTCAGCACCATATTTTTTTTTAACTTTTTATTTTTACTTGTTTCTTCTTTCTCTTTCCCTTCCTTCATTCCCTTTCTCCCACCCACCTAGTCCTGTGCACTTCCTCCACCCCTTCTTGATGGGCCATGCCACACTGCTTAGCTAGAGAGCCACAGGCACATGGCCTCTCTGGGTCTGCCCCACCCCTACTCTCACCAGCTCCCATCACCCTGACTTTTTTTTTTTTTAATTTTTTCTCTCTCTTTTTTCTTTCTCCCTCCCAACTAGCTTCTCACATCACATCCTCTCCCTTCCCTCCTGCCTCTCTGTACCACCCACCAAACACCACACCCCCCAGTGGCACCAGTACAGATCTCCAGACCCCAGTCCCCGCCCTGTGCCATACCCAGCCCCTCTCCACTGAGTGTTGCAGCCCCAAGGGGCACCAGCCCAGACCTCCAGGCCCCCAGCCCCACCCTGCTGAGTGCCACACCGAGTGGAAACAGCATGGACCCCCAGACTCTGCTCCACACCACCCGCCCCCAGCAGCTGAACACTGCACCCTCGAGCAGGACTGAAGTAGACCCGTGGACCCCCAGACCCAACCCCGTGCTGTCCCCCAATCCCACCCCACCTAGCTCCAAACCCCTGAACAGGACTGGTGTGGACCCCTGGATCCCCAGATCACACCCCATGCTGCCCCCAGCCCCACCATGCCAAGTCCTGGCACAAACCTCCAGACCCTGGACCCTGGTCTGCTCCATCCTGCTGATCACCACACCCCTTAGTGAGACCAGCTCAGACTTCTGTACTTCCAGCCCTGCCCCACCCCACCCCCACCACCACCCCTAGACCTACCTCACTGGCCCTGGTTCATGCAGCAGACAAATGACCCCTACCCACCCATTCCTCCCTGCTCAACCTGCCCTGCTGCACCACAGCAGAGTGACCAGCCCAGCCCACTGGACGAGGCAGTGAGAACTATCATACCCACAGATGAGCAAGCAACAAAACACAACCAGCCTACCAGCCCAAACATAACCAAATAAATAAAAAAAGCGGGATGAAACAAACCTACAATCAATAAACAAAATAATTTCTGAATGTCTCAGAGACAGCAGACAATATCAAAACATTAAAAAAAAAAAAAAAGGGACAGAATGACTCCAGTAAGCAACAAAAATAAAACACCAGATGACCTTCTGGTAAAAGAAATGGCACTGAAACTACTGACAGGGAATTGTAAAGGGATCTCCAAGGGATTAGGAAAGAGATCAAGGAAAACACAGACAAAACTAAGGAAAAAATAGACAAAACCATGGAAAATACAACCAAAATCAGGGAAAACACAAAGCAATGGAAGAATTCAGGAAAATAACACAAAAACAAAATGTCAAAATAAATAAACAATTAGAGATCATACAAAAATAGCAATTAGAAATTGAAAAGATATCTCACCACAACATTACTGGCACTAATCAAAAAAACAGAAAATAACAAATATTGGAGAGGCGGTGGGGAGATTGGAACTCTTATGCATTGCTGGTGGGAATGCAAAATGCTAAGACCATTTTGGAAAATGATATGGTGCTTCCTTAAAAACCTAGAAATTCCATATGATCCAGCAATCCCACTCCTAGGAATATATCTTAGAGAAATAATAGCCATCACATGAATAGGCATATGCACACATACATTCATTGCAGCATTGCTCACAATAGCAAAAAAGATGGAAACAGCCTAGATACCCATCAACAGATGAATGGATAAACCAACTATGGTATATACACAAAATGGAATACCACTCAATGATAAAGAATGACGATGAATCTGTGAAACATCTCACAACATGGATGAATCTGAATGGCACTAACCCAAAGGATGGCACTATGCTGACTGAAATAAGTCAATCACAAAAGAACAAATGGCGTATGAGACCACTATTATAAAAACTCATGAAAAAGTTTACACACAGAAAGAAACAATCTTTGATGGTTATGAAAGAGGGGAAAGGTGGGGAGGGAAAATCACTAACTAGACAATAGATAAGTGGTAACTTTGGTGAAGGGTGAGATAGTACGCAATACTGGGGGAGCCAGCACAACTTGACCAAGGCCAAGTCATAGAAGCTTCATAGACACATTCAAACTCCCTGAGGGACTGAGTTACTGGGCTGAGGGCTGGGGAAGGTGGTCTCAGGGAATATCTAACTCAGTTGGTATAACATACTTTATAAAGAAAATGTTCTACATCCTGCTTTGGTGAGTAGCTTCTGGGATCTTAAGCTTGTGAGTAGCCATCTAAGATACATCTACTGGTCTCACCCTGTCTGGAGAAAAAGAGAATGAAGAAAACCAAAGAAACAAGGGAAGGATTAATCCAAAGGACTAATGGACCACAGCTACCACAGTCTTCACCAGACTGAGTCCAGAACAACTAGATGGTGCCCAGCTACCACCACTGAGTGCTTGGACAGGGATCACAATAGAGGGTCCCAGACAGAGCGGGAGAAAAATGTAGAACAAAACTCAAACACGCACGAAAAAGACCAGACTTACTGTTCTGACAGAGACTGGAGAAACCCCGAGAGCATGAGCTCCCGACACTCTTTTAACTCAGTACTGAAGCCACTCCTGAAGTTCACCCTTCAGCCAAAGATTAGACAGGCCTATAAAACAAACAATAACACAAGTAGTTCAACCATGTATACAAGACTAAATGGGCTCACCAGCCCAAAAGCAAAGACAAGAAGGTGGAAGGGACAGTAAAACTGGGTGAGTGGAAATGGGGAACCCGAGGTCAAAAAGGGGAGAGTGTTGACACATTGCAGCATTGACAACCAATATCACAAAACAATTTGTGTATTGTTTAATGAGAAATAATTTGCTCTGTAAACTTCCACCTAACCGAAACCAAACCAAACCCATTGCCGTCGAGTTGATTCCGACTCATGGCGACCCTATAGGACAGAGTAGAACTGCCCCATAGAGTTTCCAAGGAGCACCTGGTGGATTTGAACTGCCAACCTTTTGGTCAGCAGCCATAGCACTTAACCACTACACCACCAGGGTTTCTGACACACAATAAAAAAAAAAAAAAATAGTTGCAGTAAGTAATTTCTCTATATTTTAGCTTTTGCATTTATAAAATGGGATAATACAAGCTCTTCCAACCTGAGAGATTGTTGAAATAATCAAATTACACCACACATAGAAAGAAAGTATAAAATTCTATGCAAATGCAGTTACTATCTTAGAAGTAAGCCCTGATGGTTTAAAAATATTTTGACAAGTTTATATTTTCTGTATTTTATTTTGAGACAGTAAAATTTAGTTAATACTAAGACTAAAAAAATAGCCACAAAAATGAACTCAAACATACAAATGATCATAAAGATGGCGCAGAACTGGGCAACATTTTGTTCTGTTATACATAGGATCAACTCAATGGCAATTAACAATAAAATTGGAAAAAAATTTGTAATTATCGGAGGAAAAGAAAAAAAAATAGGAATGAGATAACCTGCCCACCTCTGTTTTCCTGCAGAGTAAAATTTCCACGGTGCAAGGTCACTTGATAATTCTTCTGGGTGGGAGAGTTTGTAAGGACTGCAGTGTCTAGAGTAGAGCTCAATGGGCAGCTACAGCTTCTTCTACCAACTACACCGTGTTTCTTCAGCAGTACACCAGACTCCCTTTGTTCTCCAGCTACCTCACTTCTTACTCCTTTTCCGGTTCCTCCTCTTCTACTTGTCCTCTTAACCCTAGGTCCTCAGTGCTTGTCTTTCCCCTATGATTTCCAGCTACATGCCTATAACATTGATGACTCCCACAGTTAGCCTAGCCCAGATGTTTCTCCTGAACTCTAAACGTCCATATTCTATTGCCTAATCAACTTCTGCACTTGAATGTCTAATCACATCTCAAAGTTAATACATTCAAAACTGATCTCCTGATCTGTCCCCTTTAACTAAC
The DNA here is from genome assembly GCF_030014295.1 of Loxodonta africana. Taxonomy (NCBI): domain Eukaryota; kingdom Metazoa; phylum Chordata; class Mammalia; order Proboscidea; family Elephantidae; genus Loxodonta; species Loxodonta africana. The sequence goes on along the minus strand of NC_087347.1, from coordinate 31,123,509 downwards.
CAACCTGTTCCATCCACAGCCTTCACCCTCTCAGTTGATGGCAACACCATCTTACCAGACGCCCAGGCCCAAAATTTGGAAGTCATGCTTACCTTTTCTCTTTCTGTCATACCATATGTTCAATCCATCAGAAAACTAGGCTGGGTCCACCTTCAAAGTGTATCCAGAATTGGACCATTTCTTCCCCATCATCACTCTGGCACGAGCCCTATTTCCTTTCCTCTGGATGGATTATTATAATAATCAACTATTCATCTTCTCAAAGCTTCGCTGAACCCTGTCCACCATGAGTGACCCTGCTGGTATTTGAAATACCAGTGACATAGCTTCCAGCATCACAACAACACACAAGCCACTGCAGTACAATAAACTGACTAATAAGAGGTAGAATGAGGGATATCATTGCTGATGTCAGATGGATCTTGGCCGAAAGCCGAGAATACCAGAAAGATGTTTAACTGTGTTTTATTGACTGTGCAAAGGCATTCGATTGTGTGGATCATAACAAATTATGGATAACATTTCAAAGAATAGGAATTCCAGAACACTGAATTGTGCTTACATGGAACCTGTACATAGACCAACAGGTAGTCGTTCGAACAGAACAAGGGGATACTGAGTGATTTAAAATCATGAAAGGTGTGTGTCAGGGCTGTATCCTTTCATCACACTTATTCAATCTGCTTCCTGAGCAAATAATAAGAGAAGCTGGGCTGCACGAAGAAGAACTGGCATCAGGATTGGAGGAAGACTCATTAAACCTCCAATATGCAGATGACACTGCCTTTCTTGAGGAAAGTGAACAGAACTTGAAGCGCTTACTGATAAAGATCAAAGACCACAGCCTTCAGTACGGATTACATCTTAAAATAAAGAAAACAAAAATCATCACAACTGGGCCAATAAGCAACATCATGAGAAATGGAGAAAATATTGAAGTTGTCAAGGATTTTACTTTACTTGGATCCACAGTCAACACCCATGGAAGCAACACTCAAGAAATCAAACACTGTATTGTACTGGGAAAATCTGCTGCAAAAGAACTCTTTCAAGCGCTAAAAAGCAAGGATGTGACTTTGAGGACTAAGGTAGGCCTGACCCAAGCTATGGTGTTTTCAATCACCTCATGTGCTTGCGAAAGCTGGACAATGAATAAGGAGGATCGAAGAAGAATCGATGTATTTGAATTATGATGTTGTCAAAGAATATCGAATATATCATAGACTGCTAGAAGAATGAACAAACCTACCTTGGAAGAAGTACAAGCCAGAATGCTCCTTAGAAGCAGGGGTGGCGAGACTTCATCTCACATACTTTGGACATGCAATCAGGAGGGACCAGTCCCTGGAGAAGGACATCATGCTTCATAAAGTAGAAGGTCAGCAAAAAAAAAAGGAAGACTCTCAGTGAGATGGAGTGACACAGTGGCTGCAACAATGAGCTCAGACATAGCAACAATTGTGAGAATATTACAAGACTGGGCAGTGTTTTTGTTCTGTTGTACATGGGGTTGCTATGAGTCAGAACTGACTCAACAGCACCTAACAACAACAACAACAAAGAAAAACTTACTGCCATTGAGTCGATTGCAATTCATAGCAACCCTAGAGAATGTTCCATGTGTACTAGAAAAGAAAGTATACTTGGCTGCTGTTGGGTGGAGTTTTCTGTATATGTCTATGAGGTCAAGTTGGTTGATTGTAGCATTTAGATCTCCCGTGTCCTTATTGAGCTTCTTTCTAGATGTACTATCCTTCACCGAAAGTGGTGTGTTGAAGTCTCCTACTGTTATTGTGGAGCTGTCTATCTCACTTTTCGATGGTGACAGAGTTTGTTTTATGTATCCTGCAGCCCTGTCATTGGGTGCATAAATATTTAATATGGTTATATCCTCCTGGTATATTGTCCCTTTTAATCATTATATAGTGTCCTTCCTTATATTTTATGATGGATTTAACTTTAAAGTCTATTTTGTCAGAAATTAATATTGCCATTCCTGCTCCTTTTTGATTGTTTTTTGCTTTGCTTGATATATTTTTTTCCATCCTTTGAGTTTTAGTTTGTCTGTGTCTCTAAGTCTAAGGTGTGTCTCTTGTAGGCAGCAGATAGACGGATCATGCTGTTTAATCCATTCTGCCACTCTCTGCCTCTTTATTGGTGCATTTAGTCCATTTACATTCAGCGTAATTATGAATAGGTATGAATTTAGTGCTATCATTTTGTTGTCTCTTTTTGTGTGTTGTTGACAGTTTCTTTTTCCCACTTAATTGTTTGTGTTGAGTAGATTATATATTGTCTTTTCCTCATATTCGTTTTTGTTGATTTTGTTTCTGCTGAGTCTCTATTTTTTTCTTGTATTTTATTTTGATGTGTAGGATAGTTTGTCTCCTTTGTGGTTACCTTAGTATTTACCCCTATTTTTCTAAATTTAAACCTAACTTTTATTTTTTTGTATCACCTTGTTTTCCTCTCCATATGAAAGATCTATGACTACATTTCTTAGTCCCTCTTTATTATTTTAATATTGTCTTCTTTTGCATATTAACATTGCTGTTTCCCTGTTTTGAGCATTTTTTTACCTTGATTTATTTTTGATTTCCCTGTCTGGGTTGACATCTGATTGCTCTGCCCAGTGTTCTAGTTTTGGGTTGATACCTGATGCTATTGATTTTCTAACCAAAGAACCCCCTTTAGTATTTCTTGTAGTTTTGGTTTGGTTTTTACAAATTCTCTAAAGTTCTGTTTATCTGGAAAAGTCCTAATTTCACCTTCATATTTGAGAGACAGTTTTGCTGGATATGTGATTCTTGGCTGGCAGTTTTTTTCCTGCAGTTTTTTTCCTTCAGTTTTTATATAAGTCATCCCATCGCCTTCTTGCTTTCGTGGTTTCCGCTGAGTAGTCCAAGCTTATTCTTATTGGCTTTCCTTTGTAGGTGACTTTTCATTTATCCCTAGCTGCTCTAAAAAATTCTCTCTTTATCTTTGGTTTTGGCAACTTTGATTATAATACATCTTGGTGACTTTCTTTTAAAATCTACCTTATGTGGAATTTGATGAGCATCTTGGATAGATATCTTCTCACTTTTCATGATATCAGGGAAGTCGTCTACCAACAAATCCTCAACGATTCTCTCTGTATTTTCTGTTATCCCTCCCTGTTCTGGTACTCCAATCGCTCGTAGGTTATTTCTCTCGATAGAGTCCCACATGATTCTTAAGATTTCTTCATTTTTTAAAATTCTTTTATCTGAGTTTTCTTCAAATGTATTGGTGCCAAGCGCTTTATCTTCAAGTTCAGAAATTCTGCCTTCCACTTGCTCAGTTCTACTCCTCTGACTTTCTATTGAGTTGTCTAATTCTGTAATTTTTGTTAATCTTCTGGCTTTCTGATTGCTGTCTGTCTATGGATTTTTCCAGCTTATTAAATTTGTCATTGTGTTCCTGAATAACCTTTTTTTAATTTCTTCAACTGTTTTATCTGTGTGTTCCTTGGCTTGTTCTGCATATTGCCTCATTTTCTTCCTGATGTCTTGAAGGGTTCTGTATATTAATCTTTTGTACTCTGTCTCTGGTAATTCTAGGAATGCACTTTCATCTAGAAGAGCCCTTGATTCTTTGTTTTGAGAGTTTGTTGAGGTGATCATGGTCTGTTTCTTTATGTGACTTGATATTGACTGTTGTCTCTGAGCCATTCGAGCTTACTTTATCAAAGCTCCGTGCTTTGTTTTGTTTTGAAATGCCCAAACAGGTTGCTTGAGTGAGGTAGCTTGATTATTTTCATCTTTGGAGTTCTGATGTCTTGTTCCCAGATGGCTAGAGGTGTTATCAGGTATATTAGTCTAGAAGTCCATTCACTTTTCTTGTATGAATTTAACTCAGGTGTCCAGGTAGCTGATCATCAAGTGTGTGGTACAGGCTCTGTCTTACAGTCTTAGAGGGGCAAGGGTGATTGGTGTAGGTCTGGTATCTGGTTGCAGAAGGGGGACACACTCTGAACAAGGCAGGGGGCTGAGAATGGTCCCCCAAGTGCCTCTGAGGAAAGAGTGTCTCTGTTCCCTAGAGCGTACAGGTGGGTGGGTTCTGCAGACAGACCATGGGCACTGGATGTTTTTGGATGTAAGGACTGGGAGGTACCATTTATCCTTAGACCCCTGTCATGGGTGGCTGGATGACCTGAGTGGAGCCACCAATCTTTAGGCCCCTGATGTGGGTAGGTGAGGACCCAGTTTAAAAGGCAAAGCAGTGTCAAACATCAAACACCCACCTCTCTACCACACAGTTGAAACAGTTGTAGTCTGCCAACAAGGGCCTGTTCTCCTGAAATAGGTCCACACAGGTCCATGCAGAGGGGAAAGGTGCTCAAAGTCCACAGACCATTTATACCTCGACAGGAGCTGCTTCTGTCCTGAGCTCTCCTGGTTAGTGGAGATGGCAGATTATCTTTTACCCCAGTTGCAAATTTATTCCTTCTCCAGGGCCTGGAGGATGGGTCTAGGCACTCGACAGGGCCTATTTTAGGTCCAGGGGAATCAATAGCCACTGAAGCCAGTTTGGGGGCGGGAGACATGGTAAAATATACGCAAGTACTTAGCTTTTGCCGAGAGCTCCATTCTTCCCTGGTTGCAGAGGTGTGAGTAGTCTGTGTGGCTGGCTGCTTCTCCCTGGGGAAACTGAAGCCAAAGACTAGTACCAGCCCACCACAGCTGCTCCCAGGAATGATGCCTGAGGACTCCCAGCAATTCAGGTCCGGTAACTCCTCTTCGCTTCTGAAGCATCTCTTCCTTCCCCTGCCCCTCAGTTTGTTTTCTAACCTTGCCTTTGATGTTCAGGGCTCCTAGCTTGTCATAAATATACTCACTTCACTTGTTTTTTTGGGTCTTTGTTGTAAGAGGGCTCCCCGGAAGCATCTGTCTACTCTGCCATCTTGGCCCCGCCTCCCATAGCAACCCTATAGGACAGAGTAGAACTGCTCCAGGGGTTTTCGAGGCTGTAAATCTTTATGGAAACCGATTGCCACATCTTTCTCCTGTAGAGGTGGCTGATGGTTTGGAAACCTTGACCTTTAAGTTTGAAGTCGAGCACATAACCACTATGCCACCAGGGCGCTGTCCTACTACAGTAGAAATCAGAAAACCTCTGAATATATCTCTACTTATTAACAATGTGGCTTAGGAGCAACCAAGGTCATGAATAGTCTACAGCACAGAATACTTAAGAAGCATCAGTCTTCTAATCTGTAAAATGGCAATAATCATATATCACTTTCTTTTGTCAAGGAATTATTGTCAGGCTTGTAGGTAAACAAAAAATTTCCAAGGTAAACATTCCTTGTAAATTGTAAACTGGTTTATGAATATGAGCTATGTTAAATCTCTGGTGTTAAAGTATTGGCTCAAGTTTGCATTCCTTGGCTCTTAATTGGCAATGGGCAGTTAGCTCACAGAAACTTCTCCAGTATTTGTCATTTAGAAGGAAAATTGATCCCTGATCCTTTAGCTTTCTCAATAGAGACCCAGAAGAGCTGGTGGGTGTTGGGAGGGATCTCCCATGAAATAACTGCTCTCTGTCCCAGCGGCACAGCCTTCAGCATACAAAATGCCCACAGTGCCCTTCTTAATTGGCAAAAAAAGATATGGAATGTTCCCAAAGGGTGAACGTGTGCCAACGGTGCATAAATGATGACAAAGCATTTTTAGTAAAGCCTTAAATGAAGAGGCTAACTTTTTCTGTGTAAACCCCTTAACCATGTTATTAGTTTCGATTAATAAAAATATAAATTAATTGACCAGCAACTGGTGCCTTAAAAATTCAGTGGCAACTAGATAAGTAGCCAGAATACAGCTGCCTTTTACTACATTTATTTAAGGCCTTCCCTCCAGGCCTGCTTTAAATTTGTTTTATGAGACTGATAACGTTAAAATAGCTTGAACATGAAAGTTTTAAAACATATTAGAAGCACAGTGTAGAAATTTGTAAACAGAGATAAATAAGTGAAGATCTTGCAAGCAGCTCCTCTGGCATGTGTATTTCTTTACTCCAGAAAGATGCCTTGTCAGTTTTTAGTTGTGCTAGTGCCCTCTAGTGGTCTGCAGTGTCCGCAGTTTTATTAAGTCACTCTGCACCCTTGAAACACCTGTCCCTGACCTCCCAAAAAGAAAAAAAAAAAAAAATCAGGCTACCAATAGAATCATTAAGAAGCATTTTTTAAAAATATTGCATCCAGAATAAAATATTGAACAAATTTTTTAAAAATTATGCATACAGCACGATTAGAAAAAGCTTTCCACCTTAATGGAATCTCAAATAAAATTCTGAAGAAAGAAAAAAAAAAACAAACCTATTACCATCGAGTCGAATCCGACTCATAGCGACCCTACAGAATAGAGTAGAACTGCCCCATAGGGTTTCCAAGAAGCATCTGGTGGATTCAAACTGCCAGTCTTTTGATTAGCAGCCATAGCACTTAATCACTACACCACCAGGATTTCTGAAGACAGAAAAGTAAGAACTTTTGCCTGGTGGTTCTTCCTCCTTCTGAGGTCACGGATGGATTAGAGAATATCAGGAAACCTGTGGACCTTCTTCTCAGAAAAAAAATGTGCACAAACCTATAATTAAAAACCAAACCCGTTGCCATCGAGTAGATTCTGACTCACAGGGACCCTATAGGACAGAGTAGAACTGCCCCATAGGGTTTCCAAGGAGCAGCTGGTGGATTCAAACTGCCAACTTTTTGGTTAGCAGCCATAGCTCTTAACTACTGTGCCACCAAGGTTCCATAATTATAGGGTTACCTGTAATTACAGGGAATCAAATCACCAGCCCCACATGTCTGTCACTTTGTCATACTGTGGTGGCTTGGTTGTTGCTGTGATGCTGGAAGCTATACCACAGGTATTCAAATACCCGCAGGGTCACCCATGGTGGACAGGTTTCAGCTGAGCTTCCAGATTAAGATAGACTAGGAAGAAGGGGGTCTACTTCTGAAAAAATTAGCCAGTGAAAACCTTATGAATAGCATCAGAACATTGTTGGATATAGTGTCCGAAGATGAGCCCTTCAGGTTGGAAGGCACTAAAAATACAACGGGGGAAGAGCTGCCTCCTCAAAGTAGAGTTGACCTTAATGATATGGGTGGAGTCAAGCTTTCAGGTCCTTCATCTGCTGATGTGGCATGACTCAAAATGAGAAGAAACAGCTGCAAATATCCATTAATAATAGTAACGTGGAATATAAGACGTATGAATCTAGGAATATTGTAAGTTGTCAAAAAATGAAATGGAACACATAAACATTGATATCCTAGGCATTAGTGAGCTGAAATGGACTGGTATTGGCCATTTTGAATCCTACAGTCTTATGGTATACTATGCTGGGAATGAGGAATTGAAACGGAATGGTGTTGCATTGTCAAAAAAATATTTCAAGATCTGTACTGAAGGGCAATGCTGTCAGTGATAGGATAATGTCCACACGCCTACAAGGAAGACCAGTTAATAAGACTATTATTCAAATTTACACACCAAACACTAATGCCAAAGACAATGAAATTGAAGATTTTTACCAACTTCTGCAGTCTGAAATTGATCAAACATTCAGTCAAGGTTCACTGATAATTGTTGGTGATTGGAATTCGAAAGTCAGAAACAACGAAGAAGGAACACTAGTCGGAAGATATGCCTTGGTGATAGAAATGATGCCAGAGATCACATGATAGAATTTTACAAGACCAACGACTTCTTCATTGCAAACACTTTTTTTCAACAACACAGACAGCAACTATACACGTGGATCTCACCAGATGGAATACACAGGAATCAAATTTACTACATCTGTGGAAAGAAATGATGGAGGAGCTCAGTATCATCAGTCAGAACAATGCCAAGAGCTGACTGCAGAACAGACTATCAATTGCTTATGTGCAAGTTGAAGTTGAAGAAAATTAGAACAAGTTTTAGAACAAAGTACTGCCTTGAGTATATTCCACTTGTATTTAGAGATCATATCAAGAATAGATTTGGCTCATTAGACACTCATGACTGGAAGACCAGACAAGTGGTGGAATGATATCAAGGACATGATACACGAAGAAAGGAAAGCATTAGTAAAAAGACAGGAAAGAAAGAAAAGGCCAAAATGGATATCAGAAGAGACTCAAAGTTGCTGTTGAATAGAGAGTAGCTAAAGCAAAGGAAGCAAAGGAAGAAATGATGACGTAAAAGAGCTGAACAGAAGATTTCAAAGGCCAGCCCAAGAAGACCAAGTGAAATATTATAATGAAATGTGCAAAGACCTGGAGATGCAAAACTAAAAGGTAAGAACACATTCAACATTTCTCAAGCTAAAAGAACTGAAGAGAAAATTCAAGCATTGCATTTCAATGTTGAAGGCTTCTACAGGGAAAATATTAAACGACACAGGAAGCATCAAAAGAAGATGGAAAGAATAAACAGAATCAGTGTACCAAAAAGAATTGGTCGACATTCAGTCATTTCAGGAGGTAGCATACGATCAAAAACTGATGGTACTGAAGTTAGAAGTTCAAGTTGCGCTGAAGGCCTTGGTGAAAAACAAGCCTCCGGGAATTGATTGAATACCAACTGAGATGTTTCAGCAAATGGATGTAGTGCTGAAAATGTTCACTCATCTATGCCAGGAAATTTGGAAGACAGCTACCTGGCCAACTGACTGGAAGAGATCATATATGTGTGCCCATTCTAAAGAAAAGTGATCCAATCCCAGTGCCATCGAGTCGATTCTGACTCACAGCGACAATGAATGCAACGCCATTCCTTTTCAATTTCTTGTTCCTGGCATCGTATACCTTAAGACTGTAGGATTCAAAATGGCCAATACCAGTCCATTTCAGCTCACTAATGCCTAGGATATCAATGTTTATGTGTTCCATTTCATTTTTTGACGACTTGCAATATTCCTAGATTCATACGTCTTATATTTCATGTTCCTATTATTAATGGATATTTGCAGCTGTTTCTTCTCATTTTGAGTCATGCCACATCAGCAAATGAAGGTCCTGAAAGCTTGACTCCACCCATATCATTAAGGTCAACTCTACTTTGAGGAGGCAGCTCTTCCCCCGTTGTATTTTTAGTGCTTTCCAACCTGAAGGGCTCATCTTCGGACACTATATCCAACAATGTTCTGATGCTATTCATAAGGTTTTCACTGGCTAATTTTTTCAGAAGTAGACCCCCTTCTTCCTAGTCTATCTTAATCTGGAAGCTCAGCTGAAACCTGTCCACCATGGGTGACCCTGCGGGTATTTGAATACCTGTGGTATAGCTTCCAGCATCACAGCAACAACCAAGCCACCACAGTATGACAAAGTGACAGACATGTGGGGCTGGTTATATGATCCCCTGTAATTAAGGCACTAGTTTTTTTTTTTTTTAATTATAGGTAACAGAGTAGAACTGCCTCGTAGAGTTTCCAAGGAGTGCCTGCCGGATTCAAACTGCCGACCCTTTGGTTAGCAGCCATAGCACTTAACCACTATGCCACCAGGGCTTCCAATAGAATGCAAAAATTATCAAACAATATCATTAATATCATACCCAAGTAAAATTCTGCTGAAGATCGTTTAAAAGCATTTGCAGGAGAACATTGACAGGGAACTGTCAGAAATTCAAGCCAGCTTCAGAAGAAAGGTGTGGAAAAAGGAATACATTGCTGATATCAGATGGGTCTTGGCTGAAAGCAGAGAATACCAGAAAGTTGTTTACCTGTGTTTCATTCATTATGCAAAGGCATTCGACTGTGTGAATCATAACAAATTATGGATAACATTACAAAGAATGGGAATTCCAGAACACTTAATTGTGCTTATGTGGAGCGTGTACACAGAACAAGGGGCAGTCCTTCGAACAGAACAAGGGGATACTGCATGGTTTAAAATCAGGAAATGTGTACATCAGGGTTGTATCTGAGAAGCCAGACTCTATGAAGAAGAATGGGGCATCAGGATTGGGAGAAGACTCATCAACAACCTGTGATACACAGATGACACAACCTTACTTGCTAAAACTGAAGAGGACTTGAAGCACTCACTGATGAAGACCAAAGACTACAGACTTCAGTATGGAGTATACTTCAACATAAAGAAAACAAAAATCCTCACAACTAGACCAATAAGCAACGTCATGACAAATGGAATAATTGAAGTTGTCAAGGATTTCATTTTACTTGGATCTACAATAAACACCCATGGAAGCAGCAGTCAAGAAATCAAATGACACATTGCACTGAGCAAATCTACTGCAAATGCCCCTTCAAAGTGTTAAAAAGCAAAGATGTCACGTTAAGGACTAAAGTGCACCTGGGTGTTTTCAATTGCCTCATATGTATGGGAAAGCTGGATAATGAAAAAAGACCGAAGAAGATTTGATGCCTTTGAATTATGGTGTTGGCAAAGAATATTGAGTATACTTGGACTGCCAGAAGAACGAACAAATCTTTTTTGGAAGAAGTACGGGCGGAATGCTCTGTAGGAGAAAGGATGGCAAGACTTCGTCTCACATTCTTTGGATATGTGATCAGGAAGGACCAGTCCCTGGAGAAGGACATCATGCTTGGTAAAGTAGAGGGCCAGTGAAAAAGAGGAAGACCCTCAATGGGATGAATTGACACAGTGGCTGCAACAATGGGCTCAAGAGTGACAATTGTGAGGATGGCGCAGGATTGGGCAGTGTTTCTTTCTGTTAGGGGTTAGGGTCACTGTGAGTTGGGACAGACTCTGTGGCACCTAACAACAACAGTAAATAACCAGAGACGGGTTATCCAATAGGAGGGGTAAGCATGGTCAAAGATTTTGCTTCTGGGTATGGCTGGCATCTCTCTCCCAATTGCACCTCATCTTCCTACAGAATCCAAGCTTCTTTTCAAACTTATAATCCGCGACAGGGATGGATGACCCCACAATAAACAAGGCAAGCTCAGGTTTACTTGTGCTTATTTCCTAATCTGTAGCACATAATTTCACACACGTTTCACCACATGTACGAGTAAACCAGTGCTTACCTTGTTTACTGAGTATTCTGCCCCTACAAATAACACTGGAAGATCTTGCATCCCAATTTAAAGATTTGGGGCTTATCTCAGCTCTATATATGTCCCAGTTTCCATGGGCTAAAAATCCTATCTGTGTTGTCGAGCTTAAAAAGGAAGTTGCAGAAGAACATGTACTATATGGCAGTGTACTAAACAATACTATCTAGCCTCTAGGTATGTTGTTGTTATTGTGTGCCGTTGAGTCACAGCGACACTGTAGGACAGAGTAGAACTGCCCTGTACGCCTGCCTAGGCTGTAATCTTTACAGGAGCAGATCTCCAGGTCTTTTCCCCTGGGGAGCCACTAATGAATTCAACTCCCTACCTTTCTAACCCAGCGCTGTGGGAATAATAACATCAAATTCCTGATCCTGGTTGCCTCTCAGGGAAAGGGAGGGTAATGGGATGGGGAAAAAATAAAGGTGGTCTGGTTATATCCGTATTATATAATTCTTCCGAAACTATTCAGTGGCATGATATTGTTTTACTAGAGCTGGGTGGTAGATACATAAATAATGGATTTCCATTATTTTATTCTCCATTCTTATGTATTTGATGCACTTGCTAATTTTAAGAAGTTAAATTAAGAAAACTGAGAATATCATAATAATATATGATCTTTTCCCATCACCAGGTAAAAAAGATTAATTCTCAAAAACCTCCAAGTGTAAGTTACACGTTCTGAGAAACACATCTAATTCTACAGTGTGTAAAAACACCCAAGCTTATTTTTATCCATTTTTAAATATAGGCTAAAATATTAACAACAACAACAACAAAAAAACCTTTGTTCTTTTCACAGAGTACCTAAGTAGAAAACCCCTGGTTTTTCTGGTCATAATTTGATTTCTTGATAGAGAAAGAGGAAAAGGGGGAAATTCTTCTGAAACAAATGCTCCATTCAAACAAGATTTATTATCAATCCATATTCATTCTAGTCCAGAGTGTAATGAAAGTTTAGATAAAGTACCATTCTCTTTGGGGATTTCATATATAACAAAGTCAGCATGAAACCAACTATGTCATTGCCTGAGAGTCTGAACTAACAGCCGTTTAATTGATTCATGCTTGTAGCCACACTGCTGCATAGCATCCAGAGCGTTCAGATGGTGCCTCGCAGACACATCCTGTCACAATGCCTGCCAGCAGGGGCTTGTGGCTGCCTGGAGTGGAGAGGAATGCTGGAGGAATGACACGGCGCAGGCAAATATGGAGGGCGGGGAGGGCAGGGAAACAGCTCTGCCAGACCCTGGACTTGCCTGGGGAGGTAAACTATGACCACAGCGTTAAACAGCTGTTAGATAATATACATTATTGGCCTCTGGAGTCAAATCAAAGCTCCAGTCCTCCCTGCATACAGTCTTTTTTTTTTGCAATCAGCTTCAAGAGATGTCTTTCAAGTATTAAAAAGCAAAGATGTCACCTAGAGGACAAACGAGCACCTGTCCCAAGCCATGGTGTTTTCAATCACCTCATATGCATGCGAAAGCTGGACAATGAGTAAGGAAGACAGAAGAATTGACGCCTTTGAATTGTGGTCTTGGCAAGGAATATTGAATATACTAAGGACTGCCAAAAGAACAAACAAATCTGTCTTGGAAGAGGTACAACCAGAATGCTCCTTAGAAGGATGGCATACTTCACATCTTACATACTTTGGACACGTTGTCAGGTGGGATCAGTCCCTGGATAAGGACATCATGCTTGGTAAAGTAGACCCAGTGCCTCAGTGAAAAAGAGGAAGACCCTTAATGAGATGGATTGACACAGTGGCTGCAACAATGGGCTCAAGCATTGCAACAATTGTGAGGGTGGCGCAGGACAGGGTAGTGTTTCGTTCTGTTGTGCATGGGGTTGCTATGGGTCAGAACCGACTCAATGGCACCTAACAACAACAACAACAACCTATTAATACTCCCTGCCCTCCATTCTTTTTTTTTAAACTTTTATTAAGACATACTTCATGTAACATAAAATTTACCCATTTAAAGTGTACAATTCAGTGGTATTTGGTATGTTCACAGAGTTGTGCAACTAGCACCACTATCTAATTTTAGAACATTTTTAGCACCCTAAAAAGAAACTCAGTAGCAGTCACTCCCCTCTATACCTTCCACTCAGCCCCTGGCAACCACTACTCTACTCTCTACTGATTCACCTGTTCTGACCATTTTATGGAAATAGAATCATACAATATGTGGCCTTTTGTGTCTGCTGCTCTCCTCTCTGAAGAAGAAAACCAAAAACACAAAACCCATTGCCAGCAAGTCAATTCCAACTTATAGCGACCCTGTAGAACAGAGTAGAACTGCCCTACAGGGTTTCCAAGAAGTGGCTAGTGAATTCGAACTGCCAACATTTCGGTTAGCAGCTGAGCTCTTAACCCTTGTGCCACCAACTGCTCAGGACCTTTGTTGGGCCACCAGTATCAGGGCAGAGCACAAAGCTTTTGGTGTTATGGTAAGCTTCAACTTAATTTGAAAGTTGAATCCTAGCTACAAATAAACGGAGTAATATGGGGGAAAATAACTCCGTTCCTTAGCGAATTGAGTGGCTGTAAAATAATTCTCAAGCATAGTAACGATTGTGAGGGTGGTACATGACCGGGCAGTGTTTCTTTCTGCTGTACATAGGGTCACTGTGAATCAGAGCCAATTCAATGGCACCTAACAACAACAACAACAAAGTTACTGATGGTGCCACACATATCTTTACTAGATGTTTAGTAGCCAAGTAAGGGCAGACGATCAAAACCTAATGCTTCTCTAGTTATGCTCTCCAGTTGGATTTGGTCTTTTAGAGGTCCTGTCCTTTCTGACTTGTCTCATTAAAATGTCTTCCCCACTAGCTCCTGCTCCAGCAAGGGAGCTAGGCACCGCTTCCACCCAGCAATCAACTCCTTCTACCACCTCCTCTCAACACCCACCTACACTCTACTTCCTGTCTTGAAAAATGAAGGCCTGGCCTGGGGTGGAGAGTTAGATCACCTCAACTCTGGATTCTAAGGGAAAAAACATTTCACCCCTGTCTTTCTACTTCCCTGGTGGTGTAGTGGTTCAGAGCTACAGCTGCTAACCAAGAGGTTGGCAGTTCATATCCACCAGACGCCGCTTAGAAACTCTATGGGGCAGTTCTACTCTGTCTTATAGGGTTGCTATGGGTCGGAATCGACTCGACGGCAATGAGCTTGGTTTGGTTTCTTTCTACTTAGGTTTATCTGGTTTTGGTTTTTGTTTTTTCCCCTAAAATAAAAAATCTAGAGAAGCTTCTTTTAACTAGACCTTTGAGAAAATACAGATAGTTTTGTTTTCAGCCCTACAAAGTCAGCAAAATTCACCAGGTCTAGGAACTCCACACAGGAGTTTGGAGCCAAAGCCCAGTATTAATAAACAGTGTGCGTAGGCCGGCCTCATCCTCAGTGCATGTAAGCTCCCATGGGAAACCTAGAGCAAGTGGCTGTGACCACAGCCCGTGCCTGTTTAAAGATATGGTGATCTTTAAAAAATATTAAACCAGTTGATGTCAAGTCGATTCTGACTCATGGCAACCCCACATATGTCAGAGTAAAACTGCGCTCCGTAAGATTTTCAATGGTTGTGATGTTTCAGAAATAGATTGCCAGGACTTTCTTCCAAGGCACCTCTGGGTGGATTTGAACTATTAACCTTTCAAGTTAGCAGTCAAACACTTAACCATTTACACTACCCAGGGACTCTTCGTTCATCTTTAGCACTGGTCTAATATCAACTCAGGCCTGACTGACGTGCACTCTTGGAACAGTGAAAAGCAGTGGGGAGAATAAGGATTAAGTCAAATTGAAGGTAGATATATTCTGTATGCCATCGCCATCTTAAGACATAGACCCATCAACTGAGTTTGCCCAAACACGTATTTCTGCAGCACCTAAATTGTATCTCGGAATAGTTGGATATTTTGAGCTCTTTTTATACCTTGCTTACGTTTACGTTATCTCCCAAAGCAAGTTGCCATCTATCCTAAATGATTTGCTTTACAATTGATCCTGTCTTCAAAATATTTCTATTGATAAACTGGTGATAAGATTATTATTAATGTCGTTGTTAGGTGTCGTCAAGTTGGCTCTGACTCATAGTGATCCTATGTACAACAGAACAAAACACTGCCTGGTCCTGTGCCATCCTCACAATCATTTTTAGGCCTGAGCCCATTGTTGTAACGACTGTGTCAATCCATCTCATTGAGGGTCTTCCTCTTTTTCGCCAACGCTCTACTTCAACAAGCATGACGTCCTTCTCCAGGGACTGACCCCTCCTGATAACATATGAATATAACAGGTCCATTTTCACCTTTAGACTAGAAGAATCAGCATATTTCAACATCAGATTAAAAAAAAAAAGAAAAAGCAAATAATCTTATCTTATCCAAGTTGGGTGAGAATTCCGTTTAGAATTCCCATCTCCTGAGACAGAACTTGACATTCAACAATTCACACATTTCATTTTAAGAAGTAAATTAACATGCTACAGTTACTTTGAAAGTTGATTGCTAATTAGAAATAAATGGAGTTAATATGAGGAAAATCACACCTTTCTTTAGCTAACTGGAATACACTGGGTGACGAAAAAGTTGCTCACGGTGCTGTACATATCGCATACATCTATAGTAGCCAAGTAATGATAGAGGATCAGTACGGCAGGACCTAAGCGATATGAATGATCTATGGGAACATAGATTATGCACTGGGCTTCTAGAATTGTCTTTAGAGAAGTTCAAAAGTTGCCAACACCAGCCCCACCAGAATATACCATCTTAATTTGGGTGGAAAAAGCTACGGTTAGTGGAAAGAGCCTGAGCTCTGAATGCAGGCAAATCTGAATTTGAATCCTAGCTTTTCTAATCATTGGCTACCTAATCTTGGTCAGGGCCTGGCACATAGTAGATACTCAACAAATCGTAGTTTCTTCTGGAACAGGTCTGCATTAGTTTCTTACTGCTGTTGTAACAAATTAGCACAAGCTTAGTGGCTTAAAGCAACCCACATTTATTATCTTGCATTTCTGGAGGCCAGAAGTCCAAAAATTAAAGTATCTGCAGGGCTGTGTTCCTCTGAAGGCTCTAAGAGAGAATCCATTCCCTTGCCTTTGCCCACCTTTAGAGGCAGCCTACATTCCTTGGCTCAGGGTCCCTTCCTTCATCTTCAAAGCCAGCAGCATAAGTAAAAAAGTTTTTTTTTTTTTTAATCTCTCTCTCTCTCTCTGACCTCTGTTTCCATTGTCACATCTTCTTCTCTGACTCTGATCTCCTCTCTCCCTGTTACAAGTACCCTTGTGATTACATAAAGTCCACTTCAGGATTCTTAACTTCCTCACATCAGCAAAGTCCTTTTTACCATGTAAGGTAATATATTAACAGGCTTCAGGGATTAAGACATAGGCATTTTTAGGGGGCCATTATTCTGCCAATATAAATGTCCATCATAAATTCCCACAAAACTCTTTAAATGGAATACAAAATTAACTTCTGGAGAGGAGTTGCGGTATGTTCAGCACCCTCAAGTTTGAGTAAATCAGCTCCATTGATAGAATGGAGATGGGTTCAATTCCAATTTGGAACTTGCTTTTTTTTTTTAATAAGACTCCTAGTTTTGGCCAGTAAACTAATGAAGCTCTGGTCAGAGCCTCTACCCTGGAAGAATTGGTTAGACTTTCTGTGAGTCATGGCTGTAGGCCAAACTCTGGTCGTGTGTCCCACTGCTCATGAAGGTCCAAGGAAAAGAGTACATATTAATTAACACAATTCATCATTACACAGATCAAAGCAAAAGCCCTGTGGATGACTGTTCAATGGAAGCCCATCTCCCAGAGGAAAATGAAAGTAAACTTTTTTGCTAGAGATCAAATTAATATTGGAATGACTGATGAGTTATCTGCAGTCCTTTCAACCTTTGAAAGCAGTGACAACAAATGTGATAAATGCATCCTTATCAGAGGGAGATGGCAGACTTGCTTTAGGCCTGGAAGCCATGGCTTCTAGTGAAGCACAAACTTGTAGTCACAGATGTCAGTTAAAGGATCAATCAATCAACTCACTGATAATCGTTTCTGTTCAACACTGACCTTAGACCCAAGCTGCACTACTAAATTGTCTGCATTGAGTCTAACCAGCACCACCAGGTCACCAATGTCAGAAAAACTTGGGAAATGCAAGGACCAGAAAGGTTATGACCAGCTTCTTTAGATTTACCTCAAACTATGATAAAACTATCATCAAAATACTACTGATTTTCTTACTTGGGTTCTCTTCTTTCACTCCCTGGTGCTTTTCATATTCAATCTAAAAATATTACCAGTAGCCTCACCCACTGACTTCATTTCCTGAATGTATCAATGCCATGCCACTTTTTTGCTCTCTTAGCTCTTTCTGAATGAGTGCGATGCTAGGTTAAACGTATTTTGATTGCGAGCAGCAGTTGCCATGACAAGTCTGACTTTGCTTGTTTTTATAATTAGTTGAAGTTAGTGACATCTTCCACATATTCTTTGCTAAAATCCTTGCCAGACCAAAGGAACTTTATAGTTAGGACTATCATTTCCTGTATCAGTTATCCACAGCTGCATAACAAACCATCCCAAAAATGAACACATTAAAACATCAACTAAAAATTTCTCGCAATCCACAGTTTGACTGGACTCACTTATGCAAATGCATGTGATCTTTCATCAGAGCTTCCTCACAGCATGGTGAGCTCAGGGTTCCAAGAGGACGAGAACAGAAACCATAAGGTCTCTTGAGGCAAAGCTCAGAAGTCAATGCCATCACTCCCACAGCATTCCCACAGGCCCATGTGAGTCACAGAACCAGTCTGTTTTCAAGGAGATGAAAAGAAACTCCACCTCCTGATGGGAAGAGTTGCTAAGAATGTGTGGTATGTTTAATTTACCACATCTTCCATTCTATATCCAGTCTTTTGGGGAAGAAGGGACACTTCTAAATTTTCCAAAGCCGTAAGATTATCAAGTGAAACAAAAGAAACGAGTAACATTCTTTGTTACTTGGGGCATCAATGTTTAAGATGACCTCCAACAGAGGAAAATTCTGACTTTCAAAAGATTTGTTAATCACAGTTTCATCACTACATAGCGCAAGCCCACGCTCACAAGCGTACATACATTCCTTGTCGTGCAGTTTACGCCTTAAGTTCACAGGTCAAGGTGGCCAGCTTTGAAAGAATAAGAAGTAAAATGTTTACTAGATAAGGTGACCAACTTGTCCCAGTTTGCCCAGGACTTTCCCACACTTAGTACCGAAAGTCCTAGCTCCTGGGAAACTCCCCAGTCCCTGGCAAAGCAGGATGATTGGTCACCCTATTGCTGGATCATTTTTTCTTTCTTAAAGCCTGACACCCACATTTATCCTTCCCCGTCCCAGCCTATCAGAATAAACAAAACATACCATTGTTTTATCAGATACTGTCCTGTGTGTGATTCTGTTACAAAGTGGTTTTTGGCATCTTGCTATTCTAAGAGTGCCATGCCCCAAGGCTATTTACAGACACCTTTTCTTGGCCCAGTTTTTATGATCAAAGTTGATAACTTTTACATTGATACTCAAAATATTTGTGTCTCACACATGCCAGTTATTGATTCTTGAATCTGTATTTTAATTTTATTTTGATTGAGTTATTGGCACCAAATCATTTTCAGCTTATTATGGTTATAGTGGGTTATAGTACCCACTATGGTGGGTACTATAATCACCATTAACCATTCATTCATAATTATTATCATAATTATTCTTCTTATTACCTAAATATCTTGTACATTCATTGTTACAGTTGTGGAATCTGACTACAGAAGCCTATTCTCAACAATAAGGGGACCTAAGAGTTTTTTGAAGTCTCCTACCACTCCCTATTCCCCACTGGCTTCTCAAGGTAGCATGGCTGTTATTGATGAACTATCTGGATGATGGCTTTTCTATTGTCTGTTTCTAATAGTGGATTTTGGTGGGTTTTTTTGTTTTGTTTTGTTAAAAATCTGGAAATGTCTTTGCTTGCAGAAAGCTAAGCAGGCTGTGAACAAAGGTATAGTTTGGCAAAGGCAAGTAGTGTTATCCTTTTCTTAGCTAGTGTATAAAATCTAGACTATCCGGGTTTTTTGCTGTATGACTTGGGACACTGAATAGTCTGTTCTTGGCCTATCAAAAGATATCAAAACATACAGGAAGCCTGGAAGTTAGCCTCACAACCCTCTTCTCCCTTCATTAAGTGGATCGTTGTAGAGATGGAAGAGTTATGAAATCGGAAGGAGGTTTATAAAATATTTGTGAAAATGTTTCCCCCCTGAATTGGGCTTATGTCCAGACATTACTCAACTACCATGGCATATTAGACGCCAAGGAAGAAAATTCTTTGTTATACCAAGTAATAAAAAGAAAAACCTCCTAAGGTTCTTACAGATAGATTGTCTCTGCATCTCATTGCAAGTACAATTAACCACATTAGTCTACTAGGGCACCAGTTTTCAAACTTTCAGGTCTCATAACCCCTTTATACACTTAAAAATTATTGGAGACCCTGACAGGGAACACAACAGAGAACCCCTGAGGGAGCGGGAGAGCAGTGGGATGCAGACCCCAAATTCTCATAAGACCAGACTTAATGGTCTGACTGAGACTGGAAGGACCCCAGTGGTCATGACCCCCAGACCTTCTGTTGGCCCAGGACAGGAACGATTCCTGAAGCCAACTCTTCAGACATGGATTGGACTGGACAATGGGTTGGAGAGGTATGCTGGTGAGGAGTGAGCTTCTTGGATCAGGTAGACACTTGAGACTATGTTGGCATCTCCTGCCTGGAGGGAAGATGAGAGGGTGGAGGGGGTTAGAAGCTGGCGAAATGGACACGAAAAGAGAGAGTGGAGGGAGAGAGTGGGCTGTATCATTAGGGGCAGAGTAATTGGAAGCGTGTAGCAAGGTGTATATGGGTTTTTGTGTGAGAGACTGACTTGATTTGTAAACTTTCACTTAAAGCACAATAAAAATTATAAAAAAGAAAAAAAATTATTGAAGACCCTGAAGAACTGTAGCGTATGTGGGTTATATCGACCTATGTTTATCATATTCAGAATTGAGACTGGGGTTACAGGAATAGATAAGCACATGCTCCATTAGCCCTTGGAATGATGATGGCAGACATGTCGGGGAGCCCCTGGAATCTCCACTGAACAGGGTGGAACAGGATGAACAAAGTAGACAGCATCTTAGGACAATTAGGACAAGAGTTTTGACCTTGTGAACCTCTTGGAAGAGTCTTAGCGGTCTCTGTACCACATTGGAGAATACACCACTTGATAAACGCCAAGATCAAAATCTTGAGAGAGTAAAGTACAGGCTTTAAAGGATACAGGCAGGTATTGCCGAAGTCTGTCCCTGTGGCAGATGAAGAGGTGAGTTGAACTAAATTCAAATAGATGATCCAAAAATGCTGACAAAATGTAGACATTTCCAATCTGGATTCAATAATATTAATTAAATAAATACTTGGGAAATGAATTGTTCTGTCACCCATCAATGTCAGCATTTATGAATTAAAAGGAGAGTGGGTTTTTTTTTTTAATAAATTTGAAATTTCCTAAGTTCACAGCTCAGTGAATATTCAAAAAGTAAACACAACTGTATAAACCAACATACTGATTAAGACACTGAATGTTACCAGCATCTCAAGGACCCCCTTATGCCCCTTCCCAGACTCTTGTCCTCCCAATAGGTCACTGATCTCAGCCTGCCACCCACCCCCCTGCCTCAGTGAGGGGAGCTGAGGCAGGGTATACTAGGAGCTCCAGGGCTGGTAGGGGAAGTTAACATGTCCAGAAGAGTCTGCGGTGTGTACCTGGAATGCCTGATGTGTCAGGAACAGTAGGTAAGTCTACACTGGTCTGTGTAACTAGAGGGGTCATTTTATCCAGGCCATACCTCAGCAGTTTTAACAAAACTCCAGGTAGGCCTGCATGAAGTGCAGCCCCTCCAGCTGAAAGTACCAACAATGGGGCAAGCCATCTTTGGACAGGAGGTGAGTGTATGCAGACTCCTGCTAGAACTTTCCATCGTAGCTCTACCATTAAAGGAGCTGACTCTATCCCAGGCCATCACTATTCCACATCAGCCCCCTCCTAATTCTACTGCTCACCAAGGATCCCCAGAGACAGAAAAGGAAGAAAATCCATTTCATTTCAACCCCCTTCCACCCCATTAAGGAACCCTGGTGGCACAGTGGTTAAAGTGCTCAGCTGCTAACCAAAAGGTTGGCAGTTCAAACCCACCAGCTGCTCCACGGGAGAAAGATGTGGCAGTCTGCTTCTGTAAAGATTACAGCCTTGGAAATCCTATGGGGCAGTTCCGCTCTGTCCTATAGGGTTGCTATGAGTAAGAATCGACTTGATGATGGTGGGTTTTGGGTTTGGTCCACCCCATCAGAGAGTCCAAGCCCTGGCCTGGATCCCACGTAACTTAAGTGGCAGGGCCCCTCCCTTCCGCAGCCCCTCATTTCTCCCCAGCATCTCAACCCATATACCCCTGCCACTGGCTGAGGGAATCCTGGTAGCTATGGCTCCACTAAGTGTTTTCTTCCATTTCTTGGTCTTTACAAGGGAAGGGTTTGTAAACAGAAAAAGAGCTCAAGTGTAAGGCCAAGCTCCGAACTTGGACAGCCTGGTGGTTCCCCGATGAAGGGCAGGAATTATTCAAAAGAGAAGCTAATTACTAGCCAAGAAGCTGCTGGAAGACCTGTACCACAAGGGGATATACTTGGACCCCAGCATGGGTGAGAGGGTTGCAGCTACATCTGGGGGATCTTCAGATCAAGGAGTGATGCGAGAGAAGCAGCAACAGCTGCAGAAATGCCAAATCCCCATTACTTGGAGCAATCACCACGCTGGCTATGCCAAGAACTGCACAGCAGCCAATGCCCAGTAGATCCTACCCTTCCTGCAGACTCCAGCTGTAGGCTGCGTACATTCCCTGGGGTGTTAGAAACAACCAGTGAGGAGGGGAGGAGAAGCTTTGAAATGGAGTTTGAAAAAAATGTTGAATGAATTCCAAATCCTGAGCTGAACTGAAAAGTCGTTTTGAACTAGGAGAAAATGAAATGAATTACATTAAGTTGTCTGCACCAATACAGCAAAGGGCCCAGTGTCAAAAATTAAATTTGATTCTAAAATTTCTAAAAATATCATTGCTGTGACCGAAATTGTCATACATACTGTGGTATCTAGTAACTTTTTCATCCATGTGTCTGTAAAACACTCAGGACTAATTTCCCCTAGTTCAGCTGGGGGATCCCTTGACACTTGCCCGCATATCGACTAGAGTGATCATGTGAGACACATGGCCAACTGAACCTTGGAGACAATATCTTGGTGTTCTATAAATACAATGGTTATATTAGGACACTGAAGCAATAGATCTTGGTACCATACAAGTATAATTACCATCTGCAGGCCTTCTCCAGTGGAGGTGGAGGTGAAGATAATGAAGTCAGCCTCCTTCCACTCCCTACTCAGATCTGCAGTCAAAGCCAGATAGCAGCATGGGGCTTGGAGATGAGCAGAGAAATCCAAAAAAAAAAAAAAAAATTTTTTTTTAAATCTAGAACGGCACTAATCAATGCGTGGTCGCTGGACCACCCCAGTGCAAGAGTGGTTTGTTATCAGTCCGTGGCAAGATAATCACAGGAATTCAGTAAGCATAAAGCTTTTGTAAAAACTTGACAGCAATTCCATGCCTGTTGAAGGTATAATAAAAATGTGTGTTTCTACTTTGTATGTCTTTATTTTCATTTTTCCATTGTTCTACTGCTTCACTTTTATTACATTTTATGGAAGCATTGACCTGCAACGAATTGGGAAAAACAAAAACTGGTCTATCACCAGAGATAGTTTATAAAGGGCTGACCTGCAGATAAAAGCTCTTAGGTCTATTGATTACAACCTAATAACTTATATTTTTGTTATTGTACTACTTATATACTGATTCCATGTACATGTAGTCTTTTTAAAAGATCTTCCATTTTAACTGGTTAAGCTCAGTAAAGCACTAAAGTCCCAATTTAATGTCAAGCTTTAGACTTGACAACTTTAGGGCTAAATAAGAAATTAAGCAGCAATCATTACGCTCATCAGAGATATAAGGCTATTTAAAATCATCTCTTTTGTCTGGTTCATTTGCGTATAGGCTTCCATAAAGCAATACTATTTAATCAAATACCAACTGCATCCTTGTTTCATTTGATGCTTCTCTCCATAAGTAATAACAAAAATGTTATCAAAAGTCAAGAGAAACGACTCTAATCTAGATGAGTGGTACACCATTTAACTGAAGATATGAATCAGAAGACTTTTTTAAAAGCAATTTTCTCCTCTGCATTTGTTCTGTCTTCATAGTCCTATGCAAATTTTTAACATTCAATACAGAGCTCATAGTGTCATTATTGAAGCTCACAGTTGAAAATCTTGTTTACGAGAGTTTATCTTGCCAAACAGATAAACATTAAGGTGCTCTGTAATGGGTTTTTGTTTTGAGTTTATACATTGATTTGTAAAATTCAGAGTGAGAAGATCCCGTTTTAGGCTTTTAAATTAGTGAGCGCTGGAGTTCAATCAATTCTCACTGTTGGAGGGGGACCAACATCCTTAGGTGAAAGAAAACATTACTTGGTAACTTCTTTTATCTTCTTTAAGCTGAGAAAAGCAGCAGCCTCATTCAAATGCCAGCTTCCCAATGAGAAACACATACTTTCTACTTTATCTCCAGCACAAGGCAGAAAGAAAAAGGGAATTCAGCAAGCAGGAGAATATTGCATTCTGTCTGAACATCTGATAGCCAAACACATCAGAAACTGATTTCAAATTGAATGGTTTGCACCTTGTTAATAGAGATAGCAGTGCAGTTATTAAATGAGCTTATTCCTTTAATAATAAAAACCAAGTCTTTGTTCCCCCAAGCAGTTGTATTTCCTCTCTCATATTATTATAAGTATTAAAGATTTTTATTATCTTTTTCCTGATTATAAAAGTAATACATGTTCTTTATGGAAATGCATTGTAAGACAGCAAAAATCATCCATAGTCTCACCACATTTAGAGATACGCATTATTAATATTTGTATGTATTACTTCTCTCTTCTTTTTTCCCCTATGGGTATTCATGGAGCCTTGGTGGTACAGTGGTTAAGAGCTACAGCTGTTAACTAATACATCAGCAGTGTGAATCCACTAGCCACTCCTCAGAAACCCTATGGGGCAGTTCTACTCTGTCCTACAGGGTCAACTGTGAGTCGGGATTGATTCGACAGCAATGGATTTGGATTTGATGGGTATTCATATGTGCTGGATTTTCTACATAGTTGAGATCATAATGTATATATGTGTACATCTTATGCTTTTGTTCACTGTTGTATTTTCCAAAGTCAGTACAAATTATTTGGGGACAGAAGTTGCAATGACTGACTGCCTAGTGCTGCATTTTATTGAAGTTTAAAATGCACATGAGCATCCTCCTACTGTTCAATTTTTCAGAGAGATTAAGAAGATGGTTTCAGAGTCAAACAGACTTAGTTCAAGTCGTGACTGGCTCTGCCACGTACTACCTATGTGACCTTAGTCAAGCTACCTCTCTAACCCACTATTTCCTCATCTATAAAAATTAGGATAACAGAAGCTACTTTACAGGGTTGTTGTGATATTAAACAACATGATGCAGGTAAAAGTGCTAGCATGTTCCGTGGCAATTCTCAGTAACTGTAAATTGTTTTGATGCTGTGATAAAAACCTTTGGTCATAAAGTTGGGTCTCATTTTGTGTTACTTAATTTAGATGTATGCCAAGAAGCTTTGAAGTACAAGTAGAAGCATGTATTTTAAAAAGTACTTTTCAGTTTTGAGGACAACCAAGAGAAACTACTCAACAGTGACTCAACTTTGTCATGATAAATCAGATTATTGTACGCAACCTGGTAAGACAACATGGAAAAGTAAGTGGATTTAAATACTACAAGAGCAAAAAAGTTTTATAAATGCCTACTTTGCTCAAAATTATTCACACAATTCTCAAGTACCTGTTAAAAATGGGAAGATGACTCTTTGGTGTGCTTAGTAAAAGATGTTATGAATAAATAATAAATATATAAACAAATAAATTGGCATATTAACACTTTCCACGTACCTCCCAAGAAATAAAACCTTTAACATGCAAATAGCTCTGACCTACCTGGCCTCAGTATCTGTCTTAACCTTTGTTCTTACTTTCCCTTTATTCATTTCTTATCCTTGCAAATCTAGAGAAGTAGCTACTGATTGTTGTTCTTCTGTATAGATGTTGACTTTACTGCAAAATAGTTTCATATACACAAAATCTGTTTACTTCATATATCATCAAACATTATAAGGAGAAGAACCTGAGATAATATTCAGATATACAATAATTTTCTTTGAGTACATGACTTCTGAAGCTTTAATAGATATCCTTATAAGCATATACAAGAAACCCACTGCCGTCGAGTCAATTCCGATTCATAGTGACCCTACAGGACAGAGTAGAACTGCCCCCATAGGATTTCCAAGGAGTGGCTGGTGGATTCACACTGCTGACCTTTTTGTTAGCAGCCAAGCTCTTAACCACTATGTCACCAGGGCTCCATAAACAAGAAAGGCATCCCTTATACGGAAAGGTGTAAAAAGATATTCAAAAAATATCCAAACACATTTGCTCCCATAAATTTCTGAAACATTGGCAAAAAATAGAAGTTACAAAAAAACTCACTGCTGTCGAGCCGATTCCAATTCACAGGGACCCTATAGGGTTTCCAAGGCTTTACATCTCTGTGGAAGCAGACTGCCACATCTTTCTCCCACAGAGCCACTGGTGGTTTTGAACCACTGACCTCTTAATTAGCAGCCAAGTGCTTTAACCACTGCAGCACCAGGGCTCCTGAAATAAAAAAGTAGTCACCCTAAAATCAATTTATTGTATTTCCAAAAAAAAAAAAAGCACGTGTATTAAGTAAGCAGTTTTCTACTACTTTATTTACATTTTTAAAGGTTGGTGATAGCCACTCTCCAAGATGGCCCCTATATGGTTCCATCCTACATTGAATAAGGCTAGCCTGTGTAATCAATAGGATTTTGCAAAAATGACAGAGTGAGACTACCAAGGCTAAGCCATAAAAGACATTGCAGCTTCCTCCTTCCTCTCTCTTGGATCACTCACTGTATCGGAAGCCAACCACCAAGTTGTGAAGACGCTTAAGCAGCTCTGTGGAGAGGCCCAAAGGTGAGGAACTGAGGCCTCCTGCCACCAGCCAGCATCGACATGCTAGCCACGTGAGTGAGCCACCTTGAAGCAAAACCTCAAGTCTTCAGATGACCTCGGACCTAGCTGACATCTTGAGTATAACCTCATGAGTGACCCTGAACGAAAACTACCTCGCTACAAAGGTTCTCCCAAATATTTAACCTCCAGCAAACTAGTGATATCATCAATGTGTATTGCTGTTCTAAGCCACTAAGTTTGGGGTAATTTGTTATGTGATAAATGGGTAACTAACACAATAACTGAAACTTGTTATAGCATTCTGTTATTAGAGTACTCATTTATTTCATAGATACCAGTAAAACTTCATGTCATGATGTGTAAAAACAATTTAGAATAACAACTTTAAAAAAACATGAACTTTGGAGTCAGATAGGTAAATTGAAATTCTAGAGCTTCACAGCCACACCTTAAAAGAGGATATCTAAATGGTCTGTAAGTGTATGAAAAGACGTTCAACCTCATGAAGCATCAGGAAATTCAGATTAAAATCACAATGAGATACAGCTACATACCCACCAGAAGAACTAGAATTAAAAAGAATGATAACACCAAGCGCTGGTAAGGATATGAAGCAACTGAAACTCTCATACATTGCAGAAGGGAGTGTACAATCATTCTGGAAAATGGAAAACTGTTTTAGCAGCACAGTATGTACTTAAAGCTGAAATTATGACCCAGCCATTCTGTTCCTAGTAATAAAACCAACAGAAATTTTATATATGTTGTTATGATATATATATATATATCAAAAGATATTTTAAAATGTTGATAATACCCAAAACCTAGGAACAATCCATATACACAACAGTAGTAAGATGGGTAAGGTGTATCTATTCATGCAATGAAATACCATCTAGCAATGGGAAATAAACAAATTACAGCTATACCCACCAATAAGAATGAACCTCACAGATACAACAGTGAGTAAAAGAAGCCAGTTTTTATTTCGTTTTGTTTTTAGAAAAAAAAAGAGTGTATACTTTGTAATTCCATTTATACAATGTTTCAACCAGGCAAAACTAATCTGTGGTGATAGAAGTCAGGATTATGGTTACCTTTGTGGAGGAGCAGGAGGAAGTGACTGGCAGAGGATACAAGGTAGAGGACTTCTAGGATGCTGACAATGGTCTATTTCCTTATCTGTCTGGTGGTTACACAGGTGTGTTCACTTGATGGAAATTCACTAAGCTGTAGATTTATTATGTGGGTACTTTACATATGCTATTCGTAAAACTTTACTAGAAAAATTCAACAGTTCCACTTACTGTCTTCCCCTATATAAGTGACGTACTTCTCTAAGCCTCATAATTCTCAACTGCTAAGTGGAGGTATTAATATTCATGGCTACTACAGTGTCTTGAGAAAGTAATAGAAATAATAGCCAACATGGAAACCCTGGTGGCATAGCAGTTAAGTGCTATGGCTGCTAACCGAAAGGTCAGCAGTTCGAATCCACCAGGTGTGCCTTGGCAATTCTGTGGGGCAGTTCTACTCTGTCCTATAGGGTCACTATGAGTCGGAATCGACTCAACGGCAATGGGATGGGTAATAGCCAACATTTACATATCTTGCTCTAGGTCACACATCTAATAAGTGGTAGAGCCAGGAATTGAACCCAAGAATTCTGATTCCAGAGCCTATACTCTCACCTAGCACACATATCAGTCAAGCAAATGGCACAGTGAACATCAAATAGTAGCTGTCAATAAATGGTACCTAGGAGATGAACTTTCTGTCATTTTCCTGCCAAACAGAATAAGTTTGACTAGAAGAACATGCAATAAGTTTAACTAGAAGAACGTGCTCCGTTGTGCTCTTAGACATGTGGTCATTTCAAAGGTTAGCCAGTTATTTGGCTACACATGATACCAAATAACTGGGTACCAAACAAGGGCAGAGGGCTCAAGAGTACTTGAAAAGGCATGGTTTTTAGGAATAAAAAGGGGGTATCGATTACCACTCAGTGTAATAAATGTAAAATATTACTTACATTTACTTATATGTGAACAGGGGACTCTGGTAAATTATATTTAGGGGAAGGTTTCTCTTCCTCTTGGAAAAGCACTTTTGTCCTTGGGAAATATGTGTTTTTATGTGTGTGTTGGATTTAATAATTGTAGATTTAGAAGGAGGGAGCATATTTTTATTTCACACTGGGGAAAGGGTGGGAAAGAGATTACATGGCAGAGGAAGACTAGACCCATCCCTGTGTAGGGGAGTGGGCTTCTCAAAAGGGAAGTAGAGATTTATGCAATATAGTTATGAGTAAGAAAGCAATTGCTGAGAAAGGTGGAATTGATGGCAAGAGCTCAAGGACAGAGCCTAAGGAAACACAAAGGAAATCCTTCACAAAAGTTCTAACCTTCGGTGCTTGTCCTTTGGGTAATGGAAATAATCACATATAGCATACCCTTAAAATTTTTTTTCTCTATCTTGTAATTCCCAACACAATAGGTGAGTCAGATACATCTATACAATCTAGTGTGACAAGGATACGGAATTAAGGGATAGAGTAACAAAGGGAAGTATAGCCTGTTGCTCATTCATCTCTCTGCATCCAATCAAGGGAGACATATTTTCCAGAATATGTAAGCATTGTCAGCATCAAAGACAGCAGTGATCAGCTCCAAAGCAGCACAACATGTGATAGGGAAAAGCACAAAACCAAGAGAGCCAACAGCCAAGAAGGCTTTTCAATGGTGTAAGGTAAACCGATTTCCTAAATCTTCTAAAGAAAAGTGATCTTGGGAGGTCCATGGACAGGGAATACCAATTGCAATGTTTCAACAAATGGATGCAGCTCTGGAAGTGCTCACTCTACTATGCCAAGAAATTGGGAAGACAACTACCTGGCCAACCAACTGGAAGAGATCCATATTTGTGTCCATTCTAAAGAAAGGTGATCCAACAGAATGTGGAAATTATCGAACAGGATCATTAATACCACACACAAGTTAAATTTTGCTGAAGATCGTTCAAAGGCAGTTGCAGCAGTACATCGACAGGAAACTGCCAGAAATTCAAGGCAGATTCAGAAGAGGACATGGAACAAGGGATATTATTGCTGATGTCAGCTGGATCTTGGCTGAAAGCAGAGAATACCAGAAAGATGTTTACCTGTGTTTCATTGACTATGCAAAGGCATGCAACTATATGGATCATAACAAATTATGGATAACATTGTGAAGACTAGGAATTCCAGAAGACTTAGCTGTGTTCGTGAGGAACCTGAACATAGACCAAGAGGCAGTCATTCGAACAGAACAAGGGGATACTGTGTGGTTTAAAATCAGGAAAGGTATGTGTCAGGGTTGTATCCTTTCACCATACTTATTTAATCTATATGCCGAGCAAACAATCCGAGAAGCTGGACTATATAAAGAAGAACACAGCATCAAGACTGGAGGAAGACTCATTAACAACCTGCAATATGCAGATAACATTGCTTACTGAAAATGAAGAGGACTTGAAGCACGTACTGATGAAGATCAAAGACCACAGCCTTAAGTATGGATTTCACCTACACATAAAGAAAACAAAAATCCTCACAGCTGAACCAATAAGCAACATCACAA
The DNA here is from genome assembly GCF_030014295.1 of Loxodonta africana. Classification (NCBI taxonomy): domain Eukaryota; kingdom Metazoa; phylum Chordata; class Mammalia; order Proboscidea; family Elephantidae; genus Loxodonta; species Loxodonta africana. The sequence continues at coordinate 31,093,523 of NC_087347.1, read as the reverse complement.
TAAATGGAGAAAAGACTGAAATTGTCAAAAAACTCATTTATTTGGATCCACAATCAACTCCCATGGAAGAAGCAGTCAATAAATCAAATGATGCATTGTACTGGGAAAATCTGCTGGAAAAGACCTCTTAAAAGTGTTAAAAAGCAAGGCTGCCACTATAAGGACTAAGTTATGCCTGACCCAAGCCATGGTATCTTCAGTCATCTCATATGCACATAAAAGCTGGACAATGAATAAGATCGAAGAACAATCGATGCCTTTGATTTAGGATGCTGGCGAAGAATATTGAATATACTTCAACTGCCAGGAGAATGAACAAATCTGTCTTGGAAGAAGTACAGCCAGGATGCTCTTTAGAAGCAAGGATGGCAAGACTTCACCCTACTTACTTTGGATATGTGATCAGGTGGGACCAGTCCCTGGAGAAGGATGTCATGCTTGGCAAAGTAAGGGGTCAATGAAAAAGAGGAAGACCCTCAATGAGATGGGTTGACACAGGCTACAACAATGAGCTCAAGCATGACAACAATTGTCAGGATGAGGCAGGAGTGGGCAGTGTTTCATTCTGTTGTATATGGGGTCGCTATGAGTGGAACAGACTCAACGGCACCTAACAACAACATGAACGGGGAAGGGGAATATAATATGACATAAATATTGTAAAAGGTTGCCCAAAAAAGAAAAGAAAGGAAGGATGGAAACACAATTTTATCACTATTTTGTATCATATGGTCACGTTTTTGTAACTTGTATTAAGAAAAATTACCACAAATTTGGAAAAAAAGGTCAAAAGATTATTCTCTTACCTTTTAACATCATGAAATAAATCCACCTAAAGGTCATCCGAGTAGGGAATATAACTTTCTTTGACTTACTATTCGTTACTGATGGCGGTCTACAGTCTGTGAAGTTAGATGTAGAACTTGTAGAAACTGATAAACTGGGAATGATTTCTGTCCAAAGAGTAGCTAGCCCTGGAGGTTATTCCATTAATCTGATTCACACCTAATTTAGCAATCAAATTTCAGGGATCCTTTTTATTTGTTTTCTCCACTTACCGTATTTATCAGTTTCTCCTAACCCTGTTTGCACAGGCTTTGTCAACCTACTGGTTTCTTTGTTAGTGAATTAAATAAAAGTTGAATCCATGCTCCCTATCTATTTGTATGAGAATTATGTTTACATTTTGAAATTGTACATTAGCACCTGCACACCACTTGTAGAAAATCACATCAAAGGACATACGCTTTCAAAGTTGCCCATTTAGAGGTGGAATGGGCAGAGAGGGGGCGGGGAAGAAGAGGACACATAAGACTTTTGAAGAAGTACATGCGTCGTTTGAAAAGGCACCCCCAATGTTATAGTATTTCATACCTCACTAAGTGAATAAAGCTTTGTTAATATTTATTTTTGGCTGGTGGCTGTATATAACAATAGCAATGATTTTCAGATATAGCGTGAAAACATTATTTTTATTAAAAAAGGGGGCATGGATTCAAAAGAATTATACAACATTCCTTTAGGAAATTGTTCAGTGTTGTAAACTTCATGCCTGAAAGTGTGGCGCTTTATTCTGCTTATTATTTTTCTTATTTTATAAAAATGTTATAAATAAACAAAAATGTGCCTGCTGCTAACATACTTTAAGACTTTATCTTTCGTGTGCTAGAAATAATGGTTTTGTAACTTACTGTGGTGTGTGACCAATTAGCTCAGCTTGTTAGTCATTGTGCTAATGAGGCCAAGGCCTCAGATCTGATCCCCAAATGAGCAGGCTAGTCTTGCAAACTCATGCTGTATCGTTAGTTACCAGAGATACCTAATTAGTGAGAATATAGACGAAGTAGCACAGATCAATCAGCCCCAAAATAACCCCCAGTTGTACACCCCAAAGCTCACAGATGAATAGCGATCTTTCCCAAGGTGTGGGGGTTACAGAAATATGTCAAACTTGAGACCAAATGTAGCCAATGATTTTTCTCTTTTCTTTCTTTCTTTTTTTTGTACTAATAAAAGATAAAAAAGGTGTTGACTAAAAAATTTCGTAGAATGCTTTAGTTTTAGTTACCCTTTCATCTAAATATTAATAGTTAGGGGTTCTCATTTAGAAATATTGATCTTGCTCTAACCATCAGTTGTTATAAATTGATGCTTTCTCTGATGCTGACTTACCCCCAGGCTTATAGTTAACTCACTCTGACTCATTTGACTTATCCAGGGATTGTGGGTTTCCTGTTGTCAGACTAGTTTGAAAGGGTATTAAAACCCTTGCAGTCCTGTTTCTTTTGCCACAGACTTTAGGTTTACTCCCCTATTACTATCCGCCTTAGTTTCCTAGGAAACTAATACCGCAAGGAGGTGGCTTTAAAGAAGAGAAATTTATTTTCTCAATGTTCAGGAGGCTGAAAGTCCAAATCAAGGTCTCAGCTCTGTGGATTCCTTCCTTGTCGGTAGCCCTGGGTGTTCCGTGGTTCCTTGGCAATTCTCACATGGCATCCTTCTTCCCTGGTGTGTGTGTAAATGTGTGTGTGTGTGTCCATTCTGGTGTTTTTATAACTCAGAAGCAAGTATGTTTAAAGCCCACCCTTCCTGGGTCTGACATAATTCATATAACAAAGAAAACCCTATTTCCAAATAGAATCAGTTTTACAGCTGTAGGAGCCAGGACACATATTTTTGGAGGATACAGTGCAATCCGTAACACTATCTAAGGGCAAAGGTAAGGCAGAGAGAGAATCCCTTCCTGAATTTGATGACTAGCAGGCATTTGCTCAGTTTTTATTGATTGATTTCTTATATCTAGATCCAGTGGGATTTCATACAAAAAGCAGTAGGTTCCCTAAAGTCTACTTGATACTTAGTTTTGTCATAGTCTATTCTCTCTGAAAAAGATCATATTTTTCAATCAACATTTTACGCATTCAAACAAGCTTTATAGTGGTCTCACCCATTTACCAGGCAATCTTCTCACTCCTTGTATGGTATAATGCTTTAAGCAAAATACGAATTTTATTTCACTGTTTTATTATGAAAGATACAACCAATTAATAAAATCACCTTTTCATTTATATATAAAATACACAGTATGTTTTATGGTGATAATGCTATACAGGCAATTGTGCAAGGGAGGGGAGGAAAAATTGTGAGAGGATGTGAAGGTTGGTTGCAAGTCTTCGCTTAAATATTACCTTCTTAAATGAATCTACCCTGAATGAATATTGAAATGCATTACTTTGACCCCCCATAATGTGTTTTAGTTTTTCTTTTTTCTCCCATAGGATTTAGGGTTGAATGTATGTCTTAATTATATTCATTGCTTATTATCGGTCTCCTCCCATTGCTCCACAAGGACAGGTTTTCATCTATTTAATTCACTAGTATATTCCAAGATTCTAGAATATTCCAGGGCACAGAATAAGAGCTCAAAAGATTTATTGAACAAATGTAAATTGGGATCAGGGATGGCCTATCTGAGAAGTTGGCAATGAGGAAAGATGCCAAAGTGATGAGGGAGTGAGCCTCGAAGGTGGAAGAATGGGCAAGTTTAAGGGCCTCGAGGTGGAAGCATGTTGAAGCAGCAGCAGAGTTTACTGCAGCTGCAGTGGAACTAAGAAGGGAGAATAAGAGAAGAGGACAGGGAAGTGAGGGCCAGATTGTGGGCCAGATTGTGGCTCTTGTGGGCCATTATAACTACTTTAGCTTTTACTCAAAGTGAAAGTGGAAGCCATTGGAAGTTTTAGCAGAGTTGTCTCATGATGGTACATCCTTTAAAAGGATTGCTCTGTCTGGCTGTCTGTTGAGAATAGATAGATCACAGTGGGGCCAGGGCAGAAATGGAGAAACCAGTTAGGAGGCTGTTGCAATAACCGGGGAGGTAGATGATAATTACTTGGCCAGGTTGATGGTAGTACAAGGTGGTTGGAGTCTTCTACATTTTGGAGATAGAGTTGATGGCATTTGCTGACAGTTTAGATGTAAGATAAGAGAGAAAGAAAGAAATTCAAGGTGACTTCAAGGTGTTTGACCTCAGTAAGTGGATGGATACCATTGACTGAGATGGAAAGACGTGGGAGGCATTCCCAGCAGGAAGATGGAAATAAGTGTTAGGAACCAATAGTTTCCTGGTAAATTCCCCTAATACCCAGAAAGAGAAACACACACATCCCACATCACCTCTGTTGACCCATGAACCTGCAATGTTAAGGATTAAATCTCAGACCCCAAGACATAGCCAACCCCTGAGTTTAGGCTGCTTTGCAACAGCCCATCTCCATCTTTTTGTATTTTTCTGTAAGTTTCTTTGTTTCCTTGGACTGGTAACATTGAATGATCACAAAAATAATAGACATTTAGAGCTAAAATGATTCCTTATAAACCCTCCTAGCAAGGTACTTCTCACACAAAATTGTGGTTTCCATATTCAATTATATAGAAGATTCATTTGGTTGTAGTATGCACTATTATTTTATGTATTGCTGAGAAAGAAAAATATAGCCGTTTGAAGTATAGTCGATGTTTCCTTATCACTTATCTGTGACATACTTAGACATAATAAATCCATGCATTACTCTTGTGTGCACATAAAAATGAAAATGTAAGCAAAGCAAACTAGTAAACGTATTCCTAAAACATTCTCTTTTATTAGGTTATTAATCACATTTTATCTAATGCTATAAAGCCCTTATTTCACACAATTAATTAAAATTAGAATATTGTGCCTCTAATTAGTATTAAGTTCAGTAAAACAATTTTAGGAAACATGGGTTAGAGTAAGCAGAAATAGAAAATAGACCAGAAGTTAAGGGTAGAAGATAGAAAAGAGGTTTTCCTTCTCCTTGTACGAAAAAATATTTATGCCTAATACCTATGTCAGTGGTTAAAAGTAGATTCAGTCAATGTGAGTTGTAGATAAACATACACAATTGTATATGTTTTGGGCCCTAAAATCTCATCTTCAGGTCTGACTCTTCTAAAACACATTTCAAATTTTTATTAGCTGTGTAACCAATTACCCCAAGTTTAGCAGCTTAAAATAACAAACATTTATTATCTCACATTTTTGTGGGTCAGGAGTAGCTTTCCAGGGTGGTTCAGGTTTAAGGTCTCTCATAAGTTTGTAGTCTGTCAGTCAAGCTGCAGCCCTGTAATGACTCCGATATCATCTGGTAAATATCACTTTGAAATTTCAAATGAGTCCTGGCCCTAAGGGGATGGGATATAGGATAAATAGGATAAACAGGCACTTCAGTAGGAGCCCAAGAGGAGGGACAATCAGAAAGATACTAGGCCAAGGATGAGAAGAGTACAGACCCACTCTACCACCCAGTGAAAAAAAAGTTTATCAATACACACACATGAATATGAATATGAATACACACATATACATACATATGTATATATAGAAACAAACCAAAAAACCAAATCCTTGCCGTCAAGTCAATTCCGATTCGTAGTGACCCTATAGGACACAGTAGAACTGCCCCATAAGGTTTCCAAGGAGCAGCTGGTGGATTTGAACTGCCAACTTTTTGGTTCATTAAGAGTCGGGATTGACTCGACAGCAACAGGTTTGGGGTTTTTGTTTTGTTTTTTACCTTTTGATTGGCAGCCAAGCTCTTAACCACTGCACCACCAGGGCTCCTATACATACACAAGGATACTTGAATTGTTTATATACACTACTACTTCCTTAAGTTTAAGATACACTTTTCTTTTTTATATTTTAATTTTCTGAAATTGGAATGCAAGTTAAAATTAATGTGAATTGTTATACCTCTTCCTCTGTCCCACTACAAGAAACCTAATATAAAATCAGTCTTAGAATTGAAGAGATTCAGTGGTTGCTCCTTTCCAGGCTGAAATCAACGCTCCCAGGAGGATGTCTTATGCCATTAGTTCTCTATACCTATTAGCTTGGGCACAGACCCTAGAGTCAGGAAGGGCAGAGTTCAATTCTACCACTTCCTGACTCTGAGACCTTGTGCTTCTTCAGGCCTTTACTTGCTACTTCCGAGAAATGAAGGTAAGAATAAAATGTCCCATTAAAAAAACTTGTTGCTGTCGAGTCAATTCCAGCTCATATCAACCCAATAGGATAGAGTAGAACTGCCCCATAGAGTCCCAAGCTATAAATATTTATAGAGCAGACTGCCCCATCTTTCTTCCATGGAGCAGCTGGTGGGTCGGAACTAACAATCTTTCGGTTAGCAGCCAAGAGCTTAACCACTGAGCCACCAGGGTTCCAAAATATCCCTTTATTGAGTTACAGTGAAAACGAATGATATGAGCACTCATTAACTGAAAAACCAAAACCCCTTGCCATCAAGTTGATTCTGACTCAGAGTGATAGGGTAGAACTGCCCCATAGAGTTTCCAAGGAACACCTGGTGGATTCAAACTGCCAACCTTTTGGTTAGCAGCCAGAGCTCTTAACCACTACACCATAGCTCCTAACCACTATGCCACCAAGGTTTCCCATTAACTGAAAAGCATTGTGTAAATGTAGTTGGTCACTCTTAACTCCGAAATTCTAAATTGATGCTGATGACCAAGGAACAACACTTGCTGCTCCCTAGTGGTTGATAGGAAACCCTGGAGGCATAGTGGTTAAGTGCTACAGCTGCTAACCAAAGGGTCAGCAGTTCAAATCTGCCAGGCGCTCCTTGGGAACTCTACGGGGCAGTTCTACTCTGTCATATAGGGTTGCTATGAGTCGAAATCAACTTGATGGCACTGGGTTTGATTTTGGTTTTTGGTTTAGTGGTTGATATGTTCTCCTGGAAGCACTGTTCCTAGAAATAGATCTTTGCTTTTCAGAACCTTTGGAGGGGATGTTTTGCTTTGGGCTTGCTTAATATATTGTGTAGAACTGCATGAACTCATTGCATTAAAAAGACATAAAGAATAATCTTGCAGGAATGGTGTAAATATCCTTCTATAGGATCACTATAAGCTGGACTCAACTCCATGGCAAGGGGTTTGGAGTTTGGTTTGGTTTTGGCTTTCTATGATTGTATCTTTCTAAACTTGTCCATTTCCTTGCCCTTGTTAAGCCTCACTGCCCTAAATCTCTTTATGGTATCCATTCTCTTTTCTTTCTCCTTAACATTTTAGCAAGCTTGAATTTTTGATGGGGAGAAAAAAGCGTATAAATGGATTGGTGGCACAGGTCTTTCGCTTTGCCCACTCACATTTATGTTGTTAAAGGTAGGTCCTCTGGCCCCTTTCTGACTTGCATTATACTAAAAATAAAAATGAATGCTTCTCATTTAAATATAATTTTCTCTAGATTTCTTTGTCTTTGGCCAGTGCCGGTTATAACTTTTCCTGGGGCAAACATCGAATTCGTTCTTTATCATGCTAGTTCAAAAACGTAGTGGTTGCCCTATACTCTTGTGGTATTCATATCCAGGCTGAATCAATGATCCTGCTAATTAATAAACACACAGACACATTCCTAAATGCTTAGCAAAAATCCAGCATCAAGGAGCCCAAGTAGATTAAGTTTTTGGTCTCATAAAATCTACACCTAAAAAAAAAAAAAAACTGTATTAATTTAGAATTGGCATCCCTTAATATCTAACGATAAAAAAATATGATAATAAATTATACCGATCCAACTCCAAAATTATTTTTCTGCTTGGAAACTGTTTTGACATCCAAGTTCAATAACAAATAGATGCAGTGTATGGTCTCTTGGGTTTGATATTTAATCTTAATCCTAAACTAGATTCTTTGGGGAGAAAGCAGACATATGACAGATGACAACTGGTTTCATTTTATAATTGAGCATATGGAGTCTTTTTTTTTTTCTACTCTTGAAAGGTTATATGTTTTTTGCTTTAGGAAAAACATCCAAGTATTTATTATGTCCTTATTTTTCTAAGTGCTCCAAAATATTTTTTCTTTGGCTATTGATTTTTTTATGGAATTTTTCCAGTTGTTAGATGGAAGAGTTTAGTTTAACCTTACAGACTGACTTTTTCTGTCCAACACTTAGGATATTAGTTTCAAGTTCTGAAAATAGGATGCATTATCCAAGATTTGATTTTTTTTATATCTCTTGAATCAAATTCTGAGAAAGTATACCTGTTTAAATAAGTTAATTTATGTAAAATGTAGAGAACCGTGTATGGCATGTAGGAAGTGATATCTAACGGTTGGTTATATATTTATAATGGGCACATGGACATTGCTATAACTGTATCATGTAATAGGCATATATACATTGCTAGAAGTCAGTATACATATTTCATTGTGTAAAATTAATATAAATCCATATGTATATATATATTTTTTTAAATTAGGACAGAAATGATTTTTTGAATATCCTAAAATATGGAAATTTACTTTTCCAGGTATCCAGAAAAGATCTACACTTTAAAGTTTATGTACTTATTCAACTACACTTTATTTTAAAAATAATGAAGTTGGCACATTGTCAAGCAACCCTGAAGTAAAACAACACATGGTGATCATTTTTCAGCTACCAAGCAGGAGGGAAAGGGCATGGTTTACCCACCGCCTCAGAGTCCTAGATAGGATTACAGGCAGTCCCTCGGTTAGGAATGTCGATTTATGACTTACAGACGACTTGCACTTGCCTTTTAATATTTCAGTATTATCTAAATTTGCCCTCACTTTGAAATGATTGAACCAACTGCTACTCAAAACAAATTCTTCATCACAACCACCTTCACTCGCTGCATGTGTGGCTTTTACAGCATTGAAGAGGCTTTGAGCCTTCTCCTGCACTGAAACCAAAGCTCCATTGCCATGGAGTCAATTCCAACTCATAGCGACCCTTTAAGACCGAGTAGCACTGCCCCATAGGGCTTTCAAGGAGCGGCCGGTGGATTCAAACTGCCAACTTTTTGGTTAGCAGTCAAGTTCCTAACCGTTGTGCCAGGGCTCCCCTCCTGCACTAAAGTAAGGGTAAATAAGAGCCCTCTGCACCTGTTCTGACTTACCTACAAACTGGACTTACAGACACACTTAGGAACAGATCTTGTTCATAACCTGGGGGTAGCCTGTATAAAGATAATTATTTTATATCAAGCCATGTTCTAAAAAAAAAAAAAAAAAAGTTCTAGTTCCCTTTTTTTCTAAAGATAATTATGTTTTAAAAATCAAGTCTTACTTTAGCTCTTCATGTAATAACAAGAAAACATACCCTAACATAGAACTCAAAATCCAGGATTTTAGAATCAGAGAAACTTACATTTCTAATCTAAATAAGTGCAATAGTGCAATATACATTTGTCCCTGTAAGTTATTTAGTATGTCAGAAGCAGGAGCAAGATATGAAGAATACATCCCTAGGTTCTGGTCTCAAAGTGCTAAATTTATGCAAACCAGATTCTATATAATCAATCTTAGGTCTCTGGAACTTTTACGAATTCTGGCAAAACCAAATGTATATTGGTCTGCCCAGAAAAGAGACGAAGGCCATGTAAAGAGAGGCAGAGGCTGAAGTCATGCAGCCACAAACCAAGGGACACCTGGAGCCACTAGAACCTGGAAGAGGCAAAGAAGGGTCCTCCCCTAGAGACTTTGGAGGCAGCAACAGCCCTGCTGACAGCTTCTTGATTTCAGCTTCCTGGCTTCCAAAACTGTGACAGAATAAACTTCTGTTGTTTTTAGCCACCAGGTTGGTGATAATTTGTTATGGCAGCCCTAGGAAATGAATAAAGATGTAATACATACGACAACAACAGCACAAAGGAGGGAGGAGGGAAGAGAGCTATAGTGGAGCAACTATATCTCAATCGATTTTAGTGTAAATCTGAAGTAGATTCGAGAAATTAAGGTGTTCGTTGTAATTCCTAGAGCAACCACTAAGAAACATAACTCAAAAACACAGTTAAAAATCAACAAAGGTTCATACAATGAAGTATTATTCAGCGATAAAAACAAATGAGCTATCCATCAATGGAAAGAGATGGAGGAAGCTTAAATGCAATATTGGCAAGTGAAAGAAGCCAGTCTGGAAAAAAAAAAAAAAACTATATACTATATGATTCCAGCTATCCGACATTCTGGAAAAGGCAAAACTATAAAGACTACGGTAAAAGGCCAGTGGTTGGCAGGGGTTTGGGGGAATTGGTGAATAAGTGGCAACTGTGATTGACCTAATGGGCCATGAAATCTAAGCTGGAGAAGGAGGGAAGTAAAGGCAGGAGGGAGGCTGTAGGGAGTCAACTGTGAGAAGAAGACTAATTATGGATTATGGCAGGCTGGAAGGAAGAGGGGTTGCTTTAGAGAGTTGGGGACAATAAAACTATGCAGTATGATAATGTAACTATACATAACACATGACATTATGCATTTGTCAAACCCATAGAACTGTACAAAGCAAAGGGTGAACCCTAATGTAAACTATGGACTTTAGTTTTAAATAATATAGCAATATTAGTTCATCCATTGTAAAAAAGGTATCACAGGAACGCAAGGTGGAAATAACAGGAGAAACTGTGTGCAGCGAGGAGAGGGGGCCTAGGGAAACTCTCTGTACTCCCTGCACAATTTTTAAGTAGTGATCCACCCTAGTACTGACAAATGGTTCACACAGGTAATCTAAATCACAGAAGATACCAAGAGTTAGGCAAGGCTAGCCAGGAGGACCCAAGAATCAAGAAATATTTTAAGGTAACTATGTCTGGAAAGAATAGGATAGGGGCGCCAACGTGGAAAAGGCAAAGCCCCAATTCCACTTATGGTCTGCTCCACTTAGCAAATAACCAGAGAAGGCACTTCAGGTTAGAAACCAATACTAAAGGCCTTTCTTGGGACTCTTTGCCCAGAATGCCTATTATCCAAAACAGGCGCTGCATAGTAGCTAAAGCCCCGTTACCTGTTTAGCTTCAATTAATGATGCTTCTCTGAATCAATTGTTGTTACAAAGCATGAAAAAGTGATAATTTGGCTTTAATTTTAAGCTATTAAATACCTAGGGGAACTACAGTGACTCCTAAGATAAAAAAGATACCCAAAAGTGTTAAACATGATAACCAATTTAGAGACATAATCCATTAGATTTGTCTTTGAGAAATTCCTAAGTATATTATTAGAATTGGTATTTCATGCTGATCTATACACTTATTCATGCAATTATTACCAACAAAAATCCCATTTGAACTATACTATTGTCCAAATAGGGACACCTGAAAGTAAGAGTTGGTGCTATTAACAAATACTCCAGGGCAAGAGACACAATCTGGCAGAGTCTGGGGCACAACAATGACCTTCCCTACAACGACCTTCCCTACGTTCACATCAGCTTCCCCCTCCCATGATCACACCTTGAATATTGTCAACACCCAAAACTGCTAAATATTCCTAAAACCAACTCTCTAAAGCAACCCCTCTTCCTTCCAGCCTGCCATAACCCATAACTAGTCTTCTTCTCACAGTTGACTCCCTACAGCCTCCCTCCTGCCTTTACTTCCCTCCCTCTCCAGCTGAGATTTCATGGTCCATCAAGTCAATCACAGTTGCCAAAATCCCCAAGTCCCTTGTCTCTTGTTCTTTTCTCATTCTGCTGGCAAAACCTCTATCTTGGATGAATGGAGCCATCTGCCTTCTTTGTGCTTTTACTAGGGCTGCTGTGCTGCTGGAGGGAAATCACACAATTTAACAATCTGAATAAATTCACCATCATCAGCTTCAAACGGGTCTCAAGACTGCCTGGCATCGTCCCTCACCTCCTTGGTGTTATGGATAGAACTGTGTCCCCTAAAAATGTGTGCCAACTTGGCTGGGACATGATTACCCAGTATTGTGTGACTGTCCACCATTTGTCACCTGAAGTGATTTTCCTATGTGTTGTAAATCCTGCCTTTAAGACGTTAATAACGCAGGATTAGAGGCAGTTATGCTAATAAGGCAGGACTTAATTTACAGGATTAGATTGCCTTTTAAATCAATCCCTTTTGAGATATAAAAGAGAGAAGCAGCAAAGACATATGGGGACCTCCTACCACCAAGAAACAAGAGCCAAGAGAATACTGCGTCCTTTGGATCTGGCGTCCCTGCACTGAGAAGCTCCTTGACCAGGGTAGATTGATGACAGGGACCTTCCGCCAAAACCAACAAAAAGAGAGGGCCTTCACCAGGAGCTGGCACCCTGGATTTGCACTTCTAGCCTCCTAAACTGTGAGAGAATGGATTTCTCTTCGTTAAAGCCATCCACTTGTGGTATTTATTTTATACCCAAAAAAATCCAAACCCACTGCCGTCGAGTCAATTCCAACCCATAGAGACCCTGGAGGACAGAGTAGAACTGCCCCATAGAGTTTCCAAGGAGCACCTGGTGGATTCAAACTGCCGACCTTTTGGTTAGCAGCCATAACACTTAACCACTACACAACCAGGGTTTCCATTTCTTTTATAGTGGCACTAAATAACTAAGACAATCTTTTTTTCACTGACCCTCTACTTTCATGCTTGGTAGAGGGTCAGCAAAGAAGAGGAAGACCTTCAAGGAGATATACTGACACAGTGGCTGCAACGATGGGCTCAAGCATAACATCGATTGTGAAGATGGCGCAGGACCACGCAGTGCTTCGCTCTGTGGTACATAGAGTCACTATGAGTTGGAACCAACTCGATGGCACCTAAAAACTACTTTACCAAGCATGATGTCCTTCTCCAGGGACTGATCCCTCCTGATAACCTGTCCAAAGTATGTGAGATATAGTCTTGCCATCCTTGCTTCTAAGAAACATTCTGGCTATACTTCTTCTAAGCAAGATTTGTTTGTTCTCCTGGCCAAAAACAAAAACAAACCCATTGCCGTCAAGTCGATTCTGACTCATCGTGGCCACATAGGACAGAGTAGAACTGCCCTATAGAGTTTCCAAGGAATGCCTAGTGGATCAGAACTGATGACCCTTTGGTTAGTGGCCATAGCACTTAACCACTACACCACTAGTGTTTCTGTCCTTCTGGCAGTCCATGGTATATTCAATATTCTTCACCAACACTACAGTTCAAAAGCGTTAATTCTTCTTTGGTCTTCCTTATTCATTGCCCAGTTTCACCTGCACATGAGGCCACTGAAAACATCGTGTCTTGTGTCAGGCGCATCTTAGTCTTCAAGGTGAAATCTTTGGTTTTGAGCACTTTAAACACATCTCTTGTGGCTGATTTGCCCAATGCAATGTGTCTTTTGATTCCTTAACTGCTGCTTCCATAGGTGTTGATTTTAAATCCAAGTAAAATGAAATCCTTGACAACTTCAATATTTTCTCCATTTATCATGACGTTTTATTGGTGCCGTTGTGAGGATTTTTGTTTTCTTTATGTTGAAGTGTAATCCATACTGAAGGCTGTAGTCTTTGATCTTCATCAGTATGCGCTTCAACTGCTCAACTTCCAGCAAGCAACGTTGTGTCATCTGCATAACACAGGTTGTTAAGGAGTCTTCCTCTAATCCTGATGCCCTGTTCTTCTTCATATAGCCCAACTTCTCAGATTATTTGCTTAGCATACAGATTGGATAAGTATGGTGAAAGGATAAAACCCTAACGCACAACTTTCCTGACTTTAAACCACTCAGTATCCCCTTGTACTGTTCGAATGACTGCCTCTTGACCTGTGTACAGTCTCCTCATGAGCACAATTAAGTGTTCTGAAATTCTCATTCTTTACAACGTTATCCATAAGGTATTATGATCCACACAGTCGAATGCATTTGCACAGTCAATAAAACACATGTGAACATCTTTCTGGTATTCTCTGCTTTCAGCCAGGATCCATCTGACATCAGCAGTGATATCCCTGGTTCCACATCCTCTTCTAAATCCAGCTTCAATTTCTGGGAGTTTCCTGTCAATGTACTGCTGCAGCCACTTTGGAATCATCTTCAGACAAATTTTATTTGTGCATGATATTAATAATATTTTTTGCTAATTTTTGCATTCCACTGGATCATCTATCTTGGGAACTGTGTTATACCAATTGACCTAGATGTCCCCTGAGACTGCAGTCTTTAGCCTTCAAGCCCAGTAACTCAGTCCCACGATGTGTTTGGATATGCCTAAGAAGTTTCCATAACTGTGCTGGAAACACTCCTATTTTTTCCGTCTCTTAGTTCTCACATTTGGATGGTCCCCTTCTACTGTTAATCTTACCTCTGATTTTGTCTCACATAGATCCCTTCTTTTCCATGTTCTCAGGCCTTTGGTTGGGAGTTTGTGTGGATTAATGTAAAACCTTCCTAACTGGTGCCTGTGCTTCCAGCTATTCTGATTCATTTTTTGTATCATTGCCAACTTTTTATTTCCAAACAGCCCCAAGGAAAATGCTGAAAATTTTTTAAAATGTCACAAAATACTTTAACCTTCTGGAGTAGGGCAGAGAGGGGTTTTGTGGATCACACTTAATATACTAAGTCAAAAATCCAAGTTCTGAGGAATCACTTCCTACGGTAGGCTGTACCCACTGAGTGGAGAAGCCCTTGGAGCACATTGGTTCAAGATGAAGCAGCTTTATAATCCTTAGAGGCCAGAAGGAGATCACAGATATGGGAGTGGACAGAGGCAGGAAAGGTTTTTTTGGAGAAAATGATGTCTGTTTTCACAAAGAACAAAAGGCACAGAGGCAAAAACAAATTATAGCACATTTGAGGAACTGAAATCACTTATAAATTTATTGAATATATTTATGTATATGAAGGTTATTTCAGGGTCGCCAAAACATGTGAAGTAAGAAGAGAAAAAACGAAAATGTAAGCATTTAGTGCATGCTCTTTGGTGTCTGTCTGAAACAGCAATGCTAGTGAGAGACCCTTGGTGAAAGTAAGTCCCCGTCTTTGTGGGAAAGTCTCTCATTGCTAAACACTAGTTTCCTTGTAAGGAGCCCTGGAAGCACAATGGTTAAGCGCTTGGCCGCTAACTGAAAGGCTGGTAGTTTGAACCCACCAGTCTCTCCACAGGAGAAAAGACCTGGTGATCTGCTCCTGTAAAGATTTCAGCCTAGGAAACCCTGTGAGGCAGTTCTATTCTGTCCTATAGGGTCACTGAGTTGGAATCAACTTAACGGCACACAAAAACAGCTTGCTTGTGTCTAGCATCTTCAAGGAGGACATGCTCTTAAGCTCAGTGAGATACTGGCCTCATCAGGGACATCAAGAGAAAGAACCATGAAGGAAATTATGCTACTATATTATCCTTATTGGAGTCCGTGGGTGGTGCAAATGGTTAATCTCTTGGTTACAAACCAAAAGGTTGGTGGTTCAAACCCATCCAAAGGAGCCTCTGAAGAAAGGCCTGGCAATCTACTTCTAAAACACACAACCATGAAGACCCTATGGAGCACAGTTCTACTCTATAACATACGAGGTCACCACGAGTCAGAATTGTCTTGATGGCAACTTTTCTTTTTTTTTTTTTAATTATCCTTACTAGACATTTTACAGTTTAGTTTGTATCTTCAGTACAGTCTTAACTGGATTCTTACAATCTGATGAGCCCACAAGACAACTAAGGCTCCCAAAGACGACTTGGCCTTGATGATCACAAGGCTAGTAAGAAATTCATTCACCCCTCTTTCTGTTAACACATGAAGCACATATCAAGCCTAGACTACAAAACCATGGAAGAATTAGAATTAACTATAGTAAGCATCTTTCAGTGAAAATGGACGTGTCTTGGTCTATAACCTAAAGTTTATTCTTTTTTAATACTGAGACAGTGAGACAGGACCAGGCTGGAGCAGGGCCAGTTGCCCACCACCCCTCAACATAACCAAAAAAAAAAAAAAACCCACTGCCATCGAGTCGATTCTGACTCACAGCGAACCTATACGACAGAGTAGAACTGCCCCATAGAGTTTCCAAGGAGCGCCTGGCGGATTTGAACTACCAACCTCTTGGTTAGCGGCCGTAGCACTTAACCACTCCACCACCAGGGTTCCCCTCCCTGCCCCTGGCATATAGGCTGAGAAAAAGGCAAGCAGGACAGAGAGTGGATTAAACAACCTGGTACAACCATAATCCACCTCCTGGAAAGTAGAACGGAACACACAGGCCCTGTGGGGCAAACTGTTCCAGCTGAGGGGTGGTACCAACTGAAACGGTCTAAGATGTTGCAAATAAACTGTTAATATAGTTCTAGCAGGCCTTGACAGGTGCAGAGTAAAAGCAACCACTGTTTGTCCTTCCTGTGCCCACGGAAGGGGATAATGTGACAAAGGGAACCAGTGTGCCTACATCACAACCCATAATGAGTTATGTCAAGGGGAAGCAAAGGACTTCCACCTTGAAGAAATCCTGCCTGCACACCTATATTTGCCTAACCCAACCCTTTCTCAGAAATCTCTAAACTTCTGCCCAGAGTACCTCATGAACAAACATTAAAACCCCTCCTCCTCTCCTTGTTGGCTCCTAGGCAAATCAGTGAGACAGTCTCTCTGAAGGTTCAAGCCCTTACTGTCTCCTTCTGCAAGCTGCTGGCAAAATAAATCTGCTTGTGTGACTCCAGGCTGCCCCAATATCCATGTTGTTGTTGTTAGGTGCTGTCGAGTCGATTCCAACTCATAGCGACACTATGTACCAGAGAACAAAACACTACCTAGTCCTGCACCATCCTTACAACCATTGTTATGCTTGAGCCCACTGTTGCAGCCACTGTGTCAATCCATCTTGTTGAGGGTCTTTTTCTTTTCCACTGACCCTGTACTTTACCAAGCATAATGTCCTTCTCCTGGGACTGATCCCTCCTAACAACATGTCAAAAGCATGTAAGGCACAGTCTTGCCATCCTTGCTTCTAAGGGGCATTCTGGTTGTACTTCTTCCAAGACAGATTTATTAGTTCTCAGTAGTCTTATTGGGCAACACAAATCCTGTTCAGTTCAACCGAGGAAATGGCCCTTGGTAACAATACGTATGGCAATATTCCAAAGGGCTTCTACAAAATCAGTTTTATTCCATATTTTCTCTTTCCATTAACTTTGTTTCTACATTTTCATCCCATTGAGCCCCTTGAGGACAGTGACTAGGTGATATTCATCTCTGTCTTCTGACACTCCATTTCTGCTGTTCAGGCAGAATGAACTCAATAAATATTTATTGAATTGAACATTTGTAATTCACATGTAGGGAAAATGTCTAGTACCTAAAAAAAAGCTACTGTTTATTTTCCCCTTATCACTAAGTCTCAAAATTATTTTCTTCTTTCTCTGGTTTCTATTCTCTAGAAAACTCAAATGGTGACTAGCCGGGGAAATTTGCTTTACTGCCAGCTATCAACCTTGCGTCTTTTCATACTAAGTTGGCAAACATGCTCCAAAGATACTGTGATAATCTTCATATATTTTCTTCAACATAAGAGAATATTCAGAACAGAGTTAACCTACTCAGTGAAAACGCAAAAGTTCTAATTTTAGCCAGTAAGTATTTTTTGGAGTAAGGAGGAGACCGGGAGAATTAGAGAGGAGAAGAAGAAAAACAAAAATAAATATTAGTGTGTGGGTAATGGAAACCCCGGTGGCATAGTAAAGTGCTATGGCTCCTAACCAAAATGTCGGCAGTTCAAATCCACCAGGCGCTTCTTTGGAAACTATGGGGCAGTTCTACTCTGTCCTATAGGATCACTATGAGTCGGAATGGACTCCACGGTAACGGGTTTGGTTTTTCGGTTTATGTGGATGCTGAGAAAATAGACTCCTTCTATAGCTATGAAGCCCAGAGTAAAAATTAAGGTCTAGGCAATATTATTATTTTTATTATTTGGTAGCATAATTCTAATAAGAAACATAAGACTTGTGTAGGCAACAGTATGTATTTTGTAGCAGTTGTAATTTCCAAAAAGAAACGAATGTGTTCAGTTTTGCTTTTCCGGTGTTTAATGAACTAAGAAAAGTAAATTTCCCCCTTTTAACAGTTATCTTCACTCCATTTGTGGCAAAATAATATTTACAGATTTGTAAAGAAGCCACAATTTGAGGCAATTTCACAGCGTGGAATCTAGGGCTCGAACGTCTAGGTAGCAGTGGGTTTGGTTTTTTTTTTTTGGTTGTCTTGAACACGTGAACTACACTTTATCTGTAAGCCCTTTTTTCTTTTTAAAATCTGTTAAAACGGGAGGATGGTAGATGATAGCCGAGGCCTTTACAGCTTTGACGCTCTAAGCACTATTATGTTGCTCTTTGTTTTTCTGTATCGCTTTGAACACTTATCTACGTTCCAGTCTCTGGGGGACAAGGAATCGGCTCCCACGCCCAGAAGATCCCTCCAAACTCGGGTCGGAGAGTAAACCAGCTGGAGCCCCGTCCCGCCCTCCCTTCCAGCCCGGATGCTCGGATATCTAGTCGGACATTGAGCAGGGCGGGGCGGGGAGTGGGCGGGGCGCGGGAGTGGGCGGGGCGCGGGAGTAGAGAGAAACCAGCTGGAGCCCCGGCCCGCCCTCTCCTCCAGCCCCGAGGCTCGGATTTTAAGTCGGACATTCAGCAGGGCGGGGCGCGGGAGTGGGCGGGCCCGTCACGTGACCCGTCAGGCGACCGCCGCGACTTTCTCGGCTTCCGGAGCGCGACCGTCTGGGCCGCACGCCTCCCTGTGCGCGTGGCTTATCGCCGCTGCTTGCCGCTCGGCCCCGGACCCTCCGCGTGCAGCCATGGCCCCCAGCCAGCTCGGTGAGCCCCTGCGCGCCCCTCGCGGAGCGGCGTCCCCCGCGCCGGTGCCACGCGGACCCCTCACCCCGGCCATGGCGGCGGCCGGGCGGGAACTGTGGGGCCCGAGGCAGGGTGCGGGGCCGCGAGCGCGCCACCCTCCGCGCCCGGCTCCGCTGTCCGCCCGCGCCCTGCCCAATCGCGCTTCCAGTTCCCGGCGGGCCCGGGGCTGGGCGGCCGCGGCTGTCTGACTTGGGGGAGGCCCAGGCTCTAGGCCCGGGTAATGTGGGCCGAGGTGTGGGTGGCCTCGGAACCTTGAGTTTCCTGAGAACACCACCTCCACCGCCCCCTCCTAGACCTTGGAGGACGTCGTGCAATGTACTTTAAGTAATGAGAAATAATGTTTTCTGTTGCAGCGTTATTTAGTGTCTCAGACAAAACTGGCCTTGTGGAATTTGCCAGAAACCTAACTTCTGTTGGTTTGAATCTGGTTGCTTCTGGAGGCACTGCAAAAGCTCTGAGGGATGCCGGTCTGACAGTCAGGTAAGGTGGCAAGTTAGTTTTTCAGTTGAATCCAGTCATTCGTGAGAGTGCTGCATGCTAGGTACAGTGAGTTCTTCACTCCTCCCAACAATGATGTGAGGTAGGTGCACTACCCACTTTATGGAAGAGAAAAATGGGGCTCAGAGAGATTTAGTAACTCCTGTGCAATTTTAGAGTTAAGTAGGTGGGAGGGGAGGGGGCAGTAGTGGCTCAATGAGAGAATTCTCACTTCCTATGCTGGAGACCTGAGTCGGAATTGACTCCATGGCAATGGGTATGGTATGCGGGAGACCCAGGTTCCAGTCCAGCCAGTGCACTTCCTGCAGCCACCGCCCATCTGTCAGTGGAAGCTTGCATGTTGCTATGGTGCTGAACAGGCTTCAGCACAGCTTCCAGATTAAGACAGACTAGGAAGAAAGATCTGGCAATCTATTTCTGAAAATCAACCAGTGAAAACTGTGTATCATAACTGTCTGATCCCATTGTACGTAAGGTCACCATGAGTTGGGGACCAACTCAACAACAGTTACCAACGGCAAGGTGATAGAGGTAGGGTTAGAACCCCAGTAGACTTTGATTTTAGAGCCCTCCTTCTTACCCACTTCCTGTAACAAAGTAACTGGGCCATTTGTCCTGCAAGAAAAGTTTGTTATAATTCAAATGGTTCATTTTGACTGGCTACATAGTGAAACTGCTGGTATGATGATTCAGATCTTCTGCTTTTAGATTCTTTAGTAACCATCTGAAGGTACAAATCTACCATTCATTCCCTTCTTCATAAACCATTCAGTACCTGTGTGTTGATAGGTGCTGTCAAGTCAGCTCTGACTCATAGCAACCCTACATATAACAGAATGAAACACTGTCCAGTCCTACGCCATCTTCACAATCGTCGCTATGTTCGATTCCATTGTTGTAGTCATTGTATCAGTCCATTCTTCCTCCTTTTTGCTGACCCTCTACCAAGAATGATGTCCTTTCTCAGGGACTGGTCTCTCCCGATAACATGTCCAAAGTATGTGAGATGAAGTCTTGCCAGTCTTGCTTCTAAGAAGCATTCTGCTGTACTTTTTCTAAGATGTTCATTCTTCTGGCAGCCTGTGATATATTCAGTATTCTTCACCAATACTGTAATTCAAATGCATCAATTTTTCTTAGGTCGTTATTGTTCATAGTCTAGCTCGCATATGCAGCGATTGAAAACACCATGGCTTGGGTCAGGCACACCTTAGTCCACAAAGTGACATCGTTGCCTTTCAACACTTTAAGCAGGTCTTTTACAGCAGGTTTGCCCAAAGGGATATGTCGTTTGTTTTCTTAACTGCTGTTTCCATGGGCGTTGATTGTGGATCCAAGTTAAATGAAATCCTTGACAACTTCTGTCTTGTCTTCGTTTGTCATCATGTTCCTCATTGGTCCAGTTGTGAGGACTTTTGTTTTATTATTGAGGTGTGGTCCATAGTGAAGACTGTAGTCTTTAATCTTCACTAAGTTCTTCATGTCCTCTTTACATTCAGTAAGCAAAGTTGTGTCATCTGTATATTGCAGGTTGTTAACAAGCCTTTCTCCAATCCTGATGCCACATTTTTCATATAGTCCAGCTTTTGGAATTATTTGGTCAGCATGCAGATTGAATAAGTATGGTGAAAGTATACAACTCTGAGGCACAACTTTCTTGATTTTAAACCACACAGTGTTCCCTCGTTGTATTTAAATGACTGCTTCTTGGACTATGTACCAAACCAAAAAGCCAAGCCCATTACTGTCGAGTCAGTTCCGACTCATAGCAACCCTATAGGACAGAGTAGAACTGCCCCATAGGGTTTCCAAGGAGCGCCTGGTAGATTCGAACTGCTGACCTTTAGTTAACAGCCATAGCTCTTAACCACCGCACTACCAGGAGTTGGTAGTCTATGTACAGGTTTGTAGTAATGAGTACAATTAAGTGTTTTGGAATTCCCATTCTTCATAATGTTATCCATGATTTATTATGACCCACACAGTCAAATGTCTTTGCATAGTCAATAAAACACAGGTAAACAAACATCTTTCTAGTGTTCTCTGCCTTCCGCCAAGATGGATCTGACATCAGTGATATCCCTCATTCCATGTTGTCATCTGATTCTGGTTTGAATTTCTGCCGGTTCCTGTCAGTGTACTGCTGCAACTGATTTTGAATGATCTTCTGCAAGTTTTTACTTGAGTGTGATATTAACGATATTCAGTAATTTCCACATTCTGTTGGATCACCTTTCTTTGGAATGGGCATTCTTACATCGATCTCTTCCGGTCTGTTGGCCAGGTAGCTGTCTTCCAAATTTCCTGGCATAGATGTGAGCACTTTCAGCATTGCACTCATTTGTTGAAGCGCCTCAATTGGTCCGTCAATTCCTGGAGCCTTGTTTTTCACCAGTGCCTTCACTGCAGCTAGGACCTCTTCCTTCAGTACTGTTGGTTCTTGGTCATATGCTACCTTCTGAAATGGTTGAACATCGACCAATTCTTTTTGGTACAGTGACTCTATGTATTCCTTCCATCGTCTTTTGATGCTTCTTGCGTCATTCAATATTTTGTTCATAGAATCCTTTGGTATTTCAACTTGAGGCTTGAATTTTTTCCTTCAGTTCTTTCAGGTTGAAAAATGCCAAGTGTGTTCTTCCTCTTTGATATTCTGTAACTCCAGGTTTTTGCTCATTTCATTATAGTTCTTTGTCTTCTCGAGCTACCTTTTGAAATCTTCTGTTCAGCTCTTTTACTTCATTTCTTCATTTGCCTTAGCTACTCTACATCCAAGAGCAAGTTTCAGAGTCTCTTCTGACATTCATTTTGGTCTTTTCTTTTTTTCCTGTCTTCAGTGATCTTTTACTTCACGTATGAAGTCGTTGATGTCATCCCACAACTTGTCTGGTCTTCGGTCATTGGTGTTAAAGGCGTCAAATCTATTCTTGAGATGATCTCTAAACTCAGGTGGGACACACCCCAGGCAATACTTTGGCTCTCTTGGACTTGTTTTGATTTTCTTCAGTTTTAACTTGAACTTGCACATGAGCAGTTGATGTTCTGTTCTGCAGTCGGCCCCTCTCCTTGTTCTGACTGGTGATATTGAACTTTTCCATCGTCTTTTTCCACAGATGGAAAGATTTGATTCTTCTGTATTCTGTCTGGTGAGGTTCACATGAATAGTCGCTATTTATGTTGGTGAAAAAGGTATTGTCAATGAATAGGTCGTTGGTCTTGCAAAAGTCCTATCTTGTGATCTCTAGTTTTGTTTCTGTCACCAAGGCCATGTTTTCCAACTGCTGTTCTTTCTTTATTTCTAACTTTTGCATTCTAATCACCAGTCATTATCAGTGCATCTTGATTGTATGTTTGATCAATTTCAGGTTGCAGAAGTTGGTAAAAATCCTTAATTTCCTCATCTTTGGCATTAGTGATTGGTACGTAAATTTAAATAATAGTCACATTAACTGGTTGTCTTTGTAGGTGTATGGATGTTATCCTATCACTGACAGTATTGTACTTCAGGATAGATTTGGTATGTTCTGGAAATGGAGCCTTGGTGGTGCATTGGTTAAGCTCTCAGTTGCTAGCCTCTAAGTCCTTCAGCTCTGGGAGAAAGATGTAGCAGTCTTCCTTTCTTAAGATTTCAGCCTTTAAAACCCTCTGGGACAGTTTCTGCCCGGTCTTATAGAGTCCCCATAAGTGGAAATCAACTCAACAGCACATAACAACAACAGGTGCTGGGAAGAGGGATTGTGCAAAGGTAGATCACGATGCCACTTCTGTTTTTAAGGAGCTGGCATTCTAGTGGGGCGGGGGTAAAGGGTGTAACTCTACTAAACGGTAGAAGATGAAAATGTCCCAGGGCTGCGATACTGAACTTCAGTGAGAGCTCAGGGAGGACACACCCGCCCCTAAAGTACATTTTAGAAAAGGAGTCGGGGACCTGCCTGCCTTTGTTACCATGTGGGATATTTTGCTATATGCCCTGTAGCACCATATATATATATATATATAAAAACAGAAACCTGTTGCTGTCGAGTCGATTCCAACTCATAGCGACCCTGTAGGACAGAGTAGAACTTCCCCATAGAGTTTCCAAGGAGTGCCTCGTGGATTTGAACTGCCGGCCTTTTTTTTTTTTTTAATTTTTATTGAGCTTCAAGTGAACGTTTACAAATCAAGTCAGTCTGTCACATATAAGTTTATATACACCTTACTCCATACTCCCACCTGATCTCCCCCTAATGAGTCAGCCCTTCCAGTCTCTCCTTTCGTGACAATTTTGCCAGCTTCCAACCTCTCTACCCTCCCATCCCCCCTCCAGACAGGAGATGCCAGCACAGTCTCAAGTGTCCACCTGATACAAGTAGCTCACTCTTCATCAGCATCTCTCTCTTACCCACTGTCCAGTCCCTTCCATGTCTGATGAGTTGTCTTGGGGAATGGTTCCTGTCCTGTGAACTGCCGGCCTTTTGGTTAGCAGTTGAACTCTTAATAACCACTACACCATTAGGGTTTCCATAGATCCATATAAAAAATTTAGGGGTAGGTTATTACCTTTTTTTTTTTTCTTTGTAATCCTGTTCCTGAATTTGGCAGGTTCAGATGATCAGGGTGTCTTACCTTATTAATTAAATCAATACTTTGTATATTTTAAAGTCCTTTTGAATCTTTTTTGTATGTGATTTTTGTAGGAACCCTATGGCTCTTTTCTGAAGAGCAGTTGGATGAGAATCTGAAGTCCAGACCTGCATTCTTTCCATTGGGTCACTCTTGTAGTAGTTGGGGGTTTCTTTAAGCAAGGTCCTCTTCTGTGTCCTCTTCCCTCCCCTACCTCCACCCCTTCTCAAATGTTGTATTGTGGGATCATTTTGGCCACAGTCAAAAGTAATAAACCTGCATGCCATGTACCCATCACCCAGTTTAAATACTTACCAACTGCCCGGTCTTACTTGATTTGTACCCCTACTCACTTCCCCCTACCCTCCATTATGGTGGCATCCTTTTTTTAAAAAAAATAATTTTTATTGTGCTTTAAGTCAAAGTTTACAAATCAGGTCAGTCTGTCACATACAAGCTTATATACACCTTACTACATACTCCCATTTACTCTCTCCCTAATGAGTCAGCCCAGTCCCTCCTTCCAGTCTCTCCTTTCATGACCGTTTTGCCAGTTTCTAACCCTCTCTATCCTCCCATCTCCCCTCCAGACAGGAGATGCCAACACAGTCTCAACTGTCCACCTGATACAAGTAGGTCAGTCTTCATCAGCATCTCACTCCAACCCATTGTCCAGTCCCTTCCATGTCTGATGAGTTGTCTTCAGGAATGGTTCCTGTCCTGGGCCAGCAGAAGGTTTGGGGATCATGACCATCGGGATTCTTCTAGTCTCAGTCAGACCATTAAGTCTGGTCTTTTGATGAGAATTTGGAGTCTGCATCCCACTGTTCTCCTGCTCCCTCAGGGGTTCTCTGTTGTGCTCCCTGTCAGGGCAGTCATTGGTTGTGGCTGGGCACCATCTAGTTCTTCTGGTCTCAGGATGATGTCTCTAGTTCATGTGACCCTTTCTGTCCCTTGGGCTCTTAGTTATCGTGTGACCTTGGTGTTCTTCATTCTCCTTTGATCCAGGTGGGTTGAGACCAATCGATGCATCTTAGATGGCCACTCATTAGCATTTAAGACCCCAGATGCCACACTTCAAAGTGGGATGTAGAATGTTTTCATAATAGAATTTATTTTGGGTGCCATCTTTAAAAAAAAAAAAAAAAAAAGCTGGGGGTGTGTGTTTCTCTCACTGTTAAAATGTAAGAGTATTCACTATGAATGGTGCATGTAGAACCCAGCACAGTAATTGTTCATTTAGTAGAATGTAACCAAGTTGGAGAGGGGTATTTTGTATCTATTTACTCCTGTAACCCTTAGGGTAACTTTTTGAGGTAAGCTGTGCCGCTATATTTGATAAGGAAACTGAGGCACAAAGAAATTAACAATCATGCAGCTAGTAAGGGTGGAGCCAAAATGTTAGCCCAGGAAATTAACCACAGCCTTAAGTGTGGTGAGATGAACTAATGAGATTTTAATCCGTGACTTATTTCCAAAGACTGCAGCTGTACAAGTTCTTAGGTAGAAAAGTATAGAAAGCTTTGTAATTATTCCAGATGTTTAATTCTAAGAATAATTATGCCTTCTGTAAGTTTTTTGTGGTAAATGGAGAAATGTTGAAGTTGTAAAGGATTTCATTTTACTTGGATCTACAATCAACACCCATAGAAGCAGCAGTCAAGAAATCATACATTGGGCAAATCTGCTGCAAAAGATCTCTTGAAAGTGTTAAAAAGCAAAGCTGTCACTTTAAGGACTAAGTTGCACCTGACCCCAGCCATGGTGGTTTCAGTCACCACATATGCATGTGAAAACTGGACAGTGAGTAAGGAAGACCAAAGAATTGATGCCTTTGAATTATGGTGTTGGTGAAGAATGTTGAATACACCATGGAGCACCAGAAGAAGGAACAAATCTGGGAAGAAGTGTAGCCAGAATGCTCCTTAGAAGCCAGGATGGTGAGACTTTGTCTCATGTGCTTTGAACATGTTATCAGGCAGGACCAGTCCCTGGAGAAGGACATCATGCTTGCATGGAGCAGGAGGATCAGTGAAAAAGAGGAAGACCCTCAAGGAGATGGATTGACACAGTGGCTGTAATAATGGGCTGAAGCATCACAACGATTGTGAGGATGGTGCAGGACCGGGCAGTGTTTTGTTCTGTTGTACATGGGGTCACTGAGTCGGAACCGACTTGATAGTACCTGACAACAACTAAGTTTTTTAGTAATTGTCCTCAGTTGGGGAAACCAGATTTTATTTTCTGAATCCCAGGAAAGGGAATTTTTAATTTGAAACCACAATGTTGCCAGTTGGTCGGTTTTCGTTGGAACTATGTATGTCCCTCGGCTGGCAGCGATGGGATGTCGGCAGTTTGAATCCGCCAGGTGCACCTTGGAAACTCTGTGGGGCAGTTCTACTCTGTCCTATAGGGTCGCTATGAGTCGGAATCGACTCGACGGCAGTGGGTTTGGTTTTTTTGGTATGTATGTCTCTTTAGTAGGAGAATCTAACCAGAAAATTATGTATTCCATTGCTGGAATTTGCTGCTTTAAAAATGTTCATTATTAAGATAAAGGCAATATATCTTTATTGTAAGAAATTTGAAAAGTGTGGAAAACTATAAAGAATTAGTAAAATACCTTCTAATTCTGCTAAATACTTTGATGTATCTCTTCCAGTTTTTTATGAGCGTATTACTTTATTTCATAGCTTATACAGAAGATAGTTTTGCTTCCTGCTTTTTTTTCTCACTTACGTTTCATGAGCATTTTTTCACATCATTAAAGTTTGTGTAATTCTGCTAGAGAAAGTTTATGGGTACTTACTTGTGGAGGTCAATTTAGTCATACAGATGAGTACTTAAATATAGTCTTTTCATTTGCCTCTTTTGTTGTGTTATCCAGTAATTTTTTTTTATTTATTTATTTTTCTCATGTAAAACTTCTTCCCCATGTCTAACTTTTACGTAGTCCGTTCCATCAGTCTTTTTGTTTGATGCTGGGAAAGCATTGCTTGCATATATAATTTTGATACTTACTTTGATTTTTTTTTTTTAATGCCGTTGATCCATCAGGAATTTATTTCTTTGTGGGCTTAAGTTATTCCAGCAACGCCACCATTTTGCTAAACAATCCTTTATTTCCCCATTCATTTGATTTATCAAAATTTACGTTCATCATAGAATTGAATTCTCATTTCTGTTTCGGTATGTTTCTGAAATAAGACTATTTTGAATGCTTTTTCTTATGGTAATGCTTTTGTCAGCTTGCGGAATTTCTTCTCAGTTGAATTTATTTAATGTTTCATTTGTACAGCTTATGATGTGATTTGTGAATTCTCCGAAAATTGTAAATAATTGCTCTATTAATCACTAACTGATTCTCTCAGAACATGCATCACTTAGGAAATGTGACTTTTTTTTTTTTTTTTTGAAAAGCAGAATTTTGGGAAACAAGTGTAGCGAAAGACTTAAATTGGAATGGTTTTCTTTGTTCAATTCAGGCTCTGAAAAAAATCGCTTAATGAGAACAGTAGACTTAATGTTGTAAGGTGCTTTGATAGAGTGTAAAATACCAATTCAGCAGAAAGAGTATCAGTTTTTTTTTTGTCTGTTTTCAGAGATGTCTCCGAGCTGACAGGGTTTCCTGAGATGTTAGGGGGACGTGTGAAAACCCTACATCCCGCAGTCCATGCAGGTAAGTGGTTGGTAGCTTTCACTTGAAACCCTCAGTGGTTTTCAGGAATCTTTTAGTAGATTACTTCATAGAACAAATGAGGAAAAAAAAAAAAGATCATAAACGCCACAAAAATTTATCTGTGTGGTATAATGGTTTTGTCACACTTGCTGCCAAAGTTCATAATACATTAGAACCTGTTTAAACTCTAGCTTCTTTCATTACATGATGGATTCCGATTGTTTTCCTGTGCTTGCTTTTAGTTCTGACCTATGATAACTTTTTAGAATATATTTTGCTCTGCGTTTACTCAAAATATTTAGGTTTTATTTAGCCTTAAAAGACTTTTATGGCAATTCAGATATACAAGAATGCATCACAATGTAACTGACTTTCAAAAGAATTGTTTTAGAAAGTGCTTTACTTTTGTCCATTCATCTGAGACAGCAAATTGCATATAAACCAAGGTGTCAAGAAACAGGTATATTGCCAACTTGTCAGTTGCAGTACAAGTAGGTAGAATAAAAGATGGCAAGACCAAGTATCATCAGACAAGCCATTGACTTAACAGGAGCACGTAGACTGTAATAGAACTGGCAGCAATTATGTGAAAATTCTTTTCACGTTTTTTTACATTTGCTCAAGAAAAGGGGAATCAAGAACTGATGCAAGAAAGTTTTTAAGTACACTCTAATTTTTTAGCTTTCTGTGCGATAGCTCAGCTGTGTGTTTGATACTCTTAACTAGGTAGTGTTAGCAGCTTTGACTTGATTGATGGGACTATATGGGAAAGAAGTACCTCTTTGTGGCTTGTTTTTTCAACATAATACTTTGTTTAACTTTGTTAAACTAGGAATCTTGGCTCGTAATATCCCAGAAGATAATGCTGACATGGCCAGACTTGATTTCGATCTTATAAGGTAAGAATTTGAAATTGAACTTCTGACAGTTTTAAGAACCAAAGACAAAAAAATCTGCTAAACTTGGCGTCCTGTTTTTTTTGATCCAAGATCAGCATTAATTTTCGTTTCCTGGTCTCTTACTGTAAAGGTTCATTGAATACCTTCTGTGTGGCACTGCATGTGTGTAAGCATTTTGGTTTAGCAGAGCGTACATTACCTATATACCACCTTAAACTAAACACAACTGAGGTGCGTTCTGGCTGCGGACTGTAAATAGGTATTTTGGCAGAGCTCTCTTCCCTCTTCCTGCTTCCTTTACTTGAAGCATGGCTCCCATTAGTTCTTGAAACATTTTATAATGACTGCTTTGAAGTCTGTTAAATCTGACTTTGGACCCTGAGCATTTCTTTTGCCTACCTTTTTGCTGTTTCTTTGCATGTCTTGCAGTTTTTTTTGTTGAAAACTGGACATTTTGGGTAATATACTTGATAGTGACTCCCTTCCCTAGTCTGTGGTACTTTTGTTGTTGTTTGCTTGTTTATTTTATTAGTGACTAAGCTAGACTGTTTTAGTGAAGTCTGTTTCCCCCACAGAGCCCTGATGGCACAGTGGTTAAGAGCTCAGCTGCTAACCAAAAGGTCAGCAATTCAAATCCACCAGGCACTCCTTGGAAATCCTATCAGATAGTTCTACTCTGTCCTATAGGGTCCTGTGAGTTGGAATCAACTCGACAGCAGCGGGTTTTTTTGTGAGGCCTTTGGTGTCACTCCTCAGAAGGCACACCCTTGGGCTTGTTCACAACCACTGTGGGTTTGGTTTTAACAGTGTTCTCTTTGACTGTGTCTTTCCCGGGTCTCTCTGTTAAGCTGTGTCTCTCATCCATCTGTTAAAATAAAAAACCAAACCGGTTGCTGTCAAGTTAGTTCCAACTCGTGGTGACCCCACATGTGCAAAGTAGAACTGTGCACCATAGCCTTTGCAGTGCTGTGACCTTTAGGAAGCAGATCGCCAGGACTTTCTTCCAAGGTGCCTCCAACTGCCAGCCTTTTGGTTAGTAATCAAGTACTTAACTGTTTGCACCACCCAGATTCCTATCCATCTGTCGTGAGCCATCGAGTTGATTCTGATGGGGTAGAACTGCCCCATAGATTTTCCTAGACTGTAATCTTTATGGGAGCAGATGGCTAGGTCTTTCTCCCATGGAGTCGCTGGTGGGTTAGAACCACCTGCCTTTCAGTTAGCAGCGAAGCACTTAACCATTGTGCCACCAGGGCTCCTTATTTCCTAGGCTTCACTAATTATCAGCTGATTGGCTCTTCTGTTTTCCACAGTGTCCTGGGACATCTGCATTTGTTCCAGGTAAACTCGGACAAGGGTAGTTTTTAAAGCCAGTCTTTTAGGTTTGTTCTGAATTTAGGAGACTTCTTCTTAGCTGTCTCTTTCCCTAGTTCTCTCTGGTGAACTAGCTAGCCTCTCTCAGCTCTTAGATAAGAATAGCTACCAGCCTCTTCTTAATTGCTTACTGTCCAAATATCCACAGTTGTCAAGAGTGCCCTTAAGCTCACTCTGTTAAATAAAGTAAATTCTTTTACAGTAGAGCTTTAGAACTCTGTGTTTTTATGTACTGCCTCTTTCTTATGACAAAATTTATGGGCCACACTACCCCATATGCTGGAGGACACGGTAGCCTCTGGTATTAGCTTGATTCTGCTGCCATGAAACTTTGGCCCTGTGAGGGAGCTGGGGCTAGGGTGATCATGGTCATGGTTTTCTGGGTCTGTTGCACTTGAAAGTAAAGACTCTATCCTGTGAGTGGGAGGGACCTGGGACCTCTCATCTGCAATAACCAGGAATTTAGTCCCTTCAGCTCTGATTTGGAGAGGTGAGAAATGCTGGCAGCTTGCCTTTCTGATGAGACGCTGAGTCTGTTGATTGGCAGTTGGGGGAAGAAGAATCTGTTTTTTGGCAACTGTGCCTCGAAGGGCACTTTGGTCAAGCTGGTCTGCAGTGAGGGGAGGG
Organism: Loxodonta africana; assembly: GCF_030014295.1. Classification (NCBI taxonomy): domain Eukaryota; kingdom Metazoa; phylum Chordata; class Mammalia; order Proboscidea; family Elephantidae; genus Loxodonta; species Loxodonta africana. Next base: position 31,063,170 of record NC_087347.1, on the reverse strand, counting down.
AGCTGGTTGTGGCTCAAGTGTAACATTCTCAATGCCCTTATCAATTATTCGTAGATTTGCTTCAGTGTTTTTCAATTGTTGTATGCTTAAAGATTTTCAGTCTTTTAAGTTTTCTTCAGTTATGCTTGTTTTACTGAGGAGCCTGCTTACAAGTCCTTACGCTGCCAACCAAGAAGTGCAACTCCATTTTACTGGTTTTTTTTGGATTGCTTCCATATTTTTAATTGTTCTTTTGGCCTTCCTATTACCTTCATTTTGTTGTTTGACCTCTGAATGCAAAAATCTTGTGAAGCCCTTTGAAACCAAATATTTGATCCGTTGTTTTTCATCATTGTACACAATCCGTAGTCTGTATGTTGGAAGTAGAACACGAAATCGAATGTCCTAGATAGCAGTGACCACGTTCCAAAGTGTAGATGTTGTCTGTAATCTTGTATTCCACATTTCTGTTAAAAATTAAAAAAATTTTTTTTGATGCCTTCATAGCAGAAACCCAGTTGTTGAGTCATTTCCAATGCTTGTGACCCCACGTGTGTCAGAGTAGGCCTGTGCTCCATAGGGTTTTCAGTGGCTTATTTTTTGGAAGTAGATCACCGGGCCTTTCTTCCAAGGCACCTCTGAGTGGATGCAAACCTCCAGTTTTGTTTACCTACATTCTACAATAGTAGAAGGCCCAGACTTCTTAACATAATTTTTTAGAAGGCTAAAATATCTATCCCACAGTTGGTTTTTGAGGTCTTTATTCTTTTTTTGAATATGCTGATAGTTACAGTTTTTCTTGATAGCTGTCAACTACGTGGAGTTTTTACTGATAGCTACATTCCTCTTTGTTTCAGAGTTGTTGTTTGTAATCTGTACCCGTTTGTTAAGACTGTGGCTTCTCCAGATGTAACTGTTGAGGCAGCTGTTGAGCAAATTGATATTGGTAAGTTGTTATTGTTGTCAGGTGCCATCAAGCCGTTTTCGGCTCATAGGTACCCTGTGCGACAGAGTAGAACTGCCCATGTGGGGTTTTCTTGGCTATAAGGGTTTTCTTGGCTATAATCATCATGGAAGTAGATTGGCAGGCCTTTCTCTTACGGAGCTGCTGGTGTGTTGGGACCACCAAGCTTTCAGTTACCAGCCAAGCGCTTAACCATTTGCATGATCAGGGCTCCTTATTGGTAAGTTGGAAAAACCATATTAGCTGATAGGCAGAATAGAGAATTACTTAAATTTTAAGTGAGACTTTATTTTGATGTTCAGTATTGAGGGTCTAGAAGATAGGTACTTGTCCCAGGATGACTCTGATTCATCAGTATTTTATAAGCTATTTTTTTTTTTGGTGTGTGGAAATTCACCTGTGCTGTTTTTTCTTATTTTTTTAAGATTATAGTGGACATATGTGCACAGTGTATTTGAAAGAGATTAATAAATGGATGTGAAAATATAAATCATCATTTGTTCTTCAAAGGTGGAGTAACTTTACTGAGAGCGGCAGCCAAAAACCACGCTCGCGTGACAGTAGTGTGTGACCCAGAAGACTACGCGGCGGTGTCTGCAGAGATGCAGAGTTCCAATAGTAGAGACACCTCTTTGGAGGCTAGACGCCAGTTAGCCTTGAAGGTGGGGACACGCTTTTATAATATTATGAAATGACAACCATCTAGTGCAGTGTTTGCCAAGCCAGATGGTGTTCATTTCTTGCTAGATTGTATCACCTACCAAGACTGCTTGAATCTGCTCTCCTTTTGTTAAAAATAGAGGTACCAAATACTATTCTCTCAACAAAGATTGCCAGAAAATTGAAAAGGGAGTAATTCATTAAGCCATTCAGTGTTCCTTGGTGTCTTTTGTCTGCATGTTGGGAGGGGTGCAATTTGCTGTGAACCACCTAAAATCATCTTGCCTCCTCCACTTTGGGAAAGACCGCTAGTGTTTCATAAAACTTTACACTTTTTGCAGGCATTCACTCATACGGCACAATATGATGAAGCAATTTCAGATTACTTCAGAAAGCAGTATAGTAAAGGAGTATCTCAGATGCCCTTGAGGTACGGAATGAACCCTCATCAAACGCCAGCCCAGTTATACACACTGAAGCCCAAGCTTCCCATCACAGGTACAGCCTGAGTGTTCGGTCACCTGGTTTGCTGCGTCTGAGTATGTGTAACTCTATGTGTTATATCTGATGAGCTTTACATTTAGAAGATAAATTTACATAATACCTTTTAAAACCATCTGAAGTTTGAGATGCCAGTTGGTAACATTCCCTACGTTTGTGGAATGACTAATCAGAAACATGACATTTTGCAGAAATTTCTCCTTCTAAAAGTTAAAACGCGGTTATTATTTTATCTCAGATACTGCCTCCTCAAGGTTTCTATTTCCCGTTTAGACTCTGAGGTAAAAAAAAGTTCCCATATACTTTCAGTTTCCTAGTTTTCGTTAATACTGTGTAAGAGTTTTTGTTCCTTGCCCTTTATTTTAGTGTGTTTTTCCTTCTTTTGATGTTTAAAGTACTGTTTGTGGGAAGACATGGCAGAGGAAGCCCAGGGCACATAGATAAGGATCTCCTTTAGGAGACTGATCAGGCTTCTCAAAGCACAGGCTGTGGACTTGTTTTCACAACAAAAGGGGCAATGGTAGTAATTACAAAGTGTTTGCTTGTTTGTGTGTTTAGGAACATAATTTAAACAAGAATAAAAATGGAGTATTTGTGTGTGTGTGATCTTAATAACTGGTTTCTTGGGTTGGAAACAAGGATTCCTATTTGTTTCAGCTATTTAGTAGATTCAGCAACTTTCAACATTTCTCTGTAGCACTTTCTATTGTCTATTCCATTAAAATTTTGGTATGCGAAGGACACTGGTACTCTTCAAGGTGTTTCAGAAACCAACAGTTTTCTCCGTTTATCTCATTTAGTATAAAGTGTTATGTAGAGGTGAGGGAGTTATAAATAGGGGTCTCATTTTAGTTTTGCATGTTTCATGTCTTGTGGGATATTTTACTTTTATTATTCACTGTGTCTTGCCTATTTTGTTTCTTGTCTGCATCCCCCCGACTAGACTATAAGCTCCATGAGGACAGTCACTTTTTTTGAATAGGGTATTGCATTATCCACTGATATATCCCAGCAGCATTGTAGTCACTCAGTAAATATTTGGCAGTTTTATTTTAAAAGTAACTACTATCCATGATAACACATAAAGGAAATAAAAATATGAATTTCTTTTGTTTTTAATTAGTGGCCCACTATGTTTTATGTGGAGCCCTGATGGCACAGTGGTTCAGAGCTCGACTGCTAACCAAAAGGTCGGCAGTTCAGATCCCCCAGTGGCTCCTTGGAAACCCTATGGGGCAGTTCTATTCTGTCCTATAAGGTTGCGATGAGTCAGAGTCGACCCAATGCCAGCGGGTTTGGTTTTTTTTTTTGGTTTATTTTTTGTATGTGGTGAGCTTCATACAAATACTTCTTCACAAGAAATATTAGCTCCTAGAAAAATCTTTCCTAAGTTAAGAAAATAGATTGTGAAAAACTCTGAGGTTGCAGTCTTCTTTATCATTGATTTATTTTTCAATTGGCTAGGTTTGATTCCCTAGTAGTACACATGTGTGTGCATATATATTGGTGTGTATGTGCCCCTTTTTTTTTTTGAAGGACTTGAGTTCATCTTGTTGTGTTTTTATTTTATAAGAGTTGTACATACACTGGACCTCTTTGTGCTTCCTTGATAAGGTATGTGTGTATTTTTGTATGCAGTTCTAAATGGAGCCCCTGGATTTATAAACTTGTGCGATGCTTTGAATGCCTGGCAGCTGGTAAAGGAACTCAAAGAAGCTTTAGGAGTTCCAGCTGCCGCCTCTTTCAAACATGTCAGTCCAGCAGGTAAGGCACTGTGCTCTGGAACTTAAAAATGAGTCTTTCTTTAAAATTTTTTAGAAAATTAACAACTGCTAACAGACACTTAGACATCGTATAAAGTCTGAACGCATTTTTGTCAAGTCTGTTGGTAACAGTATCAGTATAGTAATACATGATAAAATCTGAAAACATAATCTAAAGGTGTGTATGTGTATGTATCTACACACATATATACATACTAAAATTGTGTGACTATTGGGAGAGAAGAAGATCAGGCAGTAGTTTTTTGCAGTGGAAACATGAAAGTTTAGGAAATGGAACTGAGATGGCTTAATGCAGAATAATTGAAGTCAGTATATTTTCTCATGATTGGAAATAAAAATGAGTGGTTGTAAAGATGCGTTCTTCAGAATTGAGAATCTAGACATAATTCCATCCACATATGAGCAGTTGATATTTGATAAAGGCCCTAAAACAGTTAAATGGGGAAAAGACAGTCTTTTTAACAAATGGTGCTGGCATAACTGGATATCCTTCTGCAAAAAAATGAAACAAGACCCATACCTCACTCCATGCACAAAAATGAGCTCAAAATTGACCAAAGACCTAACTATAAAATCTAAACGATAAACATCGTGGAAGAAAAAATAGGGACAACATTAGGAGCCCTGATACATGGCATAAACAGTATAAAAAACATTACTAACAATGTAGAAGGAAAACTAGATAACTGGGAGCTCCTAAAAATCAAACACCTATGCAACCCTGGTGGCGTAGTGGTTAAGTGCTACAGCTGCTAACCAAGAGGTCAGCAATTCGAGTCCACCAGGCACTCCTTAGAAACTATGAGACAGTTCTATGGCAGTGGGTTTGGTTTGGTTTGGATATGCTCATCAAAAGACTTCACCAAAAGAGTAAAAAGATTGCCTACAGACTGGGAAAAAGTTTTTAGCTATGACATTTCCGATCCGCACCTGATCTCTAAAGTCTACATGATACTGCAAAAACTCAACTGCAAAAAGACAACCCAGTTAAAAAATGGGCAAAAGATATGAACAGACACTTCACTAAAGAAGACATTCAGGTAGCTAACAGATACATGAGGAAATGTTCACGATCATTAGCCATTAGAAAAATGCAAATTAAAACTACCATGAGATTTCCTCTCACTCCATCAAGGCTGGCATTAATCCAAAAAACACAAAACAATAAATGTTGGAGAGGCTGTGGAGAGATTGGAACACTTCTGCACTGCTGGTGGGAATGTAAAATGATACAACCACTTTGGAAATCGATTTGGTGCTTCCTTAAAAAGCTAGAAATAGAACTGCCATATGATCCAGCAGTCCCACTCAGAATATATCCTAGAGAAACAAGAGCCTCTACACAAACAGATACATGCACACCCATGTTCATTGCAGCACTGTTTACAATAGCAAAAAGATGGAAGCAACCAGGGTGCCCGTCAATGGATGAATGGATAACTAAATTATGGTATAGTCACACAATGGAATACTACACATCAATAAAGAACAGTGAGGGATCTGAAACAGTTCATAACATGGAGGAATCTGGAAGGCATTATGCTGAGTGAAATTAGTTGCAAAAGGACACATTGTATAAGACCACTATTACAAGAACTCCAGAAATAGTTTAAACAGAGAAGAAAATATTCTTTGATGGCTACGAGAGCAGGGAGGGAGGGAGTGTGGGAGAGGGGGATTCACTAATTAGATAGTAGATAAGAGCTGTTTTAGGTGACAGAAAGACAACACACAATGAAGATGAGGTCAGCACAACTGGACTGAATCAAAAGCAAAGAACTTTCTGGAATAAACTGAATGCTTCAAGGGCCAGTGTGGCGGGGGCTGGGGTTTGGGGACCATGGTTTCAGGGGACATCTGGATCGACTGACATAATAAAATCTATTAAGAAAACATTCTGTATCCCACCTTGGTGAGGGGCATCTGGGGTCTTAAATGCTATCAAGCTGCTATCTGGGATGCATCAATTGGTCTCAACCCACCTGGATCAGGGGAGAATGAAAAATGCCAAGGACACAAGGTAATTACGAGCCCAAGAGACAGAAAGGGGCACATAAACCAGAGACTACATCATCCTGAGACCGGAGGAGCTAGATGGTGCCCAGCTACAACCGATGACTGCCCTGACAGGGAACACAACAGAGAAACCCCTGAGGGAGCAGGAGAGCAGTGGGATGCAGACCCCAGTTCTCATAAAAAGACCAGACTTGATGGCCTGACTGAGACTAGGAGGACCCCGGTGGTCATGGCCCCCAGACCTTCTGTTGGGCCAGGACAGGAACCATTCCCAGAGCCAGCTCTTCAGACAGAGATTGGACTGGACAATGGGTTGGAGAGGGATGCTGGTGAGGTGTGACCTTCTTGGATCTGGTGGACACTTGAGACTATGTTGGCATCTCCTCCCTGGAGGGGAGATGAGAGGGTAGAGGGTGTTAGAAGCTGGCGAAGTGGACACGAAAAGAGAGAGTGGAGGGAGGAAGCGGGCTGTCGCATTAGGGGGAGAGCAATTGGGAGTACGTAGCAAGGTGTGTGTAGGTTTTTGTGTGAGAGACTGACTTGGTTTGTGGGCTTTCACTTAAAGCACAATAAAAATTTTTTTTAAATGTGTTCTTATGACACTATCTGTAACTGTTTATAGCCATCGTGTATGATAACTTCTGTTCTTGTGTTCACATTAACTCCACAACTTAGTTATCTCTGTCCCCAGATCTGCTGACACTCCAGTGCATAATTATTTCTCAGAGGTTTATTGCATGTTAAAATGATGTGAACGGCGAGGAAATAATCGGTGTGAGATATCAAGCAGGACAGTGAGAGAGTCCTTAACGAAGTGAACTAACCTCGTGCACATGGCTGGTACTGACAAGCTTCAGACACTTGCTCTGTGTTTTCAGAGCTAGAGCATAGAGATCCCGCCGCATTCACCCTCCTCTGCAACTATATTTTTGGGGCTCGTTTGGCCAGAGAGATTTTTGTTTAATTTGCACAGGCACTAGAAATTACGGTGCATAGACTAGGTGTTAAGAAAGATGTTGTCTTGATTTGAGAGGTGACAAATAGTAGCTAGAGTTTATTAATTATTTTACGGGTCTCTCCACCAGGCGCTGCTGTTGGAATTCCACTCAGTGAAGATGAGGCCAAAGTCTGCATGGTCTACGATCTGTACAAAACCCTTACACCCATATCAGCTGCATATGCTAGAGCAAGGGGTCAGAAGACTAATAAGAGTTTTTTGGCTTTTAGAGAGAAAAAGCAATATTTTATCTTAAATAGAAATGTTCTTTACGGTATTTTTACTCAAATAACATGTGCCTTCTACATTTGTTTGCCAACCATGCCTCCCTCCATGAAGTATTTTTAGAAGGGCTCTATGTAAATGTTTTTTACAGCAACATGTGAAAAACAGTTGGCGTTTGGTGCTTAGAAAAATACCTTGGTGGGGAGGGGCTAGGTTGGCAGTCGTAGAAGGTGCGTGCTATTTGCATAAAAACGTAGTGCATTGTAAGATTTCATGTTGCCATTAATTTCTTTTTTATTAACACTTGAGAATTATTAGATCAGTGCCTTGAGATAAATTTGTATGTAAAAGAATGTGTTAGTATCTTAATCTAATGGAAACAGTTGGAATTTGGTACATATTTCAGATTAGGCTGTTTAGTACATTTGTATTTAATGTGACTGAAATTGTATGTTTATTCCAACTATACTAAATTTGCTTACATATTCCAGAAGCATTTAATTCTTGGTTTAATAATCTATAAATCTTATTGTAACATTTATGGAAGATTTTTGAAAGCACTGATGTCATAGTTTACTTTCTAGAACAAAGTCCAGCAAACTGTAACCCGTGGGCCCTATCCAGCCTGCTGTATGTTTTTGTAAATAGTTTGATTGGACTATGGCCATGTCCTTATATATATGTACTGTCAGTGGCTGCTTTTATACTGTAACTGCAGAGCTGAGTAGTTGCAATAGAGGCCTTAATGGCCTACAAAGCCTATAAAAAGTCTTTGCTATCTGGCCCTTCACAGAAAAAATTTGCCGATCTCTGCTCTAAAGTACCCTTTTACTGATTATCTCAGTTAAATGGCTTATTGATCTGTTACTTTAAAATTTAGGTAAACAGTAAGGTTAGACTTCGAGAAAAGGATTTTATATGATCCCATTGGGATTTTAAAAGCATCTTTTTCTGTGTGAGGATGATTTGTGATAAATACCTTATTTTAATTTTTATTCTCAGGGGCCGATAGGATGTCTTCATTTGGTGATTTTATTGCATTATCTGATGTTTGTGATGTCCCTACTGCCAAAATTATCTCCAGAGAGGTTAGTGGCATTCTTGTAGTTTGATCCATGTATAAGTGGTGCAGTGATTAAGCTCTCGGCTGCTACTGAAAGGTTGGTGGTTCGAACCTACCCAGCGGTTCTGTGGGAGAAAAACCTGGTGATCTGCTCCCATAAAGATTACATCCTTGAAAACCCTGTGGGGCAGCTCTGCTCTATCACATGAGGTCGATATGAGTCCAAAATGAGACCGTACCTAATAACAACTAAGTGATGATCCATTTTTATTTGTTCCTACTTCACCGTTCATTGAAACCACAACCTGCAATATTTGTATTTGTACCAGTGTCAGATTAAATTTCTCATTTTGAATGTTCGTATGTTACATAGAGCATGAATCTTTGACCTGAATTATAATTTTGAGATTTAGTAAATCAGTGGTCTCAAATCGGTATTTGGCTGTTAGGATAAATCTAAGTTTTTATTTACATATTCTTTAAATGTTTTAAATTGTCTAGTAGTTGTTATTTTAATGCCCAAATTAATGTATCCTAAGAGCAGAGAATGCCATCTTGGATGGTGATGTAATGAACCTTGTTGTAAACCTTCACAGGTCTGTAATAAAAGAGGCTATGTAATGGGGAAAATAATTAACTACTGTGAAAAATTAAGCTTTGTCAGTTGAATACCAAACAAGCAAGCATTCCGAGAAGGCAGGGGTGAGCCTAGGGGGGACAGACAGAAAGAAAAAGAAAAAAAGGAAGGTAACTCGGATAGCTTGGGGCGGGGAGAAACAGAGATGAAAGGGTGTGTGTGGCTTGACAGTGTTTTTTTGGTTTGGGTATTTTTCACATGAACATAACCACCCTAGCCACAGTGGAGCAGATCTGCTGAGTTACAGGTTACAGCAAGGCTTTCGAGTGTGAAGCTATGACATTTGTATTCTCAGAAATAAAGTGTAAACGTATAATTTAATCGCTTTGTCATGTTGTTGAGTTACTTGGCTTGCCGCAGGTCGCTTAACCAGGTCTGCCAGCGCTGGTAGCTGGTACTAGAACACACCCTCTATAGTACTCACCACCACCCCGTGAAGACAGTAGTAGGACACAGTTTTTCTTCCTGAGGAACGTGTTAAAGCAAAATTAAACATCTAAAGAATATTCATAAATTTTTGGTTATACTGAAACAAGCAAAACCTTTGAGAGGACAGCGATTGAAATATTGTCAGTTATTGAGAAGTATAAAAAACTGTGTTATGTAGGACTATATTCCCCAAGTGCAATATTTTCATTATCTAATTGGTTGGAGGTAGAACCAGAAAATGTTGCTGCATTATTTAAAGACAGATAACTGCTATGTTCTGTGCTTTTTTTTTTTTTAATAGAAATGAACTAATTTTTAATGTATTTACAGGTTTCTGATGGTATTGTTGCTCCAGGATATGAAGAAGAAGCCTTGAAAATCCTTTCTAAAAAGAAAAATGAAAACTACTGTGTTCTTCAGGTAAGTGCCATTCATGTCTGAAAGGGTAATTTGCTCTTACGTTTTGTGTCTCTTTTCCCCGCTACTTAAGTTAATTTCTCTTTGTGCTGACAGTCTTCTAATTTTTATTGCAGTTTCTTAGTCCTTAATCTTGCTTATTTAATCCTGCTATATTGCTATTATTACTAATTTTGGCGTTAAAAACAGCTTCCTTGTTTTTAGTTTTTTCTTAAATGAGTAATATATTTACATGGTTTCAAATTCCAAAGGTATTAAAAGTTATATGGTGACAAGTCCTCATCATCTCATTCTGTCTGTCACCTTTTTTCTTGTGATTGTTTTGAATTTTTTGCTTATGCTTCCTGAAAGTCTATACATATTCATCAAATATTTGCATTTTTCCCCTACATAAATGCACCCTGCAGTCTTCTAAGTTGATCCCATATATATACGTGTTTTACCTAGCTGGCCATGAGTCTTGACCTTGCAATGAATAACCTAGGAAAAAAGTCCTAGAAATGACAGGACTGGGTCACAGGGAATGAGCATTGGTAATTGTATAGATACTGCTCTAAGAAGTTGAACGACAAATTTAATGACAAGATGGGAATGTGTAAGGATGCCTGATTCCCAGCACCACTGCCATTACTCTATCCTTAAATCTTTCCATCTTTGCAGTTGGATAGATGAAAATGGCATATCATTGTACTTTTAATTTCTCATTACAAGTGAGGTGAACACCTTTTCACATTTAAGTGTTTATTTACTTTTTGAGAACTGTCTGTCCATATTCTTTCCCTATTTTTCTATTAGGTTGTTGAGATTTTTCCACAGTTTATTACGTGAGATAGATATTTTTCTCCTTTTGGTAGATTTTAGGAGCCCTGCTGGCGCAATGGTTTAAGAGCTTGGCTGCTAACCAAAAAGTCAGCAGTTCAAACCTACCGGTGGCTCTGCAGGAGAAAAGACCTGGTGATCTGCCCCCTTAAACCTTACAGTCGAGGAAGTCCTGTGGAGAAGCTCTGCTTTGTGACATGGGATTGTTATGAGTCAGAATTGACTTGACAGCACACACCAACAGCATGTGGATTTACATTTGTAACTAATTGTTCAGTCTTTCAGTACTTCGGGTTTTGTGTCCTTCTTAGGAAGCCTTTCCCATTCTGCATTTAAAAACATTCTCTCATCGTTCTTTCCGGTACTTAACTAGTTATATAAGTTTAATTTTTGACATTTAAATTTTCATTTGGACCTGTGCAGTGGTAACGTATATGCTGTCATTCCTTTTTTTTTCCCTAATTGTCTCAGTTGTCTGCTTTTTATTATTTAGTAAAACCTTTTTCATCCTCACTGATTTAAAATGCTGCCTTTATTTTACACCAAATTCTTGTATAGGTGTGGGTCTGCACTGGGTGTTCTATTCTGTGTATTTTTTTATTGACGTGCCAATCCCATAATGTTCTAATTGCTGTAGCTTTAATATCTGATAGGGATTGCCTGTTTTTTAGAATTTACCTGGCTATTCCTGATAGATTATTGGCAGATTTTATTTTTGGGTGAATTTATAATACCCTCCTTCCAAAATGAATATATAAAGCAAAAAAGGCTGGAGGAGGAGCCCCTCTTAAACATAACAAAATATTTCAAAGAAAAGTTGGCAGTTTTCTTGTGATCATGGGGACTTTACATCAGTGTGATGTTCCTTTAACATTGGGTCTGGTGTACAACTTTGTTTATAATTAAATGTTTGACATGTAAATGAAAAAGTAGAGATGTAAATGTATTGCTTTTAACTTTTTAAATTTGTATCTTAGATGGACCAGACGTACAAACCAGATGAAAATGAAGTTCGAACTCTTTTTGGTCTTCGTTTAAGCCAGAAAAGGAATAATGGTGTCATTGACAGGTCATTATTTAGCAATGTTGTTACCAAGAATAAAGAGGTATGTTTGAATATATCAGCATTGAGTATTAATAACTTCAGTAGGTCTATCTATATTATAAGCTTATACACTTATTAAAAACCAAAACCAAACCCACTGCCATTGAGTCAGTTCTGACTCATAGCAACACTATAGGACAGAATGGAATTGCCCCATAGGGTTTCCAAGGAGCTTTTGGTTAGCAGCTGAGTTCTTAACCACTGGACCACCTGGGCTCCTGTACACACCTTTTAGAACCCATATTTAGAACTGGTTGATATGTAGATGGGCTGGTTCATCTTTGAGTTGTTGAGTAAGCCAGGTATCTATAAATAGATAAATAAATAGCCATATTACCAGCTTTTGCATGTGTACCCTGTGTATCATATCTTCAATTATACAGGAATGGGATCATGTCTATAATTCTGTTCTGAAACTTGGCTTTTATCCCATGCGTTAAGCTACAAATGTTTCTGTATCAGTATAGATTCATGTCTTTGAAAGGCCACATGGAAGTCTGTGTATAAATGTTTTATGATGAGTATTTTGTTTCCATTTTGAGTGCTGCGATCAAACTTTTTGTGTAGACGTTTTTGCACCTGCGCTGTTTGTTACCTTTTAGGAAGGACGCTTCATAATAATGGTGACATTTATTGGGTTTACATGTATTATCTCATTTAATTCTCAGAGCAGCCTATAAGGGGTGACTACTATAATCTCTAATGCAAAAGGAAGAATTCATGAAGTAAAAGAACTGAACAGAAGATTTCAAAGGGCAGCTCGAGAAGACAAAGTATTATAATGACATGTACAAAGAGCTGGAGATGGAAAACCAAAAGGGAAGAACACGCTTGGCGTTTCTCAAGCTGAAAGAACTGAAGAAAAAATTCAAGCCTCAAGTGAAGGATTCTATGGGGAAAATATTAAAGGACACAGGAATCATCAAAAGAAGATGGAAGGAATACATACAATCATTATACCAAAAAGAATTAGTCAATGTTTAACCATTTCAAGAGGTGGCATATGATCAGGAACCGAGGGTAGTGAAGGAAGAAGTCCAAGCTGCTCTGAAGGCATTGGCGAAAAACAAGGCTCCAGGAATTGATGGAATATCAATTGAGATGTTTCAACAAACAGATGCAGCACTGGAGGTGCTCACTCGTCTATGCCAAGAAATACGGAAGACAGCTTCTTGGCCAACTGACTGGAAGAGATCCATATTTATGCCTATTCCCAAGAAAGGTGATCCAACCGAATGTGGAAATGATAGAACAATATCGTTAATATCACACGCAAGCAAAATTTTGCTGAAGATCATTCAAAAACAGCTGTAGCAGTATATAGACAGGGAACTGCCAGAAATTCAGGCCAGTTTCAGAAGAGGACGTGGAACCAGGGATATCATTGCTAATGTCAGATGGATCCTGGCTGAATACCAGAAGGACGTTTACCTGTATTTTATTGACTATGCAGAGGCATTCGACCGTGTGGATCATAACAAATTATGGATAACATTGCGAAGAATGGGAATTCCAGAACACTTAGTTGTGGTCACGAGGAACCTTTACGTAGATCAAGAGGCATTTGTTCAGACAGAACTAGGGGATACTGATTGGTTTAATATCAGGGAAGCTGTGCTTCAGGGTTGTATTCTTTCCCCATACCTATTCGATCTGTGTGCTGAGCAGGTAATACGAGAAGCTGGACTATATGAAGAAGAACGGGGCATCAGGATTGGAGGAAGACTCATTAACAACCTGCGTTGTGCAGATGCCACAACCTTGCTTGCTGAAAGTGAAAAGGACTTGAAGCACTTACTAGTGAAGATCAAAGACCACAGCCTTCAGTATGGATTGCACCTCAACATAAAGAAAACAAAATCCTCACAACTGGACCAATGAACAACATTATGGTAAATGGAGAAAAGATTGAAGTTGTCAAGGATTTCATTTTACTTGGATCCACAATCAACAGCCATGGAAGCAGCAGTCAAGAAATCAAAAGACACTTTGCACTGGGCAAATCTGCTGCAAAGGAGCTCTTTAAAGTGTTGAAGAGCAAAGAAGTCACCTTGAGGACTAAGGTGCACCTGACCCAGGCCATGGTATTTTCAGTCGCATCATGTGCATGTGAAAGCTGGACAATGAATCAGGAAGATCAAAGAAGAATTGACGCCTTTGAATTGTGTTGGTGAAGAACACTGAATATACCAAGGGCTGCCAAAAGAACGAACAAATCTGTCTTAGAAGAAGTACAACCAGAATGCTCTTTAGAAGCAAGGATGGCAAGACTGCATCTTACATACTTTGGACATGTTGTCAGGAGGGTTCATTCTCTGACGCATATGCTTGGCAAAGTACAGGGTGAGTAGAAAAGAGGAAGACCCTCAATGAGGTGGATTGACGCAGTGGCTGCAACAATGAGCTCAGGCATAACAATGATGGTAAGGATGGCGTAGGACTGGGTAGTGTTTTGTTCTGTTGTGCATAGGGTCACTATGAGTCGGAACTGACTCGACAGCATCTAACAACAACAACTATTATGTCTGTGGTAAAAATTGGAAAATTGTGACATAGGCGACAGTTGAGAAATTTGTCCACGATGGTTACACAGCATGAAAATGGATGAGCTGGGATCCGTTTTTCATAATGTCTTTATAAGGTCCTCAATTTTGAAGACTATTTTTGCTGAGTCTAAAATTACTTGTAATTTTTCTCAGTATTTTGAAGGTATCACTCCATTGTCTTCTGGTTTTGTGTGTTAGTCTGCCTTGTAATTTTTTGATTGAATGCTGGGCATTGTGCATGAAAAACTGTAGAGGGCCTTGGTATTGTGTTTTTTTCCTCCAGAGAGAGATAACTTATGCTTCTCAGGCAGGGTGGAGGTTGCTGGGCATTGAGCTCATTTGAAGTTGGCCTTCAGTCTTTGTGAGGGTGGTTTATTGTTCACCCCTATTCTGCTGAAAACCCTGCTAGTACCATTCTTCCCTGATGTACTCTGAACTCCATTTTTGTCACTTGATCCTGTAAGGAGGCCAAAGCTGTACTCACTGTCTTTACCTCTTAGATTATTGCATGCCGCTTAGGAAATACCTTGAAGGGAAAAGCATACATTTTCAGCCTCACTTTCTTTTGTCTTTATCTCTGGGATCTTTGCCCGAGTATTTGCTCTTACTAGCTCTGTGTCCAGCTTTTCTGTTTGTTCCTGCGAAAAAAAGGTTCTCTTAACAAGCCATTTCACTGTAACAGAAGTTTAAAGTAAGAAGCTGCAATTTGTTCCCAGGTCTGTCTCCTGAGGCTGTGATGCGGAATTGGTGAAAATAGACTTTAAAATCTTTATCAGGATAATTCTGCCGTTAATAAGCAAATGCTTATTAACACATGCTTCTTTCTTTACTTTTATTTAATCACTTAATGGATATTCTTCCATTTTTATCTTTGAAAATGGTGACCCTGAAGTCACGAAACCCATTGCCATAGAGTCGATTCCAATTCATAGTGACCCTATAGGACAGAGTATTACTGCCCCCATAGGGTTTTCAAGGCTGTAATCTTTTGATGAAGCAGACTGCCACATTTTTCTCCCATGAGTGGCTAGTGGGTTGGAGCTACTGACCTTTTGTTTGGTAACACTGTGCTTAACCACTGCACCATCAGGCCTCCTTGAAGTAAAGAAATGTGTATGTAGTGTAAGTAGAACTAATCTTTCAGCAGTTTTGAGTCCACTCCTTTGGTCAAGGCTATGAAGTACTGAGATTTCCACATGGCAACAGTTTTGCAACAGCATTACTTTAAGCTAGTCACAGTAGAAGGAGCCTCTTTCATTACTTTATTAACCTAGCTGGTTAACACATTCTAAAAGATACAGAATGGGAGTTGACCAAGATTCCATGATAACTCAGGTTACGCCTGAGAACGTTTGTTTTTGTTTCTATTTTCTTAGATATTGGACTGATTAACAGGTTAATAATCTTTGATAGGTTTTGTGCCTCTGGCTGTGCTAGCTTGGATATTTTTTAAAAGAAAAGAGGGCACAGTCAGTTATCTAAATTCTTCTCTCTTTGGTTCATACATATTCTTAGTAGGAATTTGGGAACTTAAGGATGAGAATGATCATTTTATCGCCCTTTTTAGTCACATTCCCTCCCCCTTCCCCCATTTAAGACAGGTTTTTGTTAATATTCCAGCCTGGAAATCATCAGATTATATGATTAGGTCTAGAACTCTTTGAGTCCTGAGAGAGTGGGAGAGATGAAAGGAGTGTGTGTATTATACTGAACGTGATTGAATTATTTGCTCTTCTCTCATTTTTCTGGAATGATGCTTTGTTTTAGTTATTTGTATCATGTTTATAAGACTGGAGTCCCCCACCCCCTGGTGTTTTTCTTATCCTTGATCCTAACTTAAGATCCAAAAAAACCAAAAACCCATTGCTGTCCAGTCGATTCCTACTCATAGCGACCCTATAGGACAGAGTAGAACTGTAGCTTAGGGTTTCCAGGGAGCAGCTGGTGGATTTGAACTGCCGACCTTTTGGTTAGCAGCAGAGCTCTTAACCATTGTGCCACCAGGGCTCCCTAGTAGACTAGCTTTCGTTACTGCTCTTTCTTGGAACCAGAGGAATAAAATTTGTGGTTGGTGATTCGAACAGCAGGTACAGATAAGAAAGGATATACAGTATTAATACCATGCTAGAATAAGAAATTCTAACATTTTTTAAATGAAACTAATTATTTTCGTAATTACAGAATCACTAGCAGTTAAGAAATCCTCTGCACCCTTTACCCCATTTCCCTGAATGACAGCATTTTTGCAAAATTATAGTACAGTATCACAACAAAGATATAACAGTCAAACTAGGGAACATTTCCATCTCTACAAGGATCCCTCCCTCTTACTGCCCTGTTACAGCTGCTTCCCTCCTGCCCCTGCCTGCTCCTTAACCTTTAACCACTAATCTGTTCTCCATTTCTGTAATTTTCTCATTTTAAGGATACTATATAAATCATACAGTATGTAATCTTTTGAGAATGGGCCGTTTTCACTCAGCATAGTTCTCTGGTGATTCATCCAGGTAGTTACATGTTATCAACAGTTCATTCCTTTTTTGTTGAGGAGTAAGTAGTCCATAGCATGAATGTGCCACAGTTTAACCATTCGCCCACTGCAGGATGTTTGCGTTGGTTTTGGCTACTATGAATGAATAAGCTGCTAAGAACATTTGTGTACAGATTTTTTTTGTTTTTTTTTGAATTAATTTTTATTGTGCTTTAAGTGAAAGTTCATAAATCAGGTCAGCATCTCATACAAAAATTTACTTACACCTTGCTATACACTCCTAATTGCACTCCCTCTAATGAGATAGCACAGATCTTCCTTCCACTGTCTCCCCTGTGTCCATTCGTGTAGCTTCTGGCCCCCTCTGCCTTCTCATCTCCCCTCCAGACAGGAGATGCCCACATAGTCTCATGTGTCCACTTGATCCAAGAAGCTCGTTCTTCACCACTGTCATTTTCCATCCCATATTCCAGACCAATCCCTGTGTACAGGTCTTTGTGTGAATATAAGTTTTCATTTCTCTGGAGTAAATGTCCAGGCATACAGTTGTTGGGTGGTACGGTATTTGCATGTTTCATTTTTAAGAAACTGTCAAGTTGTTTTCCAAAGTGGCTGTGTAATTTTGTGTTTCCACCAGCGATGTATGAGTGATCTGGTTTCTCGGCATCCCTACCAGCTCTTGTTGGTGTCACTTAAAAAAAATTTTTCTTTTAATTTTATACATTCTGAAAAGTGTTCAGCAATATCTCATTGTTATATCCCCAGTGGCTAATGATGTTGGACATTTTTCACAGGCTTGTTTGCCCTCTGTATATCCCTTTCAGTGAAATGCCTCTTCATGTCTTTTGCCCATTTTCTAATTGAATGTTTGGTTTTTTTGTTTAGTTTGGATATTCCTGTGCTATAGTCTAGTCCTTTGTCAGATACATGGTTTACAAACATTTTCTCCTAGTCTCTAGCTTGTCTTTTTATCCTTTTATCACCAGAGCCAAAGTTTTTAATTTTGGTGAATTATAATTCAACAGTTTTCAATTAGCTAATTTATCAATTAGCATTGTCACCTGGCATACCGACACGGATCATCGTGTTTCTTTTCAGTTAGTCTTAGCTCATTAGATTGCGGATAGTGATGTTTTTGGCTGTGATATGTGTTGCTTTTATTCTGTTAGAGCTGGCACTTCCACGGGTTTTTTTATTTGTTTTTAAATAGTTTCTACTTAAAGTATTCTAAACAAAGCAGAAAATTATCCTAATTTGAACAGCCTTTGCTTATTTTCCTGAAATATTTTCTAGTGCATAGATAAGGACATCAGTGATATGTGTGTATCACAGTTGTTCATATTCTCTGAAAATTATTTTTAGCATTTTTCCTGAACATAGATTTTATCATGGCTCCTGATATTTATAGGTACTGTGGTAGAGAAAATATCTGTCAGTTTTGGAGCAGATACGGTATTTCATACCTTCTGCATTATGGAAATAAACATTTGTAGCTTAATCCAGAGTTGCTGCAGAGTACAATCATTTTGCATCTACTGTGCGTTAGACATTGTACTACATTCCACTACATGTTAATATTTGACCCTTTTAATAAAACAGGGTACTTTGTAGCACGGACAGTTATTTTCATTCTGTCAGTTGAAAGATACAAGTACATAACAGGTCTCTTACATTAAATGACGTAAAAGGTACTTAAAGTTAGATGACAATTTGAAAAGCCTGGTGTGGCTTACCACTCTGTGTTTGTTTCAGTTGCCGGAGTCTGCTCTCAGGGACCTCATCGTCGCCACCATTGCAGTCAAGTACACTCAGTCAAATTCTGTATGCTATGCCAAGAACGGTCAGGTAACCATGCTGTCAGATTCACCTAAGGGGGACTGTTTTTTTACAAAATGATGTTCAGAAATCCTTCTGCCTCTGGTAGTGGACAGCTTGAAAGGGAAAGTTTGCCAAGTATTTCTCATCTGGGTTTGCCAGCATTTACTCAGCAACTTGGTGAACTGTTAAAACTAAGGATGATTGCAAAGTAGCTTTGGAACTAGGTGCTAAAATTAGTGACATTGCCTCTTTCCTAGAATGAGTTGGCACATTTTGGGATAGGAGGGTTCTAATAGCTTTACGAAGCTGGTTTATTTTCTGTTTACTGGTAGTTCATCTCCAGTGAAGGAGTAAGGAACGGTACTGCCAGCCACCAGCTTGCAGGGCATTCTCACCTGTATTTTTGGAGCTTGCAGGGTATTTTCACCTATATTTCTTAATGTTAGTTTATCAAGAGTCAGTCAAGTGAAGCGACTTCTAGAGGAGTTAACATTATCTTTTAAAGTCAGGTTTATTGAAATATAATTTGTTAGAGTAAAAGTCACCCTTTTTAAATGTACAGTTAATAGAGATTTGGCAAATTATACAGTTGTGTGACCACAGTTGCCATAAGGATATTCGGTAGTCTTTCTGCACGATGTTAAGCAAGATACCTACCTTCTTTCGTAGTGTACTGAGGTCTAGAGTAGAGGATTGAGCTAGTTCATCACTAAGGTCTGTACCAACGGTAGGATTCAGCGACCTTGGTGCTGCTGCAGCTTCAGGCCCTTTTCTTCCTGTACTGTCTCCAGAGTTCTGTATGCTACTCCTTGAGCTCTTCCATTGCATTTGTTAAAGAATCTGGCCTTCTAGTAGTTATGTGATTATGGGACCTGGAAGACCCTTTCAGATGTAGTGAGAGCCAACTGATAAAAGACTCCCAGACTCTAGTAACAAAATCCTGGGAGCTCATGGCTGGTGGGCTCCTTGGGCTCAGGTTCCAGCAGGTTCTGGTAAAGCCATGCAGATGGAGTGCTTCACTTCTGACATCCAGGAGGAACACGTTGCACATGTGTTTGTTCACTTCAGAAACTAAAACCAGAAAACTGTTGTGCATTGAGGGCATTGTTCTTAGAATCCAACCCGCTGAGATAGAGGAAGGAAGAAAGACGTTTCATGTCTGGTAGCATTTTTTACTTTTTAGGATAGATGACCTAGTCAGATACTTATGTCAGTTTCTATGAGTGACTAATTGTAAGTTATTGACTGGGGACTTTCAAATAGCCTTTGTGGTCTTTTTATTATTATTACTATTATTCCACAGCTACCAGTAATGGGCCCTAAGGCTGTCAAGAATATAACTTAATTGCATTCTAGGAATTTCCAGAACGTTAATAGGAATACTTCAGATATCACTGTAGTGGTAAAATGTATAAATGGTAGTCATAAATAATTTATTCTGATCTTTTAATGACTTAAAAATTACTTTTTTTTGGCTTGATATTTTCTTCTACAAAGTTAATCAATTTTGGAGAATGTGTACAAAAGATCTGTTGAGAAAAGTGTGTTGTTAGAAGAGGTATTCACTTTAGTGTCTCATGCCCTTTAGGTTATTGGCATTGGAGCAGGACAGCAGTCTCGGATACACTGTACACGCCTTGCAGGGGATAAAGCAAACTATTGGTGGCTTAGACATCACCCACGCGTGCTTTCAATGAAGTTTAAAACGGGAGTGAAAAGGGCAGAAATCTCGAATGCCATCGATCAATACGTTACGGGAACCATTGGCGAGGTATAAGACTTGTCGTTGGGTGATAGGCAGAGTAAATGAATGTATTTACCCTTTCATGTGTGACAGGCTTAATTTCATCACTACAGAAGGAAAAGGATATTTTGTCTAAAATTGTTTTATCTGATTACCAATCCCCCACTTTCTTCAGGCTCATTTACCTTTCCTCAAGTTCTTTATCCCTTTCTGAAGCAAAAAACCTTCTCCTCTGTCTTTTTCAATTACAGCCATTGGTTTACTTTTATTGTTTGTACTTCCTTTCTTGATTATACACTTTTGACGGCAGGGAATGCTTTTCACCCCTTTCCAGGCATGTATCACAGTGCCAAGCGCGATGTTTGCCACATGATAGGTGTGCCTTAAACATTAAATACAAACTATCTAATAGCAGGTAACCATGGCTTGTTTCTTCTCCGTCCACATTTTTGTACAAGAACCATTAACAGCTGAGCATGTCTTGGTCACATTCCATGTTCTTAACATGTCTTCTGTTTTAAAGAAGATATGTGGAAGTATTGCCAGTATCTGGTAGCTTGCCTAAAGTAAAGGATACAGCTCAGTGGCTGGACATAGCAAGGGCTCAGCAGTACTGGACAGAAAACAGAAGTCCAAGTCCTGGTGATAAACCACAGGGGACTGGACGAAGTCATTCGTTTAGGACTGGGAATCTTCTATAACTGCCATTGAAAAGTGAGGCCGCAGAGTGCCTTGTGGCTGTGCAGTATTATGTTTTCATAGCCAAAAAGTCATCCAATGTGGAAACACCTCTTCAGAATAGGAATACTGTGAGTCATATTTCAGTATATCTACAAGACAAACTGCATTCCTGAGTCTAATTTTTATATAAATGTGGTTTCCTTAGAAAACTCACCTTTTATTTCCTAGACTTGGATATGGATGATTCCTTTGAAAACCGTTGGGAGTGTGATTTTCTATTCACTTGCTTTGATCCAAGGATGTAATGTAGTATATTAACTTAGGAATTAAAGAACAAAATATATTTGGAATAAACTGATGGAGAAAGTACAGTGGTGTGGTCTTTGATAAACTTCCACTTACTTTTCTTCCTTAATGAAAGTGTTGAAAGTATCAAATAAAGAGATTCCAGAAATAGGAACTTGGATGTAAAAGAGAAGTCATTATTTATAATTAAGAAGTCCTAGGAAAAATGCCCAGGTGCTTGCTGACATCTGGCTTTACGTGGGATACTACTACAGGTGCTGTCAGACTAACCTGTTTCTCCACTCACAGGATGAAGATTTAGTAAAGTGGAAGGCACTGTTCGAGGAAGTCCCTGAACTATTAACGGAGGCAGAGAAGAAAGATTGGATTGGCAAACTTAGCGAAGTTTCTGTCAGTTCTGATGCCTTCTTTCCTTTCAGGGATAATGTGGACAGAGCTAAAAGGGTGAGTTTGGAACTGATGCACAGTTTGCATGGAACTGATCTTTATGTAGAAACTATTTTAGAAATCATGCTTCTGCCGATCAGGTCTCTGTGACTTATATCCAAGCTGTGGCAGTGTGATGTAGATGAACTGGAGAATCAGATTTTGACTTTTCCATTTGATGTGTGGATTACCCAGCTCCTGTTTGTTTGCCTTTCTGGCCACATGAATTAGTCTCTGATGTGAATCGTTGTTAGCATATGCTTTTGAGAGAGAAATGTTAATTTTTGCATATTGGCGTATTATGCTGTGTTTTGAAATTCATATATCCGTTTCTCCCCCAGAGTGGCGTGGCGTACATTGCTGCTCCCTCCGGTTCTGCTGCCGACCAAGTGGTGATTGAGGCGTGCGATGAGCTGGGGATAATCCTCGTTCATACCAGTCTTCGGCTTTTCCATCACTGATTAGTCTCACATCACTGATTCATCTCACGTTATTTTATGGGTTGGTTATGTGTAGGTGAACAATCTTTAGAAAATTTCATTTAATAAAAAAAAAAACATTAAATCTTAATAATCTTGGATCCAGTTTTTTTGGTAGTTGTATTTAATGTGTCCTGAAGAAACAGATTCTTTAACAAGCATCACAAGCATCTGGGTGTGGGGGTGTGGGTGTGTGGGTGTGTGTGGGTGTGGTGAGCTCAGCTCATCCCAAAACATTGCCTGTGTGATGAAACATCTTCAAATCAGCAAGTCAACCAAGAAACTTAGAGCAGCCAGAGTGGATGGCGCAAGCATCTTAAAGCTCTCTAGTTTCCTCAAGGGCGTTCCTCTTGGAAAGTTCTTTTCATCACAGTTCTAAGAAGCTAGATTGTCAACTTTCTAAACCAACGGCAGATATATAACCTGTGAACTAGAACTCTGTGGGGATCAGTAAGTCTACCCTTGACCCCTTATGTGAATGGGGCCAGTATGTATCTCTCCCTCTGTGCTAAGTGAAATGTTTTGAAGTCAGGTAGTGTGAGTCCTCCAACTTTGTTCCTTTGAAAGATTGTTTTGGCTGTTCTAGGTCCTTGGCATTTTTATATAAATTTTAGAATCAACTCGTCCATTTCTTTAAAGAAAAAAAAAGCTTGTAGGGATTTTGATTGTAATGTATCTGTAGATCAATTTGTGGAGAATTGACATTTCCTTTCTTTCTGTTTGAGTTGAGTGCCCTCATTTCAATTAACTTTTGGTGGTTCTCCCATGCCTTCAAATAGATTTTTTAATATTTTTGTCCAGGGTTTGTAATTATATTCAGGAGGGTTAGTCTAATACAGTCTACTCTGACATTACCAAACCAAAAAAAAACCAAACCCATTGCCGTGGAGTCAATTCCGACTCATAGCAACCCTATAGGATAGGGTAGGGTAGAGCTGCCCCATAGAGTTTCCAAGGAGCACGTGGCGGATTTGAACTGCCAGCCTTTGGATTAGCAGCCATAGCACCTAACCACTACACTACCAGGGTTTCCCTGACATTACCAGAACTAGAAATTCCTGAAAACCTATAACCCCATTCTGTTATTGTTAGGTGGTATTGAGTTGATTCCAACACATAGTGACCTCAGGTACAACAGAATGAAATACTGCCCGGTCCTGCGCCATTCTCATAATCATGGCTATAATTGAACCTGTTGTTGCAGCCACTGTGTCAGTCCATCTCATTGAGAGTTTTCCTTTTTTTCGCTGACCCTTAACTTTACCAGTCATGATGCCCTTCGCCATGGACTGGTCCTTCCTGATATAGCATGTCCAAAGTATGTGAGACAAAGTCTCACCATCCTGGCTTCTAAGGAGCATTCTGGCTTTACTTCTACCAAGGCAGATTTGCTCATTCTTGCAGTCCATGGTATATTCAGTATTCTGAATATACAGTCATTCAAAGGCATCAATTCTTCAGTCTTCCTTATTCATTGTCCAGTTTTTGCATGCAAATGAGGTGACTGAAAATACCATGGCTAAAGTCAGGTGCGCCTTAGTCTTCAAGGTGACGTTTTTGCTTTTTACACTTGAAAGAGGTCTCCTGCAGCAGATTTGCCCAGTGCAATGTGTCTTTTGATTTCTTGACTTCTGTTTGCATCGATGTTGATTGTGGATCCAAGTAACATGAAGTCCTTGACAAATTCAGTATTTTCTCTGTCTATCATGATGTGTATTGGGCCAGTTGTGAGATTTTTGTTCTCTATGTTGAGTTGTAATCCATGCTGAAGACTGGGTTATATCAGTAAGTGCTTCACGTCCTCTTTGCTTTCAGCAAGCAGGGTTGTGTCATCTGCATAACACAGGCTGTTAATGAGTCTACCACCAATTCTTACCCCACATTCTTCATATAGTCTAGTTTCTCAGATTATTTGCTCAGCATACGGGTTGACTAAGTATGGTAAAAGGATACCACCCTGATGTACATGTTTCCTGACTTTGAACTACAAAAACAAAACAAAAAACCTGTTGCCATCTAGTTGATTCCAACTCATACCACAAAGTATCCCCTTATTCTGTTTGAACGACTGCCTCTTAAGTGTTCCGGAATTACCATTTTTCTCAGTGCTACCTGTAATTTGTTATGATCCACATAGCTGAATGCTTTTGCATAGTCAGTAAAACACAGTTAAACATTTTTCTGGTATTCTGTGCTTTCAGCCAGAATCCATCAGACATGAGCAATGATACCCCTCATTCCACATCCTCTTCTGAATCCGACTTGAATTGCTGGCAGTCCCCTGTTGATGTACTGCTGCAACAGACTTTGAATGGTCTTCAGCAAAATTTTACTTGCGTCTGATATTAATGATACTGTTCAGTGATTTCTGCATTCTGTTGGATTACCTTTCTTTGGAATGGGCACAAATATGGATCTCTTCCTCTTGGTTGGCCAGGTAGCTGTCTTTCATGATTCTTGGCATAAACAGTGAGCATTTCAGCACTGCATCTGTTTGTTGAAACATCTCAGTTGGTATTCCGTCTGTTCCTGGAGTCTTGTTTTTCACTAGCACCCTTAGTGCACTTGGATTTATTCCTTCAGTGTCATTGGTTCTTGATCATATGTTACCTTCTGAAATGGTTGAACGTCCACTAGTTTTTTTTTGGCACAGTACCTGTATTCCTTCCATCTTCTTTTGATGCTTCCTGTGTTAGTATTTTGCCCATAGAATCTTCAGTATTGCCACTTGAGGCCTGAATATTTTCTTCCATTTTTTCAGCTTGAGAAATGCTGAGCATGTTCTTGGTTTTCTAACTCCAGGTCTTTGCACATTTCACTGTGATACTTTGTCCTCTTGAGCTGCCCTTTGAAATCTCTTCAGCTCTTTTACTTCGTTTCTTCCATTTGCTTTTGCTGCTCTACATTCAAGAGCAAGTTTCAGTCTCTTCTGAGTCATCCATTTTGGTCTTTTCTTTCTTTCCTGTCTTTTTAATGACCTTGCTTTCTTCATGTATGATGTGCTTGATGTCATCCCATTCTAGTTATGAGAAAAACATTAAATAAACCTCAATTGAGGGACATTCTACAAAATACCTGACCAGTACTCCTCAAAACTGTGAAGGTCATCAAAAACAAGGAAAGTGTGAGAAACTGGCATCCAAGAGGAGCCAAAGGAGACATGACAATGTTACATGGGATCCTGGAAGAGAAGAAGAACATTAGGAAAAAACTAAGGATATCTGAATAAAATGTGGAGTTAAAGTATGAAGAATTGATGCATTACTCGTGACAAATATACTATCGTAAGATAATAGGGGAAATGGTGTGGTGATGTGGGAACTATTCGTAATTTTTTTGTTCATCTAAAACTATCATAAAAGACCTATTTAAAATATATATAATCATAGTTTTATTAACACTGTCCTAGTCATCTAGTGCTGCTGTAAAAGAAATGCCATAAGTGGATGGTTTTAACAAAGAAATTTATTCTCTCACAGTCTAGTAGTCTATAAGTCCAAATTCAGGGCATCAGCTGCAGGGGAAGGCTTTCTCTTCTCGGCTCTGGAGGAAGGTCCTTGTCATCAGTCTTCCCCCTGTCAAGGAGATTCTCAGGTCCAAAGGACACATGCTCCTCTTCATTCTTGGTGATGTGAGGTCCCCCTGTCTCTCTGCTCACTTGTCTCTTTTATATCTCAAAAGAGATTGGCTTAAGACACTAGTAGGTCTCATCAATATAACTGCCTCTAAACCATCTCGTTAACATCATAGTGATAGAATTTACAACACGCGGGGAAATCACATCAGATGGCAAAATGGTAGACAGTCATACAACACTGGGAATCAGGGCCTAGCTAAGTTGACAGGTATTATTGGGGGACACAATCCAATCCATGACATATACTAAAAAGGTAAACAGTAATTTCTTAATATCAAATAGTCACTTTTCAATTAACCCAAATTTGGCTCTTCCCGCTCATGTTTGTTCGAAATAAGACCCAAGCCTGATACACAGATTGTATATGATTTGTCTGAGGTTTCTTGCAATCAGTTGCTTCTTTTTTATTTTTTGTCTTGTAATTGATTTATTGAGGAAACCAGCTTCCCACCTTCTAGGTTTTGTTATTGCATTCCTGTGATGTCATTTAGGTTGTGCCTCTCTGCTTTATTTTGTGTTAACTGAGAGCTGTAGTTAGATGATTTCTCTCCCTCTCTTTGTTTTAGCCTGACCAGTTGGTAATAGAGGAAGATGTATCAAAACCTCCCTTTGTGAGGATGAGCCTATCAGTTTCTCCCTGCAGTTTTATAAATATTTGCTTCATCTATGCTTGAAAATGCATGCAAACCCTGGGGGCATAGTAGTTAAGAGCTACAGCTGCTAACCAAAAAGTCAGCTGTTCAAATCCACCAGGCGCTCCTTGGAAACCCTATGGAACAGTTCTGCTCTGTTCTGTGGGGTCGCTATGAGTTGGAATGGACTCAACGGCAATGGGTTTGGTTTTGTTTTTTATACTTGAGGCGATTTTAAGGTACATAAATGTTTAAAATTACTTTTTGAACCTGTTATCATTGTATGGTAATGCTTCAGTCCTGCTAACGATGTTTTTAAGTTTTATCTGATATTCACTTTGCTAGGCCAGCTCTTTTGGTTTGTATTTGCCTGATATGTCACTCCTTTGTTTTTTACTTTACTTTGTGTGCCATCATGCTTTAGGTGTAATATATATCTGGATTTTTTTTTTTTTAAGTGTATGTTGTCCATTTTTACCTTTGCATTCAGCTTATTTATATTCACCTTAGTTATTGATATATTTGAATCCTGTTTCCGCCATCCTATAAAGTTTGCCTTTACTTTTTATTTCTGTCTTATTGTTTTGAATTGATAGCTGTATGTCCCATCCATAAGGTAAGAACCTCCACCAACTTTCACATCCTCCTCCCTCCGTCCCCCAGCTCCTATCATGTTGATAATACCTATACTTTCAATTCTGGGTTATGAAGACAACTCTTAGCTTTTTTTTTTTTAAAGATCAAACTTCCCAAGGTTTCTGGTTATATTATCTCCTGGAACATCTGAGTTTATTTCCCCTTAGGGAAACCCTGGTGGCTTAGTGGTTAAGAATTGGGCTGCTAATCAAAAGGTCGGCAGTTTGAATCCACCAGGCATTTCCTGGAAACCGTTTCTTGTATGGGGCAGTTCTCTGTCCTGCAGGGTTGCTGAGTTGGAACTGACTCGATGGCAATGGGTTTGCTTTTTGGTTTTTTCTTATTTATGTGATGTGATTCTTTTGGCAAAGCTTCCGTAGCCTTGTATTAGAATACCTGTATATTTGAATTCTTTTTGACTAGATGTAAATTTTGGTCTCTAATTTCTTCAATACTTTGAAAACATTACCGTTTTCTTGTGTCTATTGTTGTATTTAAAAATCTGGTGTTACTCTGAATCTTGTTCCTCTGTGGGAAACTTAATGGCACTTTGTCTTTGATGTTGATATTCTAAAACTTCTAATATGTCTAGTGGGTTTTCCTTATTTTTCCTCATTAATACTCTGCGGGCCCTTTCAGCCTGAAGTCCTTCATTCCCCCTCCCCCACTTTTCATTCTAGGAAACTTATGTTATTCCTGCTAGTATTTCCTCTTTTCCGTTTCTGTTTGTCTTTGAGATTTCTTTTATCCAGATGTTAGCATTCTAAATCTTTTTCCATATGTCTTTAACTCTTCTTTTTTATATTTTCTATTTGTTTTTCCTTTCCTTTGTCTGTCTGGGAGATTTCTTTAGTCTGGTCTTCCAATTCACTAGTTAGTTCCTACATTGTATCCATTCTTCTCTTTGTCCCATCTATTGAGTTATTTCAGCAATATTATTTTTCACATCTGATAATTTTTTTTTATATATTGTTGATATCTCCTTTCTAGCTCTGTCAGTATTACGATCTCTGCATGTGTTGGAATCTGTAATCCAATTTGTTATTTTTCTTTTGAAATCATTGTTCTCAAATGTCTTGGCATGTTGGCTTATAAGCTCATTTTTCCCTGCCAGTATTGGCTACTCTGTCAGGCAGTGCTTGCAACAGAAAAACAGATGCAATCCTCCTCAGCCCAAGGAGTTCAGAGGGGGGAGGTTTGAATGAAGAGCACACCAAGCAACAAAAAAAGTCTGTCAGTCATTGTTCACAAAA
The DNA here is from genome assembly GCF_030014295.1 of Loxodonta africana. Taxonomy (NCBI): domain Eukaryota; kingdom Metazoa; phylum Chordata; class Mammalia; order Proboscidea; family Elephantidae; genus Loxodonta; species Loxodonta africana. The sequence continues at coordinate 31,034,925 of NC_087347.1, read as the reverse complement.
CCACTCAGTTTAGGGCTTCCAACAGTTACTTTCTCATTTTATACCCTCTCACTGCCCATGCCAAATGGTGCTCTATGTAGGTCCGAAGCCACCACCCCTCACCCCCATTCAGTGGATAAGCACCACCTCATCCCTGGGGTTCCTTACAATTTGCTCTGTTTTATTGTTTCCCTGTGTCTGCACTCAGGTTAATTTTGGTCAAGGGAGCCAGCAGCCAAGGAAGTTGAGCACTTAGGGAGTGTCTGGAACTGGAACACCATTAACACAGAATACCATCAAGGACATTCAAAACCTGGAGACTGGACTTTCACTGACATTCAAACGAAAGGCACAGTGTTCTTACACCTGCCATTTCAGTGAGAGAGAACTGGCAGAAGACCTGTAACATAAAACACCTGAATCTGTAAAGAGTATATTTACATTGGGGGAACACCTGGGGCACAGGAAGAAAAGAACCAATACCTCATTCATTTGTGAACATCATCTACTGGGAACCCTGTTGCACACATCTTACTGTTGCCTTGCTCTTTGATACCTACTTCTCTCCACGGGCACCTTCTGAAGCCCATTCTGTTTTCCCTTCCTCAGAGCACCACACACTGCCCCTGTGGGTCTTAAAGTTCCCAGTGCCTTCAATTCTTCCAAAAAAACCAAACTTACTGCTGTCATCATAGCGACCCTATAGGACAGAGTAGAACTGCCCCACAGGGTTTCCAAGGTTGTAAATCTTTATCAGCGCAGACTCCCACATCTCTCTCTGGCAGCAGGGCTGGTGAGTTCAAACCGCCAACCTTTTGGTTAGCAGCCTATTCTTAGGCACCGTCATCTTTGCTAAACACCGTTAAAATCATGCCCATGGAAAAGGACATACAATATAGCTATACTTTTCAGAATACTTTTTACATGAACACTTGTGTAACTACCAACCAGATCAAGAAATGGAATTTTGCCACCAGCCCTGAGACCCACCACCTGTCTGCTCCTGTTCATGGCCCTCCTTTCCCTCCAGGAAGCTCCTTTGTGCCTTTTATGATACCACGCCCTCATTATGCCACTCACCAGTGGGTGATCTTGGGCAGTCCCTTGACCTCTTAGAATTTGTTTTCTGTAAAGTGGAGATGCGTTCAGCCATCAGAGAGGCTGAGTGACGTCCAGGTTAAAAGCACACACCCTGGAGCTAGTCTGTCTGGGTTTGAGTCCCAGCTCTGCTACTTACAAGCTGTGTGATGTTAGATGATTCCCTTAGCCTTTCCCTCGCTCTGTTTGTAGAATGATGATGATAACAGTACCCACCTGCCTAGTTTTCTAGGGCTGCCATAATCAGATACCTCAAAACAAACAAAAAAACCCAATTCTGACTCATAGCAACCCTACGGGACAGAGTAGAACTGCCCCATAAGGTTTCTAAGGCTGTAATCTTTAAGGAAACAGACTGCTGCATCTTTATTCTTCCAAGCAACTGGTGGATTCGAACTGCCAACCATTAGGTTAGTAGCAGAGAGCTTAACCCTTGTCCCACCAGGGCTCCTTTACCAAGTAGGTGGCTTAAAAGAACAATCCTATTATCTCAGAATTCTGGAGGCTAGAAGCCCAAGTCCAGATCTCACCATGTTGATTCCTTCTGGGGGCTTTGCGATTGGGACTGTCTTGTGCCTCTTCTAGCTTCTTGTAGCTGCTAGCAATCTGTTGTTTTCCTTTGCTCACAGATGAATCCTCTTTTAAAAAGGATTTAGACTAGAGCTCACACTACTCTGGTGTGGCTTTATTAATTTAACTGGTAACATCTGGAAAGAAAACCCCTGTTTGCCCAAATGAGGTCACATTCACTGGTGAAACGGCTTGGACTTGAACTTACCTCTCGGAGGCACACAGTTCATAACACCACCTCTTAGGGGCGTTTTGAGGCGTAAATAAGATAAAATATGCAAGGGCACTTAGAATACCACCTGGGACATGATATGTACTGCTTGTAATAAATGCTACTGGCTTTCATAGTGTTTTTGTGTATATGGGGATATGGGAGTAGTGGAGGATAAGATTAATGTATGGAAATCACTATAAAAGTACTAAGTATATGTTCGTGGAAGGTTTTATTTCAGTTTCCAAATTGGTAGTCAAAATGTTTCCTAGTTCTTTCAATCTTTCAGCTATTCTTTTTCTTCACACCTCAGTTCTTAGCAATAAGCAAAAGAATATTAGAGAGACCTTCTATAAGCAAAGTGGCATTTTTCTTTTTTTATTGAAATAAAGTACACATAACATAAAACTCACCGTTTTAATCATTTTAAACTGTACCATTCAGTGGTTCTTAGTATATTCACAAAGTTGTGCAGTCGTCACCACTAATTCCAGATCATTTTCATCACCCAGAAACTCTTTACCCGTTAATGTCACCCCCCATTCACCTCTCTCGGGCAACTACTAATTTACTTTCTGTCTCCATGGATTTGCCTATTGTGAACGTTTCATATACAGGCAGGCCCCAGCTTACACGGATTTGAGTTATGACAAAATGTGCTTAATGACCATCCATTTTTGGTTTTTTTTTTCCATCTTATCATTAGTAATATATACTACATGCAGTTTACTCGCAGATGTTCAAAGCCCAGATTTTTAAAGATACTGATAATAGAAGGCAATAATAAAAACTAAAAAAAGTATTCAACTTATGTCAGAACCGACATCGTGGAGTTGGAATGGAGCCCTGTTGTAAATCAGAGACTACCTGTAAATGGAATCATACAACATGTGGCCTTCATGTCTGGCTGCTTTCACTTAGCATGATGTTCTCAAGATTTACCCATGTTGTAGCATGTGTTAGTATTTCATTCCTTTTAAGAGCTGTATTTTATGGATATGCCACATTTTGTTCATTCATCAGCTGATGGACATTTATGTTGCTTCTACATTTTGGCTTTTATGAATAAGCTGCTATGAATATTTGTGTTGAAGTTTTTGTATGAACTTGCATTTTCAATTCTCGGGTTTATAGAGTGGAATTGCTGGGTCATGTAGTAGCTTTCATCTATAGTAGCTTTCATTAACTACCTGAGATATGCATATGACACAACCTTTGTGAAGGTGAAGAGGAATTGAAGCACTTACTAATAAATATCAAAGACTACAGCTTTGGATTACAGTATGAACTTTACATACTGAAGCTTTGGACTTCACTGTGGATTACACCTCAACATAAAACAAAAATCCTCACAACTGGGCCAAAAGCAACATCGAGATAAATGGAGAAAAGATTGACGTTGTCAAGTACTTCGTTTTACTTGGATCCACAATCAACACTCATGGAAGCAGCAGTCAAGAAAACAAATGACATATTGCACTGGGCAAATCTGTTGCAAAAGACCTCTTTAAAGTGTTAAAAAGCAAAGATGTCACCTTAAAGACTAAGTTATGCCTGACCCAAGCCATGGTATTTTTCAGTTGCCTCATAGGCATGTGAAAGCTGGACAATGAATGAGGAAGACAGAAAAAGAATTGATGCCCTTAGATTATGGTGTTGGCGAAGAATATTGAATATACGATGGACTGCCAGAAGAATGAACAAAACTGTCTTGGAAGAAGTACAGCTAGAATGTTTCTTAGAAACGAGGATGGCGAGACTCGTCTCACATACTTTGAACATGTTATATCAGGAGGGCCCAGTCCCTGGAGAAGGACATCATGCTTGGTAAAGTAGAGGGTCACCAAAAAGAGGAAGACCTTCGATGAGGTGGAGTGACACAGTGGCTGCAACAGCGGGCTCAAACATAGCAATAGTTGTGAAGACGGCGCAGGACCGGTCAGTGTTTTGTTCTGTTATGAATAGGGTCACTGAGTTGGAACTGACTTGACAGCACCTAGCAACAACAACATGTTAGCTCTACATGTATTTTTCTGAGGAACTGCCAGACTTTTCCACAGTGGAAATGTAAAATGCACCATTTTACATCCCCAGTGGCAGTTCATGAGTTTTCCAATTTCTCCACCAAAGCGGCGTATTTTTTAGTCAAAAATGGCTTCCAGTGCTCAGCTTAGCCTCTGACGACTAATGCTGAATTACACAGATCAGCAGGTTTCGTTATAAGTCCTGTCCAGCAGTCTCCTAGCAGAAGTATCGCTTCCTTCTGGAACAAAATGACGGTTTTCAAAGTGCTGTGATGAAAGAGCTCACTGGGAGAACCCTTGTCTTTCAGTGTGTCTTAGGACGTGTTTTAAGTGAGGGAGTCCTGCTGTGGTGGCAGCCTGAGGGACAGGTGAGGGGATGTTCCAGCCTGGTGAGTACAGGGTGATGAGGATTGCCTCATGCTGTTGTCTCATGCAGCCTCCAAACGATGCTAATTTCTGTCTTTGGGAGCTCCACACAAGAGCTCTTTTAGAGATAAATTTGGCTCCTAGGATTGTTAAAACCTATATATCTCTAAAGAATATGTAAAAAGGAATTCAAGGAAATGTAAAACATGCCTTACTCTAATGCCTAACTCTACTGAGGGATGTTAAAAAAGGAATTTTCCATTTAGGGATTTCAGCTGAAGCACCATTTCTCTTGCTCTTTTATTACTTAGAGAATTTTCCTCTCTTCACTTGTAATTTATATAGATTTTTGTTTGCAATTCAAATTTAATTCTTTTAATTGGGATATGGAATGGGACAATATGAAGATGAAAACAGCCCACATTTCAAATATAAGTGCCATATCAGAAAAAAAAAAAAAAAAGTCGATTCTGATTCATGGTGACCCTATGTATGTGCGTCAGAGCAAAACTGCTCTATTGGGTTTTCAAGGCTGTGACCTTTCAGAAGCAGATTGTCAGGTCTTTCTTTTGAGGTGCCTCTGGGTGGGTTCAAACTGCCAACTGTTCGGTTAGTAGTCAATTGCTTACCATAACTGTTTGTGCCACCCAGGGACCCCTTATAAGTGCATAAAAAAAAATTTTTTTTTTTTTCCCTTTAAAAAGAACTCCCTTGGTCTGAATAGTCCATGACAGTGCAAGGTCATCTTCCTGCTGCTTCTGCTTTCTCAGCCTTAAAGGTAATTTTTAAATGTTCCCAAACATGAGACATCCCAAGAGTGGTGGTTTTTTTTTTTTTTAAATGGTTGAATTGTATCCCCTGAAAATGGGGTTTTTTAATTGTAGCCTGCCACTTTCCCTAACACAGTAGTGGGAACTTACTGAACAGGAAACAATTTCAGGCCTTAAATGTGCTGATGTGATGTTTCTTAATCACTTCAATGAGTTTCATGCATCTAGAAATGGAATAGAATTATCAGTGGAAATATAATTAAATAGAAAAGTCATTTCCTATCCTTGTTATTTCCACCTGATCACCTCTTTATTCGCCTCCATAGAGAGTGTGCCTTACAGGCTTACCGTGATATTATTATACAGACTAATTTGCGTTAGAGCTGAAAACAATATAAACCACACAACAATAAATTTCTTTATAAGTGCAGCAAGGCAAGGTAAAACTTTAAACCAAAAACCAAAACCATTGCCATCGAGTCAATTCCAACTCATCATGACCCTATAGGACAGAGTAGAACTGCTCCATAGGGTTCCAAGGAGCAGATGGCAGACTTGAACTGCCGACATTTTGGCTAGCAGCAGCAGCACTTAACCACTGCACCACCAGGGCTCCATAGGTTGGTAGTATTTACTAGCTTTACCTGATTTTTCTTGAATTGGCAATTTCTTGCCTAAATCTAACTTGGTTTTTTAATTATGTCTTTTCATTCTGGCCTGCGTAAGAAAATTCTGAGAGAAACCAGTACCATGAGTAAGTAAAAAAAAACTGTAAAGTGTCTTGGAAATAATTGTTCCTCATAAAAAAAAATATTTTTTTTTTTACTGTTTCTCATGAACAATTTGGCTGAGAAACGGTAAAAAAAAGTTTTTTTTCTTTTCTTCTTTTCTTCTTGCGTTGTGATACCAAAACAGGAAGGGCCTTTTGTTTTGGGATTCTGATTGTTTAAACGTTGTTACTGGCTCACTATTGAAATAGTTTAATTTTTAAGTTTAACATATACTGCTTTTGGGAATCCAGCAAACATTCCAGAAAAGGTGGGTTGTTACTTGTATGTCGAGTTTGTGATTTTTACATCTAGTGTGTAAGTAGTCAAAAACACTTGCTATCAATTTAATTCTATAATCCAACTGAATTAAACTGCACTTAAAAAAACCCTTTGCTGTCGAGTTGATTCTGACTCACAGTAGAATTCTACTCACAGTAGAACTGCCCCACAGGGTTTCCAAGGAGGGGCTGGTGGATTCCAACTCCCGAGCTTCCGGTTAGCAGCCAAATGCTTGGCCACTGCACCACCAGGCTCCAAACTGCACTTTAAGGAAAGTATTTTTAGATTTATAGTAGGACAATTGGTTTGAAGTATAGTCAGGCTCAACCTAAAGCTACTCCTTTCTTATGTTTTAAAATATAAAGATGCATAAACAAAATTCAGTTGAGGCATGTCTTTCTCATTGAGTTACCAGAGCCCTCTCTTCACATGTGAATGTGTCCTTAGTGTAATTCCTTGTCTCAGGGAGTATTGGTTTGAATTGCATCACATTGTCTCTCCAGTGAGCAATAATGAGTGTTTACTGCCTTCTTTTCATGGGTTGGTGAGGAAGGGATCCTGCCCTAGGGTATGGAATGGCCAACACACTGCACCTGACGCTGGACAGATAAGCTTGACAGCAGTTAATTCGTCCCATATACTCGCAGCCTGGGGGAAGAGGACACCCTACAGAATGCATGGGGACACAGTGAACAACTAGGGTCTGTGGGGAGGCAGGCTTTATAATATCAAGATAGAGAGGCACCCCCTGGCTCCCAGGAGAGGATGTGGTAAGCTTGTTCAATAATCCTGTGACTGGCAGGGACTTGAAACCCACTGCTCTGGGATAAGTGGGAAGTGCACCTGGTCCCTTTGCTAGGGGACCTTATCTGTAGGAGCAGGGTCAGGAGGGGCACTGGTGGTTAGGTTATTCGAGGTCCTGTCAAGTTTACCAGATGTCAAGGCACCCCATAATGTTGCACCTTAATTTTAAGTTTTAGACCACAGTGAGTCAGTGGTGACAGGAAGGTGAGCCTCTGATAGCTCATGATGCAGAGCGAAGCTCCCGGGCCATGTCGGGACGGGGGCACCTGTGAGCTTGGCGTTACTAGCACAAAGCTCTGACCAACTGAGTACATCACCCACAGACTATATGTCAGAGGTTTTAGTGACACTTTAAATCACCATGATCTGTACTTCCTGTGATTTTTTTTCCCTCAACATATGCAGGAAAGCTATCTTGGTAACTACTGGCCTGATAAAGCTGAAAGAGCAGTGATGTTAAACAAAAGTGTGGGATCTGTGTTATGATATTAAAAAAAAGAAAAGATCGTTGGCTGTATTTTCTGTAAAGTTAGGCTGTAAACCCCCACCTCCCCCATGAGATGCTATATATCAAAGCATTTTATAAACTATACATCAATTCAAATGTGTATTTTTTTTTTAACAAATGAACCATGAGGAAATTTCTTTCTGTTCTTCTTAGTTGCCATCTAGTCCGTTCTGACTCACGGTGACCTCATGTGTGCAGAAGAAAACTGCTCTACAGGGTTTTCAAGGCTGTGATCTTTCAGAAGTGGATCACCAGGCCTTTCTTTCAGGGCTTCTCTGGATGGGTTCAAACCACCAACCTTTTGGCTAGTAGTCGAGTGCATGAGTATTTGTGCCACTGAGGGACCAGTTATTTATTGTTCCTGTGGAACTTTCTGGTTAGCAGCTGAGTGCTTTAACCACTGCACTGCCAGCGCTCCTCCCATTACACAGCAGTATATACCAAAGTGTTTTCCATGTCTTGTGTCTTACGAATTACTAATCTTTCACTAATTAATAATCACTATTTTTAGTGCCTCCATTTACTATTCTCAATGACAGATTTAACCCCAAAGTTTTGTTGTTTCTCCAAAGTTAGACTATAAAGGACATAGCTTTTGCGTACCAAGAGTACGTGGCCAACATACGCTGTTCAGCTGGGAGATGATGTTCTCAAGCTACCACGTGTCAGCTGACATGACTTGAGACAAGTTGCAGTGAGGTTACTACACCAAGGGGTTTTCCTAAAAGAAAACACCTCTAATATGATACCAATCAAGCTGTTTTAGCATCTCAGCCATCTTTTTATTTTCTTAACAGGTAATCTCATGGAATAGATGTTGATTTACAGAAGGAGGGAAAGAAAAAGGGAAGGGTGAGAGAGGGAAGGAGGGCAGGAAGAATAATAGAAAACAGCGACCATATTATACTTCTAGCGAGTTCACTAGCAAGTTTAATATCTGAGTTCATTTAAATCTGAAAAAGCAGCAAATCAAAGCTAACTCCATCACTGATGAGATGAAACGACAAAAATAAATCTGTGTTTTTGTTTTTGTAACAAACTTGGAAAATCTTAAATCACCAAGCATTAGCCTCGCACATCATAGGTTTTCAAGTGTTTGCTGATTTGAGAAGAAAAGGGACACTCACGAAGATGATTATTTTTCCCCAAATTTCCTTATATAAAATACAACCCATGACCTTGAAGTTGTGGAATGTAAATCTTTTATTAAAACAGTTGTCTTTCCACAGTAGTAAAGCTTTGGCACGTACAGTATAAAAAAATAATCACCAACCATAATTATACCAAATTCCTCTTATCAACTGCCTACTAAGTGTCTTCAATACAATTTTTTTTCCATATAAAAATACTGGGAAAAATTGATAAATAACAGGTAAGAGAAAGATAATTCTAGGCAATTACTAGAATCATTTGGGAAAAATGAGTACTGTGCATGTTTTAAATATCACAGTAACCAGGATTTGCCATTCCTACAGTATTGCGGGCCAGACAGTTAAGTGAAAGCAGAAGTGTTTGGGTAACTTTCCTATTTAACATTTGGGTCATATCATTTCAATACATCTTGCATCTTGGTTGGCTGCCTACACTTCCCTATTGATCCCAAACCAAATCACAAGTTAGAATCATTTCATGTAGAATACTGAGTGGTATCGAATACTTTGGAGCAGAACAGGCAACGTCCTGCTCTCATTTATGAGAAAAGTCTCAAAACACTCCCAGGGTGATGCTTGGAGAAGCTGTGAGTTGAGCTGAAGCTGGAGAAGTTACTCCAGAGCGAAGGGCTTAAGAGAGAAGCAAACACTCTAAGATGGGGTTTGCTAACATCACTCCAGTTTGGGTGGATCTTGGCAGAGAGACAAGCTTGTTCCTCTGGGTTGGAAACATTACTCTCGGGAATCATCTCTGTCAGCCTGTACATCTAAAGGCATGAAGCACTCAATTGGGCAATTGACATTCTGTTAAAATGAGAGAAGAAAAAAAAAATTAGTGACAACTACAGAAAAAATGGGGATCCTCAATGACAATAACTTATGTTGTTGTTAGTTGCCCTCAAGTTGATGCTGACACATCATGACCCCATGTGTGCACGGTAAAACTGCTCCATAGAGTTTTCAAGGCTTAATCTTTCAGAAGCAGATAGCCAGGCTTGTCTTCCAAGGCTTCTCTGGGGGGGTTCAAACCACCAACTTTTTGTCTAGGAGGGGAGCACTTAACCATTTACTCCTGGGACTCCTACAATAACATAGATAGGAGAGTATTTCTTTCTTGCTCCAAGAAACTAACAATCAATACACTGGGCAGTAGAAGATGTTCAAGAGTTTAAGAAATTACAATTTAAACTATTTTACAGGATATAATATTCCACTCATAAGCTATTTGTGTAATTAAAAAAAAGGCTCATTCAGAAGGAAGGCACCCAGAGAAATCAGAAGGGAGGCACCCACAGAAAGAGACCCCCTACAGTGTACCTAATTGAGCTTAGAGGAGAAACAGTTATGAAGCTAATGCACTTACAGAGTTTGTTCTCTGATGGTATCTCTGAGAATACTGGTTGTAGGTGTGGCTGGTGGAGCCATCAGGGCCAGCTTCAGCCCCAGGTCTGCGACAGTTGTCACAGCGCCAGCCCTGAGAGAGCAGAAGCACGGAGTCAAATGGGGTTTATGATAAGCTGAGGACATCACATTTTAGTGCTTGAATTAAAGAAGAATTTCAGCTCTTATACAGTGGCAAAAATATAAACAGTTAATCACTAATGAAGCTTTGATGATGCTTTCATTCATTTACAACTCTTAGAATACACATTGGCTTATTACTCTTATAACTGCCTCTGTCTAGCCACGCTTTTCCTTTCTTTTGAAATGTACTCTCTTACCTTCCTCTTCAAACTGAACCATCTGCTAAGGCTCATTTCAGTCCCAACGGGAAAGATAACACTTTTTGCACTCAGTGGCAGAAGTGGTTTTCATGGAATTCTAGAGTTTTTAAAAGGGACTTGAGATCACAATGGACAAACACCCTCATTGTACAGGCAAGGAAGCTGAAACTTAGGGGAGTGAGGGAAGTCCCACTGTGAACGGCTGGCAGACATGGATCTGCCACCAGCTGTTGACTCCTGGCCAAGTTCTGTCTACTGCACCATTATGACTCCCTTGATAAACTCCACAGCTGGTGACGTGGTAGCCTTGCATCTGGCCAGAGATGAGATGGTAGATGGGAATGGGTCGAAGCTGGGATTTTTGCTAGAAATTTTTGCTAGAACACATGTTCTCTTCCACTGTTGCTCCTAAGCTGTTAAGAGGTAAGTATGGAGCTGATGGAAGTCGTCTTTGTCACCACCAGTGGGGAGCCAACTGGATGATGAAGCCAATATAAGAGAAAGCATGTCATAGAGCAAGAGACCCCAGATGCCATTCCTGGAATCCAGACACTCCCAATGCCAGGAGTTCCTGGGACTTCACAGTTCTATGGGCCTTTCTTGTCATTGCCCAATTTGACTTGGTCTTTTCTCTTACAACCAAAGAACCCCACATAATACAATCACTTTCTTTCTTATATGGTCATATAAATATTTCAGGCATATTCCTCCATTTAAGAGCACATTCCCCATAATCCCTAACACAATACCAGTAAATGCATACTTATAAAATCAATGACTCTTACTTTCATCCAAAAATGTTAACAGTTCTCACTCCTGTGTTTCATTTATCACCTTACTTGAGAACTGAATAGGTGTCACTCCTGAAAGGTTTCATGTATATAAATAACAAGGAGGAGATGCCAAGGTGTGACCCCAAATCTACAGCCTGATAAACTCACTTTCCATCGCACATTTCTATATCAAGCACATTAGCACAGGTGACTGAGTTGTAGAACCACAATTTCTGTGTTAATAAGAGACAGAGAAAGGCTGACCCCACACCTTCTCCCCAGTCAGGATGCGCTCACTGACATACCTCCCTCCCCACCTAATTATAACCTGGAAGTGGAGCAGAATCAGAGACATTTTCATGGGCTGCCCAGGCCCTCAGGTGGGAGCAGAGCCAGGCTTTTGACGACTCTTCCCCAGGTGCCTGATTAATCTTCCTAAAGGCCATTTCCCATCATGCATCTTTTCCTGGGTACCTGTAATTGCCTAAAGCCAAATGCATCAACCAGTGAATCTCCCCCTGGGGTGGGGAGCAAGTTCCTCAGGTGACGTAACTTGGGAAGCTGTTGGTGAAGGCAAGTCTTCATTGCAAACAAAGCACTGCTATGTTCCACTCCTTTCATTTGAGTTACAAGAGTCATTTTGAAATTTCAAGTAATATTAGGGGAAGGCATAGGATTTTTTTGTTTTATGGAAGGAGAACTCAGATTAGAAATGGCTGAAAAGCATTGGCTTAAATAAAGGACTTTCAGGGCCCCACACAATCCACTTCTCCCCATCTAATATCTTACCACCAGACTCCAGTCAAGAGGGTTGGCTCATGGGAGCCCACCCATGCCAGCTCCTTCCTTCTTCCTGAGGTGTGTGTACTCTGTCTGAACTCTTAGCTGCACTGCCCTGATTCCTCTCCTTCCCCAGCCAAACCTCAGCCATCCTAAACCCTGGCCAGCTTCTGCTTCACCTTTAACTGTAGCCTTTCTTGCTAGTTCCAGCCTGCTTGAAATTGTATTTGTCAGATGCACTCAGAACCTTAATTAGCTTGAGTGTGCAATGTATGCTAATTTAGTCTCTCCAGCTATATCAAGGGCCAGAACAATTTCCTCAGTTTGTCCCATATTACTTAGCACCTTGATTGCTAGTCCTCTAATTAGTTGTCATCCAGCCAATTCTGACTCATAGTGACCCCATGTGTGTCAGAGTAGAACTGTGTTCTATAGGGTTTTCAATGGCTGATTTTTCAGAAATAGACTACCAGGCCTTTTTTATGGAGGTGCCTTGGATGGACTCAAACCTCCAACCTTTCGGTTAGCAGCTGAGCGCATTAAGCATTTATACCACCCAGGGACTCCAATAGTTCTATAACAAGATCCTATTTTTTAATTGAGAGATGGTACAAAGAGTAGTATTTTCTTAGATCCAAGGTGCTATTCGAAACATTTAGCAACAGGGGCACCAGCCCATCTAAACGGAGTTGGAGGCCTAGTGCTGTGTAGCATTTAGCGCTTCAGTTGCTGAAGCATGGGGATGGCCCGAGAGTAGTAGGACTGAGGAGGGTGTGAAGCAGTCAGGGACAGGAAAAACCATGGCAGGGTACTCAGGAGGCAGCTGTGTGCCAACAGGAAATGCAGTATTTCAACGTTTTATAAGAAGCACGGCCACACCTCAAGCATCTTAACTCTCAGTCATCGGAACAGGAGCTACCCCCTTCTCCTTATCTAAATCACAGGGAGCCGTGTGTCTGGTCTTACCCGCTGGCCTCCGAAGCACGTGCAGGAGCAAATGGCACCGAGATATTCCTTCTGCCACTGTTCTCCTACGTGGTATGTCTTCCCGTCATCGTAACATGTTGCCTCATCTACATGTAGGCACAAGTCAGAAGCATAAGTAAGTCTGAGAACAACAGCACAGACCTGACTGCTCTAAAGGGGTGGATTCTGGCTCTGCCCTGAATGTGTATCATCCCTGCCCACATGCCACATGTTTATGTGAACCGTCTATAAGAGAGGTACTGCTCATAGATCCGAGGGCGGCTTCCAAAAACTATATCTAAGACCCCGGAAAGGGTTCAATGGGAAGATGGAGCTCATCTTTCATATTTTAAAAAGTTGAATCTAAAGACCAGTAAAGCTTCCCGGTAACACTTCACTGCAGCTAATGGTCAAAGCACTCCATCGGAAAAGTCCTAAAGTGCCCTGTAATAACATTAAATCATGTCTCCTTTTTGAAGCTTGTCTCCGCTTTCCCAAATGGAAACAAACCCACGGTTCACTCCTCAAGGAGACCTAAAGTCTCCAATCATTTCTGTAGAATGAGAGTTACAGCCCCATAACAAGAGACGGGGTGCACAATAAGCCACTAAAATGATCTGTGATGACGTACGAGGGTCACACTTGAATTCGCCTTTTCCATTTCCAAGGCACGTGCAGCTCATCATCTGGCCATTTTCCCCTTGACGATCCCACTTCTCTCCAATCCTGTAGTTCACACCATTGTCGTGGCACCATTCTGCGTGGTGGGGAGAATTAGAGACGGGGTTATTGGTGTGTTCTGACTCACAAGACGGAGGGGCCTGGGATGTGTCATGGATGTTAGATACCATGGTTCTGGAAGGAGGGCCAAGAGAAATTAAATTGTGAGCCCTATGACCTATATTGGGTGGATTTTAAAATACTATTTTTACCATTTCCTAGGACATTTTAAGATACAATTTACTCCACCATAATCATGTCAGGTGACCAAAGAATAGTCAAGGATCTTCATTTGAATTCTCACTATTGAGGTTTAAAATTTTGAGAAAACTAACTAGTGTTGGAGTAGTCTCTTAAGAACAGATCATAGATGAAAAATCACTTTTTGAATCTGCAAAGACCCTGGATATGAGGCAGCTCAATCATTAAAGAAAGATCAGCTGGTTTCTACATGCCACAATCTGTTTCATGTAAATGGGAGGAAAAAAAAGAATAAACCTGTGTAACAAAGCAAAACAAAAACAAACAACATGATAAATCAATGGTTATTATCCCAACAAATAAAAGCCTGGTTCTGAGGAATATCTTAAAAGTGACAGTTATGTATCTTTAGTATACATAATTAAGATGACTTTTTAATCTCTCAGGCTTGTTCTAAAACAAAACACACTTGATAAGTTTGTATAAACACAATATACTACTTTTCCCATATTGTCAACAACTCGACTGTTCCTTCAACTTTAAGAAATGGTATTAGACAATTAAGACATCTGACCAAACACTATGTAAGGTAAACCAAAGAAACATAAATTTATAGCTGTGCTCAGCAATTGCACCTAAATGCGTGTGTAGCTAAACCATACACAAACTTAAAGTAGTTCAGTTTCAGAAATTAAAAATCACCTAAAAAAGAAAGAAAAAAACCCAACCCCCTGCCGTCAAGTTGATTCTGACTCACAGTGACCCTACAGGACAGAGTAGAACTGCCCCATAGGGCTTCCAAGGCTGTAAATCTTTACAGAAGCAGACTGCCACGTCTTTCTTCCATGGAACGGCTGATGGATTCAAACTGCCAATTTTTTGGTTAGCAGCCAAACACTTTAACTACTGTGCCACCAGGGCTCCTCGAAAATCACCTGATTGATGCCAAATCTTAAAACTTCCAGCTCGTGAGCAGTGGACGAGACTCCTCTACCCCGCCTTTCCATTTGTAGTTGGTCAAGCAGAGCTGTCTACATTTTAGTCCTTAAGCTCAGTCTGGGTTAAATCGTATCATGTATATGCGTTAAGTAAAATACTTTGAAAATCTTAATAAAGAAATCTATTATCTTTTATTTCCTCAGAATATGATTTCCAGATACATCTATAGGAGGCTTGTTTATAAAGCATAATAGTTAACACTTGTAAAAATTAACCAATTGTCAATAATAGAGTTCCTAAAAATGAAGTATAAATGAAAGGTATATAAATTCTGATACTAAATCTCAAAGCACAATAAGTAATTCCTGTGATCATTTTAAATAAAAACATTAAAATCTGTTTATAATTTAGAAATTGAATATTTTTCAACTGAAGTTGATTCTTAATTATCTACAAGTAGATTATCTGTACCCTCCCCTTTATATTAGCAATATCCAAGCCTCCGGGGTGTGTGTGTGTGTGTGTGTGTGTGTGTGCTTGTGTGTACACATGATGTATGTGTGTATACATATAATGACTTGTATATGTTTGGTTTGTGTTCAAAGGGCGTGTGAGTATTAATGTTTACCTCAGACCTTACTAAACATTAATGATTAAAAGAGACTTGGGATTTCTGATACTCTTCATTAGAACTGCCTCCTAAGAGTTTCACTTTATTAATTTCTTTTCACAGAAAATTTCAAAAATTATACTCTTCTGCAAATGTATTTTAAATTAAGTTATATCAGCATAAGACCAAAAAAAAAAAAAAAAAAAACCGCATTGCTGTCGAGTCGATTCTGACTCATAACAACCCTGTATGACAGAGTAGAACTGCTGACTTTTTGGTTAACAGCTGAGCTCTTAACCACTGCACCACCAGGGCTCCGCTCTATCAGCATTTGACTCTTGAAAGGAAGCGATATTCACCAAGTAAAATTTCCCATCATTTTTCTATGATGCAAAATGTTACTCAGAGTCAAACAGTATTCCATTGTTTGCTTCATGTTTGGAAGAGCCTGTGTCTGCCCAAACATGCTTCCTCAGCACATTAGCACAAATGCATGGAACTGGAAGAGATGGACCAACAAGTGGATGGACCAAGCCAGCTACTCACTAGAGGAGTCACATCTGAAATGACCACTGCCAAAGCCCAAGCACTGGCACGAGAGCTTAAAGCCAGAATCAGACAAGCGTTCCCACTCCTCTCCAACGGCATAGTGGGAAACCGTGTAGGGGTCGAAGCATGAGTCGTCCGTGGGTTGGCTCAGGCCTTCATTGACTGTGGGAAGAAAAGCAGGAAAAGAAAAAAACACAGATCTTATTGGTAGTTTTGGACCATACAGATGAAAACTGATTTATGGCATACAATCACTTAATCCCAGCAGCACTAAGAGACATTCATCTATTCCATCAATACATCAGCTACTCTAAAAACAATGCTTAAATGGGACCAGTGGACCCTTGCCTGCAGGCGTCTTTAAAGAAAGCCCATCTTTCATTTCTGCTATCAGTTCTTAAAAATAACCATTTCTGGTAAATCTATAGAATATGGAGTGGATCTTGAAGGAATTAATGCCAGTTAAGAACTTTGGTGGAATGCAAAAGCTGGTCATGCCCCTCTGTCAGTACCTGAGTGATCTTGAGTAGTTATTTAACATTTCTCTGCCTCATTTTTCTCACCTGTAATATAAGGAGGTATAATAATAATAATACCCATGCCTCTCAGGGGTCTATGAGATTAGGAGATCATGAAATCAAACCACTGGTCCTGTGCCAGCCCTTAGGAAGTGCTCACTAAATTAAGAATAACTATTAGAGGCCGTCTTTTGCTGATAATGCAAAAATCTTTGCTTTCATGAGTGCACTTATTTTTACATAATGGTGCAAAAATCCCAGATTGTATACACTATCATAATGGTAGGACTGCTTTACTTTATCAAGTCAACCATTCTAAATAAGAGGAGGCATACGGTTTGGATAACTTAGAAATAATTAATGGAATCTCTTCATGTTTACTTAAGACCTTGGCTCTTTTTGTTTTGGAAAAGCGTATCTTAAAACAATCTATGCAAACAAAGCATGGCTCAAGTTATTCTCTACAAAAAATTAAATAAACTATCTTACTGTGCTTTTAAATCCCTGTTGAGCTGTGTATATTTCTTTTTACAGTGCAAGAATCAAGGGCTCAAAAGCAAGAGACATTTGAAGAGCCTAATATTTTAAAAAGCATCACTCTGGAAGAAAATAGTCTTTTGGAGAAACTAGGAAGTCTGAAATGTCACAAAGAGAACCTGGC